>NW_027437179.1:27673299-28273299 GCF_033239565.1 Halichoeres trimaculatus
CTATCATGGCTCTCTGTTTCTCTGACTTTGAATTAAAAGTTGGGTAATATGAACCACTTCACAACTTTGCTCATTTTTTTGTATTAGTGTTTGTATGAGCTAGGTTGTTTCTTAGGACATCTTTTGCTTTGACACAGAAAATGTGGATTCACTTGAAGTTACAAGTTGATCAGTGTTATGGACATCCGGTCCTGCTGTGATGCGGTAACTATGGTAACCTCAAAGAGCACCAAATGTTCCACTTGAAGTGTGAGGGTATCATCTGTGACACTGTGCCTGAGCAAAAAAAAAAAACAGTCTCAATCCAAATGACTTCTCCAGCTGTCGTTGATTTTTGCTTGAACAGTCAATCCAATGAAGACACCTCATCCTTCCCCAGAAAGGAGGAAAAACTGTCAAAAATGTCCCCAGCCTAAACAAAATTTCCTTATTCAGTTCACATTTAGCTTATTTCTGCCATGGCTCAAAATACAAAAGATCAAGTTTTTTATGCACACTTGTGTAGCCTGGCTATCAACTGACCCACAAAATGTCCTTTGTTTTTTCACCTATTTATGCAAACATAACGTCTGATGGTCCCATTCAGAATTTCCTCTCCTCTCCTCTCCTCTCCTCTCCTCTCCTCTCCTCTCCTCTCCTCTCCTCTCCTCTCCTCTCCTCTCCTCTCCTCTCCTCTCCTCTCCTCTCCTCTCCTCATGACATCACAGCCACACCTTCCAAGACAAACCTCCAGAGCTAAACTTTCAGGAAGGCCGCTATGATTTTCCTCACAGCAGGCATGCCCACTGAAAAAATGTTTTTGATAAGCATGATGATTAAAAGAAAGCAGGAGGAAATTTCATCAAAGAAACTTCTTGCAAATGTAAAGAACTAAATCAGCAAAAAGATACCAAGTGCAGTTTTGACCACAGGGAATGCCAAGACTGATACTAACATTAAGTTCCTTACAGGTGCTTTAAAACGTTTAATCAAACATCAACAAGGATTTGTTGTATTGGTGTACAAAAAAAATTACACTTGAGTTTTTTTAGGGGATTTTTATTTTGCTTCAATTGTTTTAGTGATTTAAGCAGCAAAAGGAAAAGCAGAAACTCAAGTGTAATGATGTAAAACTAAAACCAAAGCTATCTGCAACACTGTTTTATTAATCTTGCATGTAAGCCCCTTTAAGTTCAATAATTGGTCAACAGTTAGTTAGCAAAAACTAGTTATTTAATGATCATTGCAAAATGTCTCAAGCAAAGACAGAGTTAGCTGAAACACAAAATATGGCACTCACAAAGCATTAAAGTGAATTTCTTGATGGGTGTCACAAGTTAAAGAAGAGCTAAAAAAAATATGTCTAACAATATCCGTTCAGTATGTTAATTTGGAGGTCTATTTGCCATGAAATGGGTCATGTTAGCAAGCTCTGCCAGGCTGGGCTCAGAAAATCCTTTTGTCAGTCTGTCTGAAATCCTTTAGTTGCTGTCTCTTTAAGTCTCTTTGCTACCCCCTTTCCTCTGATTGGGGTAGAGCTAAGTACAGACCTTGGTGTTTGAGGCCCACCTTCCTCAGCACATATGTATGTTCTGTTTTCTCACCAAAACCTCACCCTTCATCATCTAAATATCCAATGTTTTAACCATGCTAAAATCTCTATGTTGAAAACTTTGAAAAGAATGTCTTTGCAGAGTTTTGTGAGTGGCATTATTCAGCAGCCACAACAAAAGTAACATCTAATCAATAGAAATAATCTGTCTTCTCTCTGATGGTCTGATATTTTGTGGAGGGATTTACATAGCATTAGTATTATTTTCATCTGTTTCATAACAGGATAAAACCTCCTCATGTGGGCTTTAGGTATTCTTTCTCTTTGGGAACTTGTTAATGTGACATTATTTAATTAGAACTTATTTCTTAGGAGACTTTTTCATGCCTTCAAAAGCTGCAGCCATCATTAAAAGCATATCCTTCAAGGTCTTTGCTGATACCTGTGAGATTCATACCTCCAGCCTTACAATGGTTTCCATCTCAGACCCCATGACTATTGGTTTTGGTTTCTATGACAACTAAGTTGAACTATAAGTTGACTCATCTTTTATAAGCTCGAGTGCAGAATTGTAGAGAAAAAAATATTGTGGAGAGGGAATGATTTCTGAGCAGAAGGCTGCAGTGCGAGAAAGAGGGAGAAAGTAAGTACTGTTTACCTCAAACAATGACATTTTGCAGCCTCGCTTTTTGCTCACCCAGAAACAGTTACCCATTCTTTGAAGGAAAACAATTTCAAGTGCTCCAGGATTAGTTTATTTAAGGTCTGACTTCACCACAAAGTTAGTTAAGAAGGATGTTTTTGCAGTGTGTTCTGACACACAGTCCCAGTTCTGCTGAGCTATTCATCCTTCATTGCCAAAGTTTAACTTTGTTTCTGAGTAGTCTATTCACACATTTACATTGTATACTATGTAATAACCACCTGTTATGGAACATGGGGGTATAACTCTCATATAGAGCTGTCAAGGTGAGACATGAACTAGCTAATTAGTACTCCTCCATGACCACACTTGGATGGTCTGTGGCCCCACACTAGAAGACATGTTCAAACAGTGAAGTCACTGGAATCCATTCATAGACTTACAAATGCTGGATTAAGCAGATGCAGCCATGGTAACATGAGGCTGGGCAGAGCATTGAACACTTTCAGAGAAGCACAGTGAGGTTCTGCCTGCGAGCTCTGTGACGCAGATTCTACTTTTACGTATGCCTCTAGTGTATGACTGACAATAAAAGCCTTACTGTGGGTAATTACAACTGATATACATCACGTTAGCTGAATATAGCGCACGGGTGTCAGAGGCATTGTTTGTTTTGAGGAACTGAGAGAGGGTCTTTGTTTTGTAAGATTTTTTAACCTGCAGTGATATACAAAAGGCAAAAAATAACTCATCTAATAAAAGGATGCTGCATAGTCCATTACCTAAAAAGATCCAGAGTAGGCTGTAACCAATTTCTAATACATCAGACTGGTACAATGACTGCTGAAGGACAAATTAAACATGAAAGTAATGGACTTTTCAATGAGTGCCAGTGCATGCAAATATGAGGATTTAAGCAGGGAACAATACAAGGCTTTTTATATGAGGATACATAGATAAGATGAATTATAGTTGTACCTAATTAGTAGCATCAGAGGAGCTGGAAGGTAGTCTACTTTGTTACTTCAAGTTCAGGAAGTTGGTTTAGAAGACTAAGACAGAAAACTTTCATTTTTTCAAAAGTGACAATGTATTTACAGTGTTTTGAATCACATGTGCATCTTTTATGCCAGGCTGATTGGCTATCACCATCATGTCAGTCTTGATCTGATAGATAGATAGATAGATAGATAGATAGATAGATAGATAGATAGATAGACAGATAGACAGATAGATAGATAGATAGATAGATAGATAGATAGATAGATAGATAGATAGATAGATAGATAGATAGATAGATAGATAACTTAAAATTGTGCTTCCCTGACTGTGGGAACAAACTACAGGATTTATAGGCTGTTCAATTAGCACACTCAGAAGAGTAGAGCAAAATGTTACCCAAGATTAATGTTGCACAGGAAAAGAGGTGGAGCTAAGGAGCCTCCTAAGAAACAGTTACAAAGTGCCTACTTGTTATTCAGCTGAGTCCTGCCCCTTATTATGATAATGAATGCACGTCTTCCAGTCTTAACACAAATACAGATAGGCTTTCAAAAAACTTGCTGTATTGTTTTAAAACTGCAAAGTAATATCAATTGAGTGCAAAAGGGAACAAAGAAACAAACAGCTCTGTCCTGTGTCTTCTAATGGCATTTTAATTGCGCTGGCAGGGCCTCAACCTTCATGTCATTGTGTTTTATAACAGCGCCTACTTTTGCCAGGTTTGAAAAGTTGCCCTACAGCAATTCTTCTTTCCCTGGCAGTGTTTGTGAAGTTTTTGCTTAAATCCTTCAAATTTCCTTTAATTCCACAAAATTTTACAAAGAAAATGTCAAACAGTTGATGGGAACCAAGGATGGTACAGTTCTCTAATCCACAGTTTGGATCTTATCACGGTTTTGTGGTCACAGTCTTTGTTTCAGTTCAGTGTGCATTGTTGTTTTTAACACCCCAGAATACCATATATCCCAATAATCCACTGTTAACAGTTTTTGAATTAATTATGTCATGTATAGTCAGGTAAAACCCTAAATAATGAGGAAGTTTGCCATTTGACACATCATTGAAGCTTGGTGAGACATTGCTTATTTTAACATGCCAACTCCTCAGTAAGATAAGTTGCTATTGGCTGTCCCAGAAATCACTAAAAGTAGCTAAATTCCTCCATTGCCTAACATGCATAAGCTAGGGTGACCAAGCGTCCTCTTTTGCCCGGACATGTCCACTTTTTACGTCCTGTCCGGGGTGTCCGGGCGGGTTTAATAAATTCACGAAAATGTCCGGTGTTCACTGATTTTCATAGGACCATTACGTGCGTCAGTAAATTGACCGGCGCTTGCAAACAATACTATGATGCGCGTCACTTACCGAGAGGCTGCCTTGTGGGCAGGTCTGCTCTGCGCGTGCACACACACGCATAGAGAGTGAGAGGATCAGAGAGTAGGCGAGAGAGAGAGAGAGAGAGAGAGAGAGAGAGACATAGACGGAGAGCGGAGAAGACAGGGATGTTTAGACAGCGGAGCTGTATTGCACGGAAGATGCCTAAGTGTAAGTGCAGCTTCACAGATGAACTGCAAAAAAAAAAATTCCGACATACCGTCCCGATCGGGACAAGTGGGAGGCGGAGTGAACCGTGTGCAAAGCTGGCACATATGTCTCAGTGTCCAATAAAGGTGCTGGAGATCTCAAAACTCACATGGACACTGAAAAACATTAAAAAGCTGTGCGAGGTGAGAGTTCTTCTGCAAAGTTGACTGAGTTCTTTGTTAGACCTGGGCAAACAGAGGTTGCTGTAAATGCAGCGGAGGGTGCAATGGCATTTCATTCTGTAAAACACCACAGCAGCTACAGGTCCATGGATTGCACCAGTGCCTTGCTAAAAAAAGACATTTCCTGACTCTGACATTGCTAAAAAGTTTAGTAGTGTTCGCACCAAGACTGAAGCCATTGTCAATGGTGTTATTAGGGATGGGTACCTTTCACATTTGAAACGATATGGTACCAATGCCTGGTACCTGGCAATCAGTACCGGTACTCAACGGTACAAATTTTCGGTACTTTTTTGTAGTTATGTGGTAAAAAATATCAATTTCTTTAACAATATTATATATATATATATATATATATATATATATATATATATATATATATATATATATATATATATATATATATATATATATATTTTTTTTTTCAATTTAACATATATATCCTTCAGTATTTACCCTTGCAATGCTGTGTTCATGTCCATCATGGAAAATCGACTATTCTTTCACTTCCTCACAGTCACAAGGATGTGTTCAGGTACCTAAACGTGGTACCTTTTGATTTTACATGAATCGGTACTCAGTACTTTTGACAGAATTTGGCCAGTACCTTTTGAAGTACCTGATTCGGTACCCATCTCTAGGTGTTATAGCCCCCCATTCTGTTGAAGTCACTCATGAAACACTCAAAAAAATCCAGTACTGTGGTGTTTCCACAGACGGGAGTAACCACGGGGCAGTGAAAATATTAAGAATATAAGAAGCTTGTCTGAATTTGTGCCTCGAGGCCAGTGCCGTTGTCCTCTTTTTTGGAAATCAAAATATGGTCACCCTAGCATAAGCAGCAATTTGCATGTAATTGTCATGGACACTTGTAGGAGAGGAATAACATTCAGGGAGAGACACGAAGTCACTAAATCTCGCAAAAAAGTCACTAAATACTGTGCAGTTTTATTCATCACTTACTTACCGCCGTCATCATAGCTCACACTAAACCCAAAGGGCTGCCATAAAGCAGAGCAGTACAGTGCAACAGAGTCTGTTTGTCTTCTCTGCTCAGTGTACACAACACATACACACCTCCCTCCACAACTGTCCTGCTGTGCTCCTTAGCACATACCTATGATCAGAACTACATACATGTTCCAAACTGAGAAGTAAAACAAAGAAAAAAAAAACATGATCCAAACGACACGCAATCTGAACAAAGTCAGGTTAACTGAATGATTCCAATTTTTTCATAATCTGTTCTCTATTTGGAACTGGGTTTTTACATCGGAAGTTAGCTTCACTTTGGCGAATCACAGGGAAGGGGGTTTGTGAAGCAGGGAGCCTGAAAGAGATAGCTTCTAAAATGAAGTCTTTCAGACAGAGACTGAAAAAAAGAGTTTTTAAACTACTGCAGCATGTGCTCAATGTGAACAAGATGAGTGTCATTAAAAAGAATCTGTGTGCACCTCTCCTATCATGTTCATGACTTTCAGGTGTAAAAGATACTTTTCTAGGAGCCTGAAGCTAATGTTAGCTCTGTTCTGATGGTAACAAATGGGTTATCATATACGTTCTATATTTTCAAATGTGGTCTGATGTCTGTAGATGTGTTTGGGTCAATGTATTTATGTCATATTGGAACAACATGACAGTAACATTTAAGACTTCCCACCCTGAGTGTGTGAAGAGAATCATGGCCACTGTGGGATTATGGTCTGTCAGTCCAGGTCACTGAGAAGGCCGTAACGGTGAATTTAAGCATCTGTTTAGATCTAGGGCAAACAAGTATTATGACATGAAAAAAACAAGTATGGCTTTAAGTCATGTTTGCAGGATGATGAGGTAAGCTGCTGTTCCCAAACTGCTTAACTGTCACATTGAGAAGTGAAAAAGTTCTGACACTGACACGCTAAATCAATCATTAAGGCCTTGATCCAGACATATATGAGTTGCAGGCACTCAGCTGTCTCCTGAAAATAAAGTTATCTCTCCTTTTATCTGAAAAATACCCAAATAGGTTGTACCTGTGCTCTATTTCTGACTCCCTGCCTCCTACCTGCTGCTGATGAATAAATGCTTTTGTTCAACTTTTGCTTTCGTGTCACTGGGGTTATATTTTTGTTTCAAAGTGTTTTACCTTTGAAGAATTTCAAATTGTCTCCCCCTATTAAAATTCCAGGTTCGTCTCTAAGGCTGACATCTCAAAGACATTTTTAGACTCAGATTCAGACAGCTGACAGAGTGATTGAGCCCCTCCTGCTGTGGAGGATTGGGGGAGGATTATGAACCTCCTGCAGTAAAATAGTGACAGTGATATGAGGGATTCCAGGACTCAGATTTGTGATACAGAACAACTTGTACTCCTCAGAAAACCGGAGTTGTGGAGCGAAGTACCATTCCAGGAGCCAGAGAGGAGTGAGTAGGTGGTTTTGTGGGTAGGTGGGGAGCAGGTTAAAGATGCACTCTTCCTGTTATCCCAATGGCCTTTTAGCGGCATTACTCATTTTGGGAAAGAGACACTCCAGTTACATAAGCCAATGCTACAGTCTGCCTACCAGCTGAGATCACCTCACATCATCTGTATGTTCTTGCACATAATTGCTCTGTGCTCTTAAATGCCAGATCAGTTTTCTACTGCACACAGAGGTCTCTGTTACGATGCAACTTGTCCACCGTGGCCAAATAAAACAAATATGAACATCATAAAATTAATGTTCCCACTTCTGGCTGCCAGAAATGTAAAGTTCCACACTAAGATTAGCCACAACAAAGGTTTGACGGACAAACACATGACAGTTAAGTCTTTTTCAATAATTTCTGGTCTCAGTATTAAAGTCTGAACACACATATCAAAATGTTTGTCAGAAACCTGCTGTCAAGAGCACACTTCTGTTGTTGGCACTGACCCAGTGAAATCTCCTGGTTCTTCTTCTGAGCTTTGTCTCAGTCATACCCTCTGGGATTTGTATCTCTTTTTGGGTTGGTGTAACTCTGAGAAGTCTTGTATAGAAGAGCGGGATCTTCAAAGCTGTGTAGAGCAGACTGCTGTCCACCATCAGCTGCTTATGACAGCTTTTGAGTATCATATGGCTGTTATTTTTCAATTTGTCTGTTCCTCCTACATGCAGCATTTGTTCAGGAACTTGCAGGTGTAGAATTATTGCTTTTTATTATCTTCAACATCAAGATGTTGGCATGGTTCATTTTCTTCCTTGTTATCAAAATGTTATGTATGGTCCGTTTGCTATTGTCTTTTAACTTCTTGGCTCTTTTGGATCATGTGACAAGCCACCATTGTAAGATATTTGTTCAACTTAAGAGACCTTGTGATAAAATGAGCAATTATTTGATATCCGAAATTCTGAAGTGTATAAGCTTTCCAAGGGGCGGATAAGTGATGGCTTTGGCTTCCCTTAAAATGTGATAGGCTGTATGCCCTGTCAGAGGCCACCAAAATCAACTATTTGGACTGTGTTGTAAAAGGCTGCAAAGGACTGTTTCCTTTGCATTTTAACATAGTGTATGCCCAGTTATAGGTCACAACACACCATCAAACTTAAGCTATACTCAATTTTGTAATCAGAGAAGTTCTAAGAAGTGGAGATGTCAAGCGTTATGCTATTAATTTCAATGTGTGCAGACCATTAAATTAATAAGTTAAGATGACCTGATTTATTTAATCTTGCTTTTCTGTTATTTTTTTTTTTTTAATATTTGTTTCACGTTAAAAAAAAAAGAAAAATCTATGAAAACCTCGGATGTTAAAGCAGTAAGGAGACAAACCAAAGCATATAATGCTTCTCTAGGAGGAGATCAGATTGACGTGAAGCTAATCAGCTGTAAGGAATTACTTTTTTAGGAGTGACAGGAAAATCTGCTCTTGTTTGGTGAATTGCCTCATTGAAACACTGACATCAACTTCCGGAGAGAGAAAAATGTTTTGACCCAGCTTGTTTCAACAGAGTGCCTGAAAACTGACGTGCAGCCTTCATCGTCACTCACTTCATTCACTGTTCAAACTCGTTAAAACGATGATTCTGTCATAAGAGCGTTTGCTGCACTGCTGCGCGCGCACACAAAACCTCACTGTTGGACACAGTAGCGTATCTCACACGCGCGCGCACACGCGCACACACACACCTCCCCTCCTTCTGCATCATAGCCCGCTGTTACCATCACACGTTCACGTAATACTCCGTGAACACGCTGACTTGTTGGAAATGCTCGACTATCTGAGATCTGTCTGATAGCGCACACAGGCTGCACAATCAGCGGAGGGAAAAGTGAAGCCAAGCCAAGAAAAATAGTCCATTATTAGACGGACTGGATTATTGATTGACATCAGTTGACTTCACTGAAGGTAAGTGAGCACAGTTTGCGTAATCTTGGCTAACCATTTTAAGATTTTAAAGATCTGCTGCCAAACCGTGAGAAGTGTTGAGGATTGTTCTATAGGGTTTAAATCTGTCGTTTTCGGCTCCTCTTAGTCCATTACTGAGGACACATGCTTGATTTCAAAAAAGTTTGGCGGCAGTCAGACATTTAAGCTGAAATATGGCACGTGCTCACGTGATATGATAAAAACCTGCAGATAGTTTTCATGCGATCTGTACACCTGCAACATGTAAGGGCTACCTGTCTGATGCAGTCATTTAAAATGTGTAGCTGCCAGAGAAAAGGGTTTGTATGAGAAGCCTGTTATTTCAGCAGAGAGACCTGTTCTGATGTGAATGATTTGCACATTTCTGATAATTATGATGCGCTCAACAAGTCAGTTTGCAACATGAGCTGAACCTGTGCCTCAATCCGAAACAAGGCGTGCTCTTTCAGGATGCACTCAGACTGTAGCACCCCTGACTTCACATGTTCACAGCCTCATGGTGTCCCTGCCATTACCTGCCATCATTTTGCAACCGAAGAGTTTGTGATTGCAGTTGCTTTGTCAGTGCTAAAAGCCACCACTTCATGCACTCCAGAAGGGAACAAGTGCACCTACATGTCAGATCACCGGAGGGGCCTGTCTTCAGCTCAGTAACACCATACAGAGAGAGCCACACAGGTGTGTTTGTGTGTGTACATGCTCAGGCCTCTGCAAAGTTTTCACTTTCACCATGGCTCATTTTAACATTTTTAAAACTAACTTTCAAGACTTCCAGGAAATCAATGGCACATTTAAAATTTGCAAAATAAAAACCTTTGGAAGCTGTGTTGCACAGCCGGTTGATGCTGGAACGGTAGACTTGTATGGTGGTGCCATGAGGAGGGCCCATCTGCTGGAGCATGTTAAAAGCAGAGCACTCAATAAGTAGTTTTATGGTGATGAAATATTACACTTGGGTATCTTCATAAATGTTCAAAGATAAAAAAGTAATAGATTTATTAAGAAAGCTCATTAAAAACCCACTGAAACATCGCGCCTGATGCTGCAGTGCTTTCAGGCATGTAGCCTCACACCATCCTTTTTCTTTTTCTCTTTTTTTTGCAGGTGTATAGTTTTCTCCTCCCTTTAGCCTTGACAGCTTTTGATGAGCAGCTAGAGACTCATCAGTGAATAGACTGTTCAAAAGGGCCTTTTTTTCAATAGAGCTGCGGCCCTTTGTTTATGTAACAGGCTTCACATTGAATTGAATGTGTTACCTGGATTGTAGTGCGCATCATTCATTACTCTGCTTTTTGTCATGAGTTTCTCTAAAGATTTTTTTCGGTCGGCAGTGTTTAAATTCAAACCAATTAACAAGGTTTCAGTCGCATGAAGTGGCAGCGGTGTTGGGTAGTTTTGATGTTGAAGAGTACGCAGAGAGCTGTTCCGCACAGTCAGTACCATGGTGCATACTGTAGCACTTGGTGACCATAGCAACAAAACAACATCAGAAGAGTCAGATAAGCCAGTGATGCCAGAAGACGAGATGAATGGTTGACTCGGAGCATTGCAGAGCTCAGCACAAAGGCGTACTGATTCATGCACATGAACATTTTCCTCCTCTCCACAGACTCTAAACAAACACATCCCTCCCTCCTGTGTTCATGTGTGATGTAATGTCCTTGAAAATTAACAGTGTAACTGTGTTCTCTGCGTTCACAGCTTAGCAAGAACAACATTTAGCTCATAAATGAGGCATTACAGACTTTAACATTTGGCTCGAACCTCATCAGCACCATCTGCCCTCGTCACCCAGCCATTCTGTTTGAAGAGCCTTGGCTGGGGCCGGATCCACGGCTCCCCACGGCCTGCTCCTACAGTCTGACATGCCTTTGACAAAATGATAACTTAATAATAATACATGTGTCAAAATGAAACCACTGGTACGTAGTTCAGTTTGTATAATGGAGCGACTAAAAGAATTGCACATTTCTACTCTCCAGATTGCATCCTAATGTAATCGTGTTATTTTTCCCAGTGCCCCCAAACTGCATTCAGAAGGTGCTTGAGAATTCTCTGTTTTTATTTCATAAATATCCTCCCACACACAAGTAAACACACACACACACACACAGAAGGCACTCTTACACTCTTATCCTTGGACACAGACTAAGTGTGCCAGTAGAACCAACAGCAAACTGTAACAAAGCAACAGCAAACAATATCCATAAAAATAAGCTGCCACTTCTGGGAAATCTGTGCGCACTTTGCAGTTTTTCCTCACGGTCAGTCAGCACGACTCAGCTCACGCCTCAGATAGACCTTTTCAGAAGGTGAAAAGGATTATGTCAAGAAGCTTTATGGACTGTAAAACTCTTTCACACACATTTATGGCAACCTTAGATTTCATGTTGAACTACAAATCCATTTTCTTACACATTTTTTAAACAATGGCCATAGACCCATTTTCTCTAACCTAAATCAAAACCCTTCAGTTGTGAAATCAACCGTCCAGATATTTTAGAGGGAAGGGGCTGGTCTAAGAGTGTGCCCATGACCCCCCTTTGAAATGTGAATGGCCACTGCAGCTGCCAGTCATTGGCCCACAGGTCTTACCTTGATACTTTAACTGTGCAATGAACTTAGACTTACTTTTTCATTCTTTTGAATACCTGATTTATTAATGTCAGTACTCAATGATCTGAATAACAGAGGTAGAAATAGTTGATGTTTTTTTCACTTGCAGAAGTCCCAGTCAAAAATGTCTCAACATAATCAATCAGTGACACATAGTAAAAAGATTATTTACCTCCAAAAATGTAGTCTCACTTTAAGTCCCTCTTTGGGTTGTTTTGTATTAATTCAAAAGCTTATTTAGCTCATTTCAGTTGAGGTCTTGAAACATATTAGTCCAATGACTGTCAGTTGTAACAAATGAATCATTAACTCAAAAGTTCATTGTTTTTTTTATACATTTTCTCAAAAATGAGGCCAACATGTGTCGAACACATTTTCTCCAATTAGTGCAAAAGCTTTTAAACTATGTATTTCGGTTTAGTCACTGCTGCTTTAACATTGGCTCAAAATGCCATCCTTATTACATTTTTGCTCTTCAAAATTAGACGTTTAGAATGTAGGATCACATTTGTATATAACTGCAATATATACTGAGTGAAGTAGAGTTTATAGCTTTATTTGTGGTTAACCAAACCTCAAATATGCATGCAGTAGTGCCGGAACAATATGATATTCTTGCGATTAGATTCTTTTACGAATTTTGGGGTGCAAATTTGAATTAAATTGTGATTCTTCAATATTTATGATTTTTGCCATTTTTAGTTTGGTTTTTTAATATCAGACCATGTAAAAGAGTTAAATGATAAAGTCTGCAGACTATACCAGGAGCCAAATTTTGCCATAAAATGCACATCACGTGAGCCCGAGAGAAGCACTTCATCCTCTGCTGGAGAAAAGTGGTAACTTTTTTCCAATCCAGTTTATAAACAAAGACTGAAATGAAGAATTTGAATTTGAAAAAACAAAACAAAAAAACCCCCGGTCTTTTGACAAAAATCCTGATTTTGATATTGTCAATCAAAAAAAACCTGATATACCCATTTTTGATTTTTTTTCTCCCACCCCTAGCATGCAGTGCAGGTGTTTGCGTGTGTAAATCAAATGATTCACCCAATATAGTCCCACATGCTCCTCCTCTTTCACTTAATCTGTGAAAACAATTTTCATCAAATATTTTTCACTGGCTTCAACCAAACTTTGACAGCAACAATATATACCAAATAAAAAGATCAAGAGTTTCACCCTGATAAGTTTCCAATCACATAGTATGTGAGAATCCCTAATAATTTTACATCATTGCACATGTGATGTTTTTGTAACTGAAAATCAAAAAAATCTGGTTGTATCAGGTTATAGCTTGCAGATTATAGCCAGTAATACTTGTAAAAAACTTAATTCTAAGCTTTATTTTCACAAAGTTAATGCTACTGTAAAATAATGTCTGCATAGAATATCATCTTTTTTTGTCATGTACAGAAACTCTGCTTTTGTCATGGTCTTATAAGTTAAACAGACAAAAACTGACACAGCATTTAATTCCCATTAATGAAGCACTCTTCATTCAAATCTTTCAAAAGACAAAGATAAAAGAGTCCTGATTCAGCAAGTCAAGTGCCTTCTCCTTTCTTCTTCTGGTGAAGGAGAACAGCTTATTATCTTACTTTGAAAAAGGGGGAAAAACATGCGCTCACAAAATTCACTCTGACATATCAAACTAGCGTTTAGTATTTGGTGCACTGTGTACTATGAGTCATTTTTGGGGGACAGTTGTAGGGATTGCTGGTTTATTTTGCAGTATAAAGATTACTTCAAGCAGTGTCACCTTAGCCTTGCCCCTTACTCTGCTCTGTATCATGACAATGATTGTGTTGCTTGTCTTTGTGAGGCACCAGAGGCCTCCAAAGTGTGCCAACGAGGGCCATTCAAGATGTTTAGCAGCTAAATGTTAATACCATCATCAAATTTGAACACAATTCTGATTATGTAACAAAATATAAAATGTTGTGAAAGGTATTAAACATTAAAAAGAGGATGCAAAGAGCAGCATATAATCTGTGTGCTTCTTTGTGTATGAACAGGCATCGTTGCACCGAATTGAGGCATGCATTGTGTGATCATTCTTCCACCCTGGCAGCACAGTTGTGTGAATCAGTGTGAGAGCCAGAAAACAGTAATGTGCAGTCTGGGTATTGTAATTGCAGGATTCATGCAGAGGATATGATTTAGCTCATAATCATCCAGCAAATAGTCATCATACTGCAGACTAATGGTTTACTGACAGCCCTCCTCTTTTGCACAGAGGAGAGTGCTATTGTGTGCTGCATGATGCTCAGATAAGCATTGTACTGAAACATGTCAGTGTTTGGACTGTAGTGCTGTTGTGCTCTACTAAGAGATGTGCTCTGTTTGAGTAGTTTTCAACACCAACCCCTTTTGTTCACCCGTGGGTGAAATATTCTTTGGCTCCTGCACTTCCTGGAGACACCACAGTTCAAAATAAAAGTCATTGTTTGATATAAAGGTGGACAACCAAAAGCTCAATAAGCCAAAATGAACGGTGTCAATTCAAAGCTGGTTAGCAAACACACTCTGGGCAATATTATGTTTTAAGTGCCAAGATCCCATTGTCTTTAAAAACCTAGAAGATATGTTTCACACATTTAATAATACATTCCTGACTTTTTGTTGATTACTTTTGTGAATCCTTGAGTGTAAAAGTATAGCTATTCATAGGCTTTATAAATGCAAATGAAAAGTGTCCTCTGGGATGGCTTTTTGAAAATGTGAAGTTATTTGTTGGTTACTCATTACTACAGGTCATATACAAGCATACAAAATGTGTAACATGCTGAATATCAACATGTGGAGACTCATATGGAAATAATGCAGACATTAGGTCTTGTAAATAAAGTGGCTAAAACTACTAAATGTGGATTTGCTGTAACAAGAGAACTTATCTTTGTATCTTAAAGTTCTTAAAGTTCATGTCTGTGCAATTATGTACCCCCCCCCAAAAAAAATAAAATAAATAAATAAATAAATAAATAAATAAATAAATAAATAAATAAATAAATAAATAAATAAAAATAATAATAAAAATAATAATACAAATAAATTAAAAAAATAAATTAAAATAATAAATAAATAAATAAATGGCTTAAAAAATGTGAACTATACCTGATAGCTGAATGTAGATGTCTTTACTTTATTCCTTTTTGTATATGATTTGTTGCTCAAACCTGCCTTAGCTCCATCTCTTTGCCTGTTACAGGTTGATCAAAAGTAGGATGAGTCAGCATTTCCATCATGGTAAATGTCATCATTGAGCTTCAAAATGTTAAAACCAACAGGTGACACTACTACAACTTTGACTGTGGTTTACACTGTCTATCAGTGATTATCCCATTGTTTTGGTTTGATTCCAAAATACTAATGTGGTCATACTTATACTGTAGCCTTGTGTAAAAAAAACAAAAACAAAAACAAAAACAAAAACAAAAAACAAATGGTGAGTTCAAAGAAACAGCATTTTACACCACTTCTTGTTTTGACAGAGCACTCTTAAAATCACAAAAGAGTACTACTGTACGCAGCAAGAGACCTCAAAAAAACAGTTAAAAAGACTTTGGGTGCCAACTTTTTCTTGCAATAACAAAAAATAGTATAGTAGCAGCGCAGGCCGGGCTGAGTAGTTTAGATAACATCAGAGGCTCGATAAGAGATCTTATTTTAACTGGGACGAGCACCACTTACAGAGATAAGTATTACTGTTTATGTACCTCAGTGAAGAGGTGGATAGAGTTGTACTAAATTTATTTCCAGCAGTATTTTATTTTGGGTTTACATCTTGTTGGGCTTATGTAGGGGATTATTTAACAGTACTTTAGTGTGACATACCCATACTCCACAATCAAGCTCCAGTTACACAGAAAGTGTAAAGATACCATTTTTTGCGTTTATTCAGTCTAAAACCTTTGAAAATAATAGTAATAATAAAAACGGAAAAGATCAATCTGACTTATGCTGAGCAGCAGTTGCTGAGCATGTTTGGTTTTTCAGTGATGTGTTGACTTTTTCAACAAAATGTCACGTAATCTATGTATGTAAGGGTGTAAGGGTGTAAAATAAAGAAATAAACCTACAGCACTGTATCCCTTCTTTTAGTCAGAGTAGGATTGCATCCAAGGGAATCAAAAATTTCATGAATATTTTTCTCCCTGCTGTGCTCAGATCAAAGACAGAAAAGCTCCATTTAATCAGTTTCAATAAAGAGGCTTAAACGAAGAACATCAGTGGAAACTGAATCTTTTTAGTTATTATAAACAAGCAATTTACATAAGGTCACACTTAATATTTCAGCTCTACAGCTGAGCCCAGATCCTAGAGTAATGAGTCCCTGTGTGGACTCTTCTGTGCTGTGTATAAAGCCTGCTGTCTAATACTGAAAGTCTTTGTTTTTAGTCATGATATTACACAATAATGAGCTCTTCAGCAGGAGATGTTCTGCTTTGTTGCATTACAGTAATGAGCCATAAAAAAATGCTTTTAATTGATCATTCTTCTTACATGTGCATCCCATTCTAACATTTGAACGTCTGCTCTTTGTTGTACTGTAACAGATATGACTGGAAGCTAAAGCAGGCAGAATTTGTGCCTCTGATAGGGTCTTGACTGAGGCTCCAGACAGCACCTCAGTCAGATATCTCTACTCCCACTCTCCTGTGCTGGCTGCCTTTTCAACTCGAAGGCCTGCCAACAAACTGGCTCTGTTTTCCATACTAGAACTCAATTCACCAGCTGCTAGTAGTGAACATGTATAGTATTCTGCTATGAGGCTGCCATGATTCAGATCACTTCTAGTTATATGTTCGCGATTCCACTGCAGAGGGTTTGTACACAAAGGTCTGTTACTTACTTTTAGAAGTGAATTTGAAAAACAAATGTCAGACAGTTGCCTCCTAAAAGACTGTTGTTGCTCAGTCTATTAAAAATAAATAGTCCAAGGTTATTGAGATCAGCCTATATCTATGATAGCTCTCCAGTTTTTCAGTTGTTCTATTTATTCAGTAAGACTGTAAAATTGGCATTGAAAAATGTTCAATTACTTTATGTGAGTAAACTTCTGTTATTGGTCTGTTTGCAGTTAAAAATGTTTAAGACAGTGGTTTATCCTGCAGATAAGTGTGGTGTTACCAGATGTAAAGCAACTGTGTTAATAAGAGTGAACACTGGGTTTGATGACCAGTGTGCTCATATATACTGTTAGAAAGAGGAACAACAAGACAATACATTTTATATACCATAAACACTATGTAAATTGTTGCATTACATTCTGGCTGACAAGTATCTAAGGGAGCAGATCTGGCTCTGTTGGATTTTAATGAAGCCTAATGTTTGTGTGTTAAGGGGTATCCAACACAGACTCCAAACGTTAGATCAGTTCAGTGACAAAAGGCTAATCTATATATGACAGACCTATACAACTCATTTCTTTTCTCCTCTGTGTTTTCTGTGTGTGTGTGTGTGTGTGTGTGCATGAAATTATCAACACAAGTGGGCTTTGCATTTTTGCTGGACACAGTTAAATTTCACACTTTCAACTCTGACAGTGGCACATAACATGAAAGTTTAATTCTTCAGTTATCCAAAGCTGGGATTTACAGTTCAATTGTAATTTCTGTCAATATTGGAGATTAATTTATCACAAATTTACACACTTATAACAGTGATACGGTCAGTTTGAAGGGAGTGTGGGTAGTTTGACAGTGATCTTGAAAAAGTCTCTCTTCTAGAAATATGCCTGATTGTAATCCACACTTAAAATGAGATTATCAGCGCCAATATTGCTGGTTACAGTTTATTTTTGATCGCTACTTCGTAGCTCCCAGGTCGGGTTGAGCCGGACTGGATTTATGGCACGTCTAAGTCTAGGCTAGCTGACAAAGTAGTAGTAGTAGTAGTAAGAAGAGATAAAACACAGATATCGGTGGTTTTCTCCGCTAAAAACAATTTCTGTGACTAATTTTGTAGTGATGGTGTACAAAGGAGTCTAATTGTCGGACAGAAAAAGGACAGAATAGCAGAAGAAAGCTAAACAGGAGATTGATACAGCCCCAACTAAAAGCTAACACAGCGGCTAAGCTGTTAGTGATAATGTTCATTCCAACCCACATGCGGCAGTTATTCTGCAGTGGTCTGTTCAAACTTGAGAGTCAATCAATGAAATGAAGAGTGAGGTTACGTTAGCTCTGCTTGGTAGATAACTAGCAGGACATAGCTAACCAGGATTTACTAACATTACACATTAGAGACATGTCTTAGAGCATAGGACTGCCAGCTGCTCCACATATTGACTACACACAAACTGACAGTGTTTCCTTGTTGTGGAGTTAGCCTACAGATATGTTGGAGCACCGGGCTACTAATGTTGCCATAGCCGGCTACTACAACGGTTGCTTGATGTCATGCTTCAAACCGTAGCGCTAAATAACTGTACTAAAGTATAACTTACTTCAGCGCATTGTATCCCGTAAAAAGTTGTCTTGAACAAAGGAAATCAAACCAAACACACGCCTCGCTCAAAGTAATTTACAACTGTGTGCGTGTGACTCCACGCCAGAAGGTGGCGAGGGAGTGCAATCAGAACAGTTCCTCATCATATTTTTCTTTATCATTTTGGGAACAAGTTAAAGAAGCTTGAGGTTGCCAAACTTAACTCTCAGACTCATTTACCTATTAGGTCATAGAGATTGCTTGCCTATTTGCCTTGTTGGAGACTTAACATTAAATTTGCTCTTTGAGCTGTGCTGTACAAAGCTGCTAAAAGCTTTCTTTGCATTTCAGTGAAGCTCTTTTTTGAGATCATAAAGAATCAAGCTAAGAAGCTGTATATACGCCACTCTGCTGAGTCTTACAGTTAAAAAATCAAAGTGATGGAAAACAATCTGTTTATAATTCTGAGAGCTCTCAAATGTTAGCCACATTTAGGGATGGGTATCTTTCACACCTGAAACGATACGGTACCAAAGCCCGGTACCTGGCAATTGGTACCGGTACTCCAAGGTACCAATTTTCGGTACTTTCTTGTGTTTATGTGGTAGAGACTATCAATTTGTTTACTAATGAAAATTTTCAATTTAACATATTTGTTCTTCCATATATAACCTTGCAATGCTGTGTTCATGCCCAGCGTGGAAAATTGCCTACTCCTCTATTCCCTCACAGTCACAAGGATGTGTTTAGGTACCTAAACATGGTACCTTTTGGTTTTACCTGAGTCGATACTCAGTACTTTTGACAGAATTCGGTCGGTACCTATAAAAGTACCTAATTCGGTACCCATCCCTAGCCACATTGACACCACATTTATACGCTGATGGCAGAGGCTGCTTTATCAATACCCATCAACGACTGATTAATTCAGTGTCAGTGCCCTAATCCAGCCACACCAGTCAAAATGTTGGGACACGCTCCTATCCACCTGATAAAGTCAGCTTAGCAAAAGTTCACTTTGCAGACTTGAATTTGTGAAACTTTTTGTTTATTTTCATCCCATATTGACTTCATTATAGAAAGGTTCTCATCTGTGTTTGGAGGTACAGGAAGTGTTTATAACTTCCCTTTTCACTGGCTTTAAAAAACAAAACTCTTCTACATTTTACCATTTGGACGTAATGGCTTCCTCAAAGTGTTTTTTGAAATGTTTGAATGTTTTCTTTTTAAGAAGGGAGCCAACAGTTGCAGCTCAAGCACAGGGTCATGATAATCTGAATATTTTTTTATTCTGTAAAGCAGACAGATGAATAATTAGACATCCTCTGCTGCTGCAGCACAGACCTGACTCACTGCAGAGTGTTAGAACCAAACCTGGCAGTCTGACAGAGTTCACTGAAGAGACTGTGTTATTGGAAAATCAAATTTGGTGTTGTTTTGCCCATGGGATAATGTGAAATAATTGGTCTCCACAAGCTCAGCAACACAAAGCTATTCTGTGATTGAAAAGGTTTCAGAGGGATGAAACACATCCATCCAAACCTCTTACTGTTTTGTTAACTCGTACACTGATTTAATGCATACATTGTGTTTAAAGAGCCATCACTGAGCAGTTGTTTCCTCCATTATCATTATTGCCAATAATAAACCATTTATCACCACATTAAACTCAAGGAAGCCATGAACATACAACTCTGTTTTCCAGCTCCACATACTCTGTTGAAATGATGCTGTCCTACAGTGTCAGTTAAATCTAACATGTTTTGTGTTGTTGGCAGGTTGTGTTGTGGCAGGACTTTCCCTGGTTAAAGGGCACAAGCTGCCATGCCATTTGGCTGTCTGACACTCGGAGAAAAGAAGGATTACAACAATCCATCAGAGGTCACTGACAAATATGACCTTGGACAGATCGTTAAATCGTAAGTTCACCTGTATTGTAACTCAATGTGAAGAATCCCACAAAGTGCTGTTATAAATGTGATTTTTTTGTTTCTTCCCACTGTCTTTTTAACAGAGAGGAGTTTTGTGAGATATTCCGGGCAAAGGATAGGAACACCTTGAAAATGTACACCTGTAAAAAGTTCCACAAAAAGGACGGGAGGAAAGTGAGGAAAGCTGCCAAGAATGAGATAATGATCCTAAAGATGTAAGTGCAAGTTATAGAGAGTACGTGTTTGAGGAACTGTCCTGGCTATGAGACAAAGCTGCATCACAAACGAGCAGCACATTTATCCATCTAGGTTTAACTAAAGGCGAAAAAAAAGTTTCTTGCAAAAGACCTGCAGACTGACATCATGAAGTCTGGACTTCTTGTGTTTAAAGTTTAATACTCAAAGCAGTTGCATGCTCATGTCTGTAAAGCTGAAACATAATTTAGTGGTTTCAAGGAGAACTGGGTATCCATAACCAGTTTCTGTGAGGAATTGATCAGGAATTGTTTGATCCATCATCATCACTAGCCTTTATGCTTAACGATACCCCTGTCAGTTCTTTATATTATGCCTGAGTGGCCAGACCTAATGTCAACGTCACGTGAAGTGCCACATGCCACATGTTCATCATTTGGTAGCAGAATTTCCAAGATAATGACAGAAAGATCAAAGTGATCATCATAAACTTGGCTTAACTTGACCAAAAAAAGAAGGCTACCAATGCAAAGTGCGATTTGTGCAACATGTTAAAACATTTGTGGATACACGGCGTTAAACACCAAGAGCGTCATGTCATTTTTACTTATAAACTCAATAAAATGTTATTGAAACAGAAAACCTGTAAAGCCTACTTTATTTACACATTAAATTCACAGGAGGAATTAATGAGGAAATCAATAAAGACTCAGATCAATATGCAGAATCAATAATTGCATTGGTATCAGTAAAATCTTATCAATACCCATCCCTGGGTTTCAGTTTCCTTTTTTTCCCTTCTTTTAAAGTTGAAATAAAAATGACCATGTTTCTAATTCACATGAAAAGAACTAAATCACAGATGATATGCTCATTCAAAACAATGACAGTGGTGCCCACCCTGATATCTGTGCCATCTCTCACTGAAACTAAAAAGATGTCTGTGGTTTCAGTCATTTGATAGCACATATATTAGACTATCCTGCTGTCATACTCATATCGTAACAATAATGCTCCAGAAAATAGTCTTTCAGGACTGATCCTTCCATCAGGTTTCATCCAGCCTTATCTTTTCAAAACTTTTTAAAATAATGTGTGGTAGAGAGTTGAAATTCTTGAAAGGTATTATTGTTAGTTGAGTCCCAGTTTCACCAAGAACAACACCAACAGATTTAAGAACAGTTTCTATCCCAGTGCCATACGGGAGCTGAACATTGCAAGACACCCACCTAGTATTGTAAAATAAAACTCAGTAAATGTTTATACTTGTTTTGTTTATACTACCCATGCTTATACCCACTCCCACACATGTTTACTTCCCTCCATAATCTACCTTCATAAAGGAATCTGAATCTGGTAACAGCAAATAAAAGAACATTATGTAATAAATCAGCAAGGAAAATTAATTGTCATTTATAGGAGTGATCATTATTCATCAAAATTAAAATTAATCACTACTCAAATACATCACATTTTCAACTTGCATGGGTCAGTCGTGATGTTATGATACCAGCTCTTGTTACATTTTGGATAAAGATATCAAATTCACATAAAACCTCTGGCGTGTTGCTGTGTTGCTTCTTCTACTCACCGACTATTTGTTGCTTATTTTAACCCCACTTACATCCCACCATCTTCTCCCCCCTCCTCTTCAACCTTTTCCTGCTTCTCAAAGGCTGAAACATCACAACATCCTCCAGCTGGTTGACGCTTTTGAAACCAAGAAGGAGTACTTCCTCTTTCTGGAGCTGTGAGTATTATGAGCTGCTCTTGAGGGAAATCTTTGTGCAGACTGGCGTGTGCAAAGCCTCCTCGATTAGTTAAAGACTGGTGTTTACTTCCTTTTTTTCCATCCCTGTCATCAACAAGTGACATGTATTTAATTTGGATCTTCCGTGTCTTTAGTGCTACAGGTAGAGAGGTGTTTGACTGGATCTTAGATCAAGGATATTACTCTGAAAGGGACACCAGCAATGTGATGAGGCAGGTGCTGGAGGCTGTAGCTTACCTGCACTCTCTGAAAATAGTCCACAGAAATCTTAAGGTGTGTACCTCTCCTGACTGCATTTTACCACAAGCCAGTTTTAATGATTTTCATGACTGCTTTCCAATTCAGACATCTCTTTGTTTACTCCCTCAGCTGGAGAACTTGGTCTACTTCAACCGTTTGAAGCACTCCAAAATTGTCATCAGTGACTTCCAGCTGGCTAAACTGGAGAATGGGCTCATTAAGGATCCATGTGGGACTCCAGAATACCTGGGTAAATAACAAAACCAAACTGCAAAATAAAAAAGAATGAACAGACTTACTAAAAAGGGTTTGTTGTCATAAATACTTGATTTCACAATCAGCTCCAGAGATGGTGGGAAGGCAGAGATACGGACGACCTGTGGACTGCTGGGCAATAGGTGTCATCATGTATATACTGTAAGTGCTTACAAATATTCTTAAGATGCTTCCTGATTAGCAGATGATTTGATTTTTTTGTGTGGTTTACCAAAAAGTTTTTATTCTGCCACCTCATTAGTCTGTCTGGAAATCCTCCTTTCTATGATGACTCTGATGAAGATGACCCTGACAACCGCGACAAGAACCTCTTCCTCAAGATTCTGTCTGGGGACTTTGAGTTTGATTCACCGTACTGGGATGACATTTCAGATTCTGGTAAGAGATTATCGTGTTCACATCAAATGTACGCGAGTTAAGTTATACCCTACATATGACATTAAGTTTAGAAAGCTGGAGTTTTCATGTCCTTCCCATGCATGCCTGGGTTCTCTTCAGGTACACTGGCTTCCTCCAACAGTTCATAAACACGATTGAGGGGTTGATTGGTGACTCTTATTATTCCTTTGATGTAGGTGTCAATGGTTGTTCTGTACTGGGGATTTGTCCAGAGCTTTCTTGCCCAATGACAGCTTGTAAAGGCTCCAGGCCCCCTGTGATCCTAAACAGAACAAAGATAAGAGTGGATGGAAGTTAACTTTTTTCATTACTTTTCTATTTTGAAGCCAAAAACTTGGTGGCATCTTTGATGGAAGTGGACCAGGACCAACGGCTGACTGCACAGGAAGCCATTGCTCATGAATGGTAAAAAAAAGAAAGAAAGGAAGAAAGTAGAGCTTACTAAATATGAAACATTGATATGAGAACAACACATAAACTTCATTTTCTTTTTCCTTTAGGATTTCTGGGAATGCTGCTTCAGACAAGAACATCAAGGATGGCGTTTGTGCACAAATAGAAAAGAACTTTGCCAAAGCAAAGTGGAAGGTAAAGCATATATCAAAACAGCAAAATCTTTTGTTTACTTCAGTCTTTTTTGTGGATCAAAATGGTTCCTATTGTCAAGATGGGGATCAAAACTTAAAAAAAAAAACATTTTTATTGAATTTCATGCTCTACATTTTAAAGTTTGTTTTCCTCACCATTGTTCAAAAAGTTTCAAAGTGTGTTCTCTGTTATTGACAACTCTGGAAAATCTATAATGGTGTGCTGCAGAAGTTGTGCGTTCATCCCTTTGTTCTCATGGCTAAAAAATCAAAAACATATTTAGGAATGAGAGGGTTTTAGCAGCTTGGGTTCAATCCTAAAGACTTGAAATATAGCTCACCACAGGAGTAGCCACTGTTCTTACAGCTTCATGTATTCACTTTCATGTGATCACTGGCATGTTTAAGTCACAGCTCCACTATAAAACATGCAGAATCAGTAAATAAATATTGACTCTTGTAATTCTATCACTCACAGAAAGCCGTGAGAGTGACCACCCTCATGAAGAGACTCCGGGCTTCTGAGCAGGGAGACTCTGCTGCTGCTGGTACCGCAGCTGACCCCAATACACCTGCTGGTGCTGCTGCTCCAACACCTGGTGGCAGTGGTAGCTTTGCTGCTGCCTTAAAGGCTGCCAGCTTAAAAGCTGCTCAGAGTGAAAAGGCTCCTGACACACAGACTGCAACAAACCCTGCACTTCCTCTGCCCGTCGCAGCCCGGCAGGAGGAGCAGCCACAGGCACGCTGCAATGGAGATGTTCCTCAAATGTTGCCACAAAGCCAGGGAGACTAGGGTGCACAAATACAAGGAGAGACCCTCGTCCCCCAACAAGCACATTTGCAGTAGGGCCAATACATTTGGCATGATAAAACCATGTCTATGCTGTTTAACTTCCCCCCAGTTTGCAGAGATTTCACAGCGTCATGCTTTTCATCATCTTCTTAGTCTTGATTAGTCTCTTGAATAGTGTTCTTCATCATCCCTTGTTATTTTGTGTACAAGTCCCTTTAAAGCTAGTTGCTAAGTAGCTCTTCTGTTGTATACTCTCCCTTAAAATCTGTAAAAAGTCATAGTGTAAATTAGTGAAATCAGCTCATCTGTACTCATCAGCTCTTTGTACATAGATGTAGTTGTCTATTGCAGCAAACTGCTATTTTTTAGCTTCAGAACTTACTACATTAAGTTCATGTCTTGTTACTTAAAATTATGAGTTGAAAGATTTGGTAAGCTGACCATTAAGGATATGTAAAATTTTTACATGACTTTTCAGAATGGATTCTAGTTCACATTTAGCAACCACACACTCTACCGATCAGAGCGCATTGCAAGTTAAGATTTGAAGAAGTTACAATAAATGACCTGATTACTTAAAAAAAGAGATTTTATTTATTGGTGAAAATCACACTAAAATCACCAATTGTGGATTTTATCCAGATTAGAAATGTGCTGTATGACCACAGTCAGCTTACAATTTTATAGCAGCAAGAAAGCATTGTTTTAAGTTCAAGTGCCTTAATATTTGTTGCAGTTACATACTAATATTTTTCAAAAGAAACAACTTGATTTTATCACTTTTGATTTCTTTGAAATCTTTTAGCTGTTTTTCATTTGCTCTTATGTTCAGTTAAATGCAGCCGTACTGATATTTGTGTTCTGTCCACTTTTTGAAATATGGAAACTAAATTTAGAACGTTGTATGTAGAGTGATGTTTTAGCTGTTGTGTTGTTACCTGTAATTAGTAAATTTCAGAGGTTATAGCCAATCCATAACATGTACCACAATGTATATTTGCATTGTATACACGTGTATTTTTTTATTTATTTGTGTATTCAGCAACATTTAGCTGAGCTAACAGGTTGCTACGCTTGTGAATGAATAAAATGAGCAATACTCCTATTGCTGAAACTTTTCTCTATTTCTCTCTTACTGACCGTATATATAAAAAGTCAAGCCACTCCACAAATCACCAGTCTCTTTTTTAACAAAAGTTCATACAAGCAGTATTTTTCATTGTAAAATTACTGAGCAGCTTAAGATTCATATTAGTGAATACAAATGGTACTTTTTGTCAAAATTTGAAGGGCAAAACTAATATTAAATATTGGTCACGGTAGCTGACTCAAGGCATTTTTTTTAAGAAAAAGTGCTCAATGTGGAACAAAATTGGCATTTGGTTTCGTTTCTAGTGTAGTTAAAATCAATAGCTACTATAAAGAAGAATCTGTGTTTCAAAAATTATAAAAGTGAGTGCGTGCAAATTTGTCATATTCACATAGGTTCCCCCAATTTTTTTCTCTGATTTTCAACTTCTAATCTATTTTTGTCACCAGACATTCCCTGCACAAAAACAGTGAACATATTTGTAAACTTGATGAGTCACATCACAGCCCAACACAACAGGTCCAGCCCAGCAGTGGCCTGCAGAGGTTCCTCTCAGGAACTATGAAATGAAAATGGAAAATGTAATACTTCAAGAAGTTTATCTGTTAGAATGTGAAAAAAGAACAACACTTTGAAGTGCTGGCACAGCCTACTAACACTATAATATTTTTATTCACATTATTGATTTTATCAGATTTTATTTTACAATGTCGAAAGTCCAAAATCGAGTGTGGTGGGGGGCCACTGGGTGGCAGTAATTCACTTTACAGTGAGAAACAACGAAGAAGAAAAGCCTTCTCTCTCCGCTGCAGGAGACGAACGGTAGAAGAAGATTCGTCTTCATTTGTCAATCCTATTCGTTTAAGACATCGGCGGCCTTTGCGACAAACATCTGCAATTACGCCTTCGAGGAGCAGCTACATAAGGTAGGCTCTGAAGAAACAATACCCACTCGACATTTGTATTATATGTGGCCACTAGGTTTTTTTTAATTCCTAAAGAGGTTACGTATCTGCAGGCTAACAAGAAAACCCGGCTCTTGACGCTAATGTTAGCTCCGTGAGCTAGCTCTCTTGGCGTCAAAGTCTGAATGGTTTACTCTAAGCTGACATTGGTTATATAGGTTTTTAATTTGTAGATTATAAACTTAAAAGACTGAGCATTCAATGGAGACATATAACTGTTCCGCCACAGCTGTCTTTAATGCTCAACGCTTCTTGTTTTTGGTGTGGCGCATATTTTACAGGCCTAGCAATGGCTATAATTAGCGGACGAGCCCTCTGCGGGCCAGCTTACCAATCACGCCATCCAGTGATAGTCTCACCGGGCTTTGCCAGCCCATAAGTGTGGCCTTTAATACACTGAAATAACAGGCATACAAAATCCCTGTTATTGGAAGAGAGCTTGCAGATTTATTATCACGTTACATTTTGCTTGTGTGGATAAAGTCCATTTCTAACCACTGTTATCATGGTGTACATGTCCGCCATTGCAAAGTCAGAGGAGGTGGATTTTTGCTGCTTCATGAAACTATGCTAACATTTCCAGATAAGACACTAATTAAGAACCATGTGGGACGGTCCAGGACCAAGACACGGGCCACGGGGAGGACCCCCCTTCCGGTAAACAAGCATCATTCAACTCTAGGCATTGTTTTAAGAGCAGCTCCAGTTTAGTGCAAAGAGGGAACGTCATTCTTTGAGACATCTGCTCGTCTGTGATTGGCTTTCTGTTTTTTTTTTCTATTGTGTTGCTCAGGAGAACTATGAATTAAAAATCTGATGCTGTTTTAAACCACTAGCTGTTCTGTTAATTTAATATTCCTAACGTTTTTTAAGTGTGTCGTTTTAAATTTTCTCATTGATTAAATTTTATTTCTAGCGTACTAATACATTAGTGTGTGTTTTTTTCAGTGGTGATCATCGTGGAGAAATGTTTAGTGGTAGAGATCGCCCCATGCCGGATTTCCGTGGTAGAGATGGCATGAACAGGGGCCCCATGGGTAACATGGGCCCAAGACATCTAGATCTACCACCTGTAGACATGAGGAGGATGGATGGGCCACCAATGAGGGGATGCGATATGGATCCTCGTGACATGGATCCTCGTGATATGGATCCTAGGGACATGCGAGGTAGAGAGCCCAGAGGAGATTTTTTCAGACATGGAGAAGAGCCAGACCTTGGTCTTCGAAGGCACTATGAAGTTTCCATTAGAGACAAGCTGATGAACTCTTCTGGATTCCCTGGAGCGGGCAGAAACTCAGCAGACATTGGAGGGAGGGGAATGCCACCGCGGGAGCCAAACAACAGATTTGTGGACATGAGAGACAGGGAGTCATTCCAGCACGACATGCCACAGTTCACTGAGTCAAATATGGAAGGCAGACGAGGCTTCCCGATGGATCGAATGGAGCGAAATGATGGCTTTAGGGACATGCGTGACAGACACCCAATGGGAGCAGGGGATGGTGATCGCTATAACATGGACTTACCTCCTCGTGACAGAAGAATGGACTCTGACAGAAGAGGAGGGCCGCCTTTTAACCCAAGAGGTGGATTTGACTCTGATATGGATTTCAGAAATCGACATGGGCCATCAGGTGACTTTAGAGGCAGGGATCGTTCTCCTATTAGGTATGGAAACAATGATGGCCCTCCGGGAGGCAGGGGAAGATCAGACATGCCCCCAGATGTTGCTGGCCCTCAAAGGTCAGAGTTTGTGGGTGTAGGAGACACACTTGAAGATAGAGAGTACCCTGAATTGAGTGACAGTCCTCTTATGGATTACCGAAGTGGTGAGGAAATGACTCTTGCAGAGGAATGGAAGAACCGTAGAAAGGACAAGAATCCTTTCATGAACATGGGCAGAGGAGGTGTTGGTGATCTACCTGAACCCAGCTTCCTAGCTGGATTCGGAAGAGATTCCAATATGAGGGATCCGATGCCATTTCAGGAGAGAGGAAGACCCCCTGTTGAGTTTCAAGGGAAAGATATTGGCTTTCCTCATGGAGACCACTTTCCTGCCATGGATCTACCACCAATTGGCAGTAAACCTCCACAGGACCATCCACTTCAAAATATGCCCCCTCTTTCTGGCCCACATAGAAGAGAACATGAGAGAAAACCCTGGCTTGGAGAAAGAGACCCAGAACATGGTCAGAATAAATCAGGTCGCAATGAAAGGCCCCCTTTCCATGAGGAGAAGAGCAAGATCTCACATGATATTCAGATGCCAAGTGATTGTTTTGAAGGCCTGAAAGATATCCCACTCAGACAAGATCCTGCCAGGGGGAAAATGGGGCCAGAGTGTGACGTCCAAAGCAGTGGTGCTATTCAGTCACGAGACCAAGACTACAGGGACATAGATTACAGAACTGGGTCTGGAAGGGCTTTTGATTACAATCATGAAGAACTTCAAAAGACAGAAAAACTCCTCAGAGAATCAGAGCCAAACACTCTCCCAAAAGTTAGTGAATCTGGTTCACTGGTAGGTGTACTTTTGTATCTTCACACAAATTCTTGTGTGTAGATTAGATCCTAATATGTTGTTGTATTGTAACCATTCATAACCAGAGTTTTGACAAAATGTCTTTGAAAGGATCAGGATTACAGGAGCGCGTCATTGGAGGATAAAGTTTCCAATACAATTTCCGTGATTGGTATCCCAAAGACTGCCACGATGGAGCAGGTAAGAACCAGAAACACTTAGGTGTTTGTTATTGTGTGGTTGAATAAAAAGCTCTAGGTTAACTCACTAACTTGTTTGTTATCTTGCAGATTCTTGGTGCCTTTGCAGTCCGTGATGGTGTGCCAGTGCAGGGGATGAAGATCAAAAATGTGGTGCCAGGTAGGGTTTCACTGTGTTTACAGAACATTTTGGGGCAGTCGATCGCTAATTTGTCCCTCGACGTTTCGCTTGTACGACATTCGAATCTACGCATTCTTTCTTTTTACGTTTTTGCTCGCTTTGATTGTTGGTGGTGTGTGTGAATCCGCTCAGTAACGAAGGGAAAGGGGGGATCTGTTGGGCCATCCTTTTATTATGTCAGGGGATGACTGATCATTGTCAAGATTAAGAGGACTTGCCCAAGATCTGCGATAAGAGCTTTGAGAGTGATATCAATTGTCAGTCACAAAAGTTCTGTCAAAGTGAGTTTCTGAATGTCTTCAGTGGGACAACTTTTAAAATGGTACTTCAGCAGAATGAAAGAAGGATGTCGACATGGCTGAAATGGAGACCACCTTGTTCCTGCCCATCTCAGAAATCAAACACTTTTGTGTTATAATTTTCCAAAATAAGGTTGCTGCAGACATATATGATGCCAAGCCTTCTATGGAAGATCTTTTCCCCCCAAATGAGATCAATTTTGCATTTAAATATGTCAAAATATCCTTGACAGAAGAGATATGTGTGGCTTGTTTTTTTTTTTGTACAAACAAAAATAGTCAGATTTCAGTGTCCATGGTGCATACCATCCAGTCCTTCTCTACAACTGGTCTTGACTATCTTTTGTCAGCACTTTATCAAAGCTTTCCCTGGAAAAAATGCCTGATACGATATCATCTGTAAACAAAAACAAAATGTTTCTTTTCCCGAAAGGTATGTGTGGTATCAAGTGTAAAGAAACACTTACACTGATTTCGATGTGTTCACGAACTGCTGTGTGTAATGTTTTTAGTCGGTGACTGTCATTACTGGCATTGACTAACAAAAATCCATCTGTATTTCAAATGCTGTCCCCAGGTTACAGCTACGATACGGCCTATGTGGAGTTTTTAAACCCCGAGGATGCAGTCCACTTCATGGAGTCCAACAAGGTGGCCCATCCTCGTCATTCTACGGCGGCCATCACTGCCATCAGGATTATAAGGGCTTGCGGGGGCATTTAGTGTGTGGGGTGGGAAAGAAACTGGGGAAGGGTTGCCTGCAGTTCTTTTCAACTCATTAAGATTAAAGAAGGAGGAAGACACATTAGTTGTTGACACTGAGAAATGGCTCTTTTTTTATCACATTAGTTTTCACTATAAATTTCAAACAATTGTCCCAATTACCCTTAACAACTATGTTGCACCTTAAAATCCAGAAGGAATAGTTTGTTTTATTTTTCTGTGTATGCAAACACATTTAATGAATTCCCTCTAATTACTGATCCCACTAGTTGTTACTTTCTCTAAATTAGACCTCCTCAGATGGTTGAGGAAAAGAAACTCCTTACTAGCTCTTTTAAAGAACACAGTTATATTGAAAATGAGTGTAATCTTTGTAGCCACAGTTTCATGACTTGTGAGATTTCTACTTCAAGGAAGGAGATCAGTGAGACATTTAAAGCAGTGAAACATGTGACCGGGAATGAAGTATGTGTTTCAGGATGCAGCTGCTTCCTAAAAGCTCCTTCCAAATCCACATGCCTCAGTTGGCATTCAGGGCAAAACAGCTCTGCCAAGATATGTTTGGGTTTGGTTGGTAGAGAGGTGGGCTGTTATGGTAAAGGCACAAGAAATAGATCAGTGAGTCTGAAGACACACCAAAAGCTGAACCACTCACAGGGAAACAGCTGGACAAAGTGTGTTCACTCCTCCGGATCACATTGTTACATCAGAAGTAGTCCACCCTGAACAAGAGTGTAATGAACTAGCTTCTGCAATGCTTTGCTTGAGGTGTTTTTATCGCAGTATTACAAAAGTTGAGTCATGTTCAGCTTTTGTTGGATGACTTTGTGTTATTTGCTGGAGTCAAGTGCTCAGAAAGCCTCTACCAGACTGGCCTCATTCAGATACAAAAGAGCTCAAGTTTGTCCAAACATCACCTGGCGGCCTACTTTGTACAGTGAACTTCCTGGGTATTTGTCATGGTCGTTGGACTTGGCTTTTTGCGAGTCAGACTTGCTATAGTTTGGCCATTGGTGTTGCACTATGGTCGGACAGTAGCCTGCTTGCAAGTAATGCATCCTGTTCTCTGCAATAACTTGATTGGTTCTTTAACCAGTACTTTGAAAGACATCCAGCACTTGTCTCAGGACCAGCATTTATAACGTTGTCTAACATGTATAGATCTGAACTGTCCCTGGGGTTCTTACGACTGAACTACTGTTGGTAGTGTGACTGTGTTGACTTCAGTGGTTTGTCAATGTGTTGGTTGATCAACCACCTTGGTGCAGATTGAAATGTCAGTGGTTTCACTTGAATCAACCAGAGAAGTTGCCAGTATTAGGCAGTCTCTAATGTTTTTAAATTACCTTGTAGCTGATTTCAATGGTCCAGACTGTTCAACATGTGTCAGAAGGAGGTTGATGATCTGTGTGAGCAACCATGGACTGGGTTCATACTAGCTGTGTGCAGATGAATCTGAAGACTAGTTCTTTTTCTCAGATCAAGAGTCACTGATGGTGTTATTTTTTCTATCTCTACCTTTCATTTTTGCACTTAATTTCCTTTTTTTTAACTAATGGCTGATAAATCGGCACAGATTACCAGAGTTCCCAAAGGATCATCAAACTTCTTGCTTGACTTCTCCTTTAGCGCCATCATGCTATGGAGTGAAGAAGTAGTTTTTGCAGTGAAATGTCTCAACTCCAGCGCACCTTATTGAAAACAACTCTTATTTTTTTATTTGTTTTAGTTTATTTCACTTTTTATGCATAGTAAAGCCTCAGGATGCTGAGAGTGTGGGTGCATTTTGATTTCTTTTACAGTCATTTCGTGGCAAAAGCTGTCAACTCTTGCACTCGAAGTCTTCTACAGCTTTCCAGAGGAATGTTCATCAGCTCTTTCGTGTTTTCTTGAACTCTTCTTCATGCGAGGATTTCGACTCTATGCTATTTGGGAATGAAGATCTCGTTGTGACCCAGTCCAGTGAATGAGTCTTTTATACTGGCTTGTATTGTCACTTTTGGGTTGTTGGATCAGGTTTTCAAGTGGTACAGCGTTAAGCAGTTTATTGATCGTCTCAGACACTGTTTTAGAGCTTTCGTTTTATCCTCCCTTTACTTCCCTTTTACTTTCTGCCGATGTTCTGCAGTTTTTGATAGCTGAAGATTGAAAAAGATGAAAAGGGTTGGAAGTTGCGCAACCAGTCATTTCCGGTTTATTAGAGTTGTTTTATTGTATACTTTCTGAAATCTTTAAAAGCAACTTTTTCCTGTTAAATTTGAACTATGGATCTATATGAATCTACTCTATGGCAAATTACACTTACGTTTTCTTTGCGCTTCTCTTTTAAACAACTCTCTTCTTTTATTAAGAGTCTGGTCGAGTAAAAGAGCTATCCACTGTGGGATTATTATGGGTTTTATTTAGGTTGTCACTTCTGGCATTTTTCCCCTTTTACTGGATGAAATAGCTGAAGAGAGACAGAAAATGTGGGGACCAAGGAGTGGGGCGGCAAATGCTTGTGGCTGGGAGTTCCAACAGGACTAAAGCCTCTGTGTATGGACCATAAAATTGGACAGTCAGGCCAACAGTGCCCCTCTGTGGTGTATAAGTCTTATTTTCCTACCTTTAAGCTTTTATTTTACACTATAGGGTTCGTTGTTTTTCTGGAATTTTCTGTGGACAGTTGTAAGCAACTATGTCACTGTCAGATCATTGTAACAGCACAGAAGCTGAGACATCTTGCTGCTTTCCTTATGTTTTATGATACACTTGGCGTCTTAAGGTGTTCTTCAGTGGGAAATAATCATTTTTACATCAGAACTTAGAAAACAGTGGTGGGTCCTTTCAGTGTTGGGATAAGAACCCAGCACTAAAAAATTAGCAGGAAGTGGACCAAGCATCACTGAATTGTCAGTGATCAGTTGTTCTTAGTGAAACTTAAAGTAACAGCCCTAATTCGTTATTTCCCTTTACATTCTTTTCAGTGGTGGGGGGTGACCTGTGTAAAGCGTGGTTTTGGTTCGGGCTTTGCACACCATCTGAAGTGTTTGCCTGTTTTATCCTCGGCAGTAAAGAGGAGGGCCAGACCTGCCACAGTGCATGTTGGGTGTCATTGACTTTACTTTAAATATACGTTGACTATCTGATGATGCTAACTGTTAAACTGTGTTGTTCTTTCAGGGATCCCTAAAGGTTGGCACTAGAACAACATCCATGAAGTATTTCCATCCAGATGAGCATGAAAGAGGTGTTCATGTGAGTGCCAGGAGAAGAATCATTGTCTTGCATGATTTTATTTAAAGGGTTGAATAATTACAAATGATCAAAATCAGTTGTTATATTACACAGCATCCCAACTTTTTTGGAGTTGTGACAGTATTTTAGAAGTGACCCTGCCTGTGTTTGCATTAGGAGTCTGATCACGAAGTACCCAAACATCCGGAGCCCCTGTTGCCTAGACCAGATGTACCTTTGGAAGACACCAGCCTGAATCGGCCCACACCTAAAGGCCCCGTGGAGCCTTTGTCCAACAATCAGTGGCAGCGTAGCTCTGATCTGACTCCAGAGGCGTGGCAGCAGCAGGTGGACCAACAGCTTCAACAGCAAGAAAATGAGCAGCAGGCAGAATCTTGGAACAACCACAACCCTGCTTCTCAAACTTCACTTAAACCTAAATGTGTCTTTAAAGACAGTAAAAGTAAGTTTTCTTAAGAACGTGGTCTTTGCTAAAGCTTAGAGCCATTAAAATAGCAATTAATTGATTTATTTTTTTCTAAAAAGAATATGTTTCTTGAATTATTCTGGTTAACACTTTATTTTGTGTCACTTTGCAGCAATGATCATAAAAAATGTGAAACCCACCACCACGGTAGAGACTATCCTGAAAGCCTTGGATCCCTTTGCATACCTGGATGAAAGGAATGTTCGCCTAGTTAAAGCCAAACAACCAGGAGGCAGGTGCTTCTGCTTTGTCGACATGGACTCCCATGAGGTATTCCATCAGTTTGCACTCTATGATTATTAGAGCAGAAACGATTCCTCGAATGATTCGAGGTACTCGATTACAAAAATTACTCGAGTAATTTTCTCCGCCTCAAGGAATCGTTTAATTTTAAAAAAGATCAAAGAGTGGTATTTCAAATAGAGCTGAGGCCATATTAAGAGAGTTTTCAGACCCCTCAAGCTACCTCTTATACAAAATAGCAACTAGCAACAAATCTAGCTTCTTTTCTGGAGTTTGGAGACTAATGGGTCATTCTACGAAACGGGTGCCATTTGGGTCCGCAACATTTGATGAGATGTACTAGGCACAAAAAATGTGTCAAAGTGTGTTTACAAATTTTGGAGCTACCAAAGCAAGTGCCCTTATTGACATGCTGTATCAGAAAATTCCATTTCTTAAAGAGAAAAATGTTGATTTGAAAAATATCTGCTCTTTGACTAAACAAAAATGTATTTTATCCGATTACTCGATTAATCGATGGGTTATTTCAGTTGAATACTCTTATAATAAAATATTCGATAGCTGCAGCCCTAATGATTATTTCATGTTTTGTCTGTGTTTACAATTTATTTTTGTAGCCCTGTGATATTTACCATATTGTTTCTCCTTTACAGCAAGTGACACGTCTGGTTGAGCTCCTCACTAAACCCAGACCTCTCTATGTGGATGGAGTCAGAGTTTTTGCTGAGGTTGCAAGACCCCTGAAGAACCAAAGGTAAGGACTTTGTTGTTAGCTGTATGTAGTTGAGGAATCTCTCCAGCTTTGAATTCTTGATCCTGATGGTTTTCTTTCTCTGTCAGAAAAGAGTTTGATAAGCAAACCACTTCCATCCTCGGTTGTCCACCTGAAGTCAGCCTGATGGGGGTGAGCTATTTTCTTAAACATAAGTTACCCGTAATATTTTTAAAAAGGGAAATTTGAAATAATGTGTTTTCCTGTTTTTTGTCAGCAGCAGTACCCAGAACCTCCACAGTTCTTGCCACCACCTACAGGTGTCCCTCCTGGGATGCCAGGTACGACACATTTTGATCGCTATACTGTTGGTAATCACCAAGCAAAAACAGACATTTTTATTAATGCGTGCCTCATCTTTTCTACCAGGTAATTTGATGCCTGGCAGCAACATTCCTGATCTTACATCAGACCCCAGTATGGGTCAGGTAAGTCACAACGAACAAAGCTGTGGACATTCTTTGAGAAGCAAGGGAGTGAGCTAATCATCTCCTTGAATATTCCCCAGGGCCTTGCTTACGGTGAGACTCCAGCGATGCCGCCATCATTCCACGCTGCTGCTGCTGTCCCCCCTGTTGCTCCAGTATCAGGTGGGATGATGGTCCCTGCAGATGGATCACAGTCGTATTTGTACGGTAAGAATGAAACTAAGAACCCAAACTGATTATATCACTCATTTAATTTGCATTCCCTTTGTTTTTGTGTTTTTTTTTAAATACTGTGAAAATTTATTCATGATTTTAATTTCTCCAGGCTCTGAGACTCCAGACATGACGAACTACTTGTACGATTCTACGTCAGGATTCTACTACGACCCAGAGACAACACTGTACTATGACCCTGGCTCTAGAGTGAGTATGCAAGCCAATGAGTAGGCGACAGATGGGAAAAACTGGAGCAGCTTTGTTAGTCCAAATGCTGCAGTTAGTAACCCACGGGAGAAAGCTAACTCACTACTTGTTCATTTAACACTCGCCAGAACACAATCAGTGCTTAGAAAATCTATTTTCATATATTTTTATTTAACATTTCTTGTGTTCTGAGATCGTTTGGTTGTCAGAAAAGATGAGTTACTTTTTAATCTTACAAACAAGACATCTACCACCTCCCTCTTTATTCTGCTGAGAGAGGTGCAGTCCCTAGTGAGGGCTAAATATTTACAAATGACTCATAATCTGGAGGAGTGAGATGTTTACCCCAACACTAAATCAAATGAAGTGACTGTGTGAAAAAGAAAGAGGTGTTTTCAAAATTTTTGCATCCTCTTGTCTATTTTTTTACTGCAGTACTTCTACAATGCACAAACCCAAGAGTACTTGTACTGGGATGCCATGTCAAAGACCTACATCCCAGTTCCAGGAGGCACTCCCACAGAGACCCAGCCTCTTGCCATGACAGCTGAAGATGTGGCCATTCTCTCCAACCCAGCAGCAGATGCTCCACTGGAAATGAAGAAACAAATGGTTCCTCCACCCACAATAACAGCTCCAGTATCAGTTCCTATGCCAGTTCCTGTGGCTGCTGCTGCACCTGCTGCTCCTCCTCCTCCTACTGCTGCTGCTGCTGCTGTCCCTGCTCCAGAGCCTGTACCACCTGTTTCAGCAGCCACAGAGAAGAAAGAAGAAGAAGAGTCTCCCAAAAAGGACAACAAAGACGAGAAACCGAGAAGTCTGGCTGCTGTCAAGGTAGAGCTGTAGTTTTTTTTACAATGTAATACCATATATTAAATACAGATGTGTGAAGGTGAGACAGTGATGGAATGAGCTGCTGTTTTACAGATCATGAAAGATATGGAGCGCTGGGCAAAGATCCAGAATCGTCAGAAGGACAGCGTGCGTGCAGCATCACCAGTGCTGAAAGGTGGACTGGATGACGACAGGAGACAATCCAAGAGTGCAGATGCTGGATTTGCTATCTTTGAGAGAAAGGTTGGCAAGATGCCTCAAATAACAACACGCCTAATCTGCACACATATTTTCTGCAAATTAATGTTAATTTAAGCCACTTCTTTTCTTTGCTTGCCATTCTCCCATCTTCTTAGATCTCCGGTGGAGAAGATCTGTTTAAGAAGCCACTTGCTCCACCTAAGAAAGATGAGAAGTCAAAGGTAAGAACACCCTTGTTCATCTAGATTTTCTGGCTGCTGATATTGACTCTTTGATGCCACTTCATTGACTCTTTAGCACTCCATAGTGAGATTTCTTCAGCTCACATGTCTCTGAATAATTAAGACACTCTTGTATTTTATGTTTAATCTCTGGCTTACCTCTCCAGCGCCCAATGGGCTCTCTTGGTATGCTGGCGTCTGACTATGCAGCTGGAAGTGATGAAGAGGTGGAAGAAGATAAAGAAGATCCAGCGAAGAGCAGCCAAGGAAGTCAGCCTGAAGACAAGGACAGCAAGCTGACAGACTGGAAGAAGATGGCCTGCCTACTATGTAGGAGACAGTTTCCCAACAAGGACGCTTTGATCCGCCACCAACAGCTTTCAGACCTGCACAAGGTACAAAGGCGAAACTTTACAGAGGCACAAACACTTCTATAAAAAGCATGTGATGAGTTCAAGACTCTTATCACTTTTATACATTCCCAACAGCAAAATATGGAGATCCACCTTAAGATCAAGAGATCAAAGAGAGAACTGGAGGCATTGGAGAACCAAGAAAAGCAAGTAAGTAGAAATAAAGATGAGTTTTAAAATACATATATATGTATTTCAGAAAACACTTGCATTTAGTTGCTAAAGAGCTGAATTTGAGAATCATTTGTCCTTCATAGCTGAGTGCCAGAGAAACAACAAGGTCACCAGAACAGAAAAGGAAAAAACACCATCACCAACAGCAGCAGCATCATAACACATGGGCTGGAAGCTCCAGGTAGGTTTTTCTTTGAATGTGTCATTGAGTTAAAAAGTGGGTATATATTTATAAACTTTCTGCCTGGTTTGTGTCTTTTTTACGCTTAGAGACAGTAAGATCAGTGAGCGACCCGGTTTAGGAGCTGAACCTGCACCGGTAAGTTTAAACTTGATCTGCAGACTTCTGTCAAAATCTCTGTTAGTTTATTGACCCTTTATTGCACTTCTGTCCTCAGCAGAGAAAGAAGAAAGAGCCCGTCGTTTGGGACAATAACACCTACAAACAAGCAGTTCGGAAGGCCATGTTTGCACGCTTTAAGGAACTGGAGTGATCACATCTGAACACTTCTTAACTTTGATATGTGAACTGTTTATATGACATGCTCCTCCCCCTTTGGACTGTCTTCACTGGGTCTCTGACTGGGATGTTGTGACACTAAAAACCCATAGATTTCTACATTGAAGAGATGTGGTCAAGAAATTAACATCACAAAGCAACACTCGGGATAGAATATAAATTAATTTACATCATTAATAATGGATGCTGTACAAAATCTGTTAATACCTGCTGTTTGTGTACTTTTCACCCATGGTCTTTGAAAAATGTGTCTTTTTTTTAATTTTCCAGCCACACTGGTCAGTCACATTTTATTGTCAATCAAAACATTTTATACTATTTTTTTCATGGGTGAATCGTTGCAACATGTATACCTTTTTTAAAGTAAATATGATGAAACAGATTTCCTGAATGAAGTGTTTTTGTTGATGGGCTTTTTTGTTTTGCAAATGTGATCTTCCTACCTGCTGTACATGCGTCTCATTACCACTAGGTGGCAGCAAGGGGCCACGCTTCATTTGATGTTGGTCTGATGGCTCTGACCAAGAAACCTGCATCAAACCAACAGAATAATTGTAATGTGAGGATTCAAGAGGTACATAAATACAGTGTGGAGAGGATATTAGTTTTGTCCCATGGACTTGAACTGAACAGAGCTTTAGCCATGATTCTGACTCACAGTGGATGAGGCTTAAATATTCCCCAGTTGTGCACAGGGGGAGTTTAAGCATGTCGCCTCCAATCTGACCTTAAATGATAAGCAGGAATCAGCCCTCACCCTCCCTGTGGCAGCAGTTCAACGAGTGCATTGGATTTCTGGATTTAGTGTGCTGATCTACTGACTCAGAGCACAGACAAGAGCATGGGGAGTCAAAAAACCCTGCTGACAACAAACAATAGGACACTGAAGAGTGCTGGGGAGCCAACACCTTTTCAGCTATGTGCGTCCTACTGAGTTTCTGCTTTTGGGTGGTAACCTTTTTGGGAAACCAAGGTCTTTACACAGGAGATGTATCAAAGACCAGGCATTGTTGCGTTTGGTTTTATCTCAATGTTGCAATGTGGAAAAGGTCAGTGTCATTGACAGAGTGTGTGGAGTCTCTCAGGGGAAACAGCAACATGGTACCATGAGTCAGTGTAAATCTTGTTTTATACAGAATAGAAAAGCCTTGTAAAACAAACCTGATTATCCCAGGTGGATGTGTTTTTGCACTCTCTGTGATTCAGTGTTATGCAATCAAAAATTAGGGATGTAATACTGTAGCAGCATTTAAGGAGGCAATTACCAAAATTGCTGCATAGCTTTGACCTGTATGCAGCTTTTTAGAGGCTAGCTTAAGTTGCGGTTCTCCTTTTGCCCAAGAGGCGAGCTTCTGAGCATCATCTGTGGCTAATACAAATGCCATTGACAAGTATCTTATACAATGTTCTTAACGCATACTGTTTACAGGTAGTCTTTTTTTTTTTTTTTAACCTCAGTTCTGGTAAGATATCACCTTACCAGTTGAGTGAAAGATTTTTTTCTTTCCAATTTTCTAAACATGTTTATAAAGTCACAACCCACAACAAACATGCAGATTTTTAAAGTGAGACATATTCACATTTTGTAGCAAATCCCTAAATCTGTTTGTAAACTGATGAAAACATCAGGTCTAAAAACAGCATGAGAACCTTCGAGATCCTTGCGAGACTTGATGAGGTCATCGCATTAGGACCTCTCAACTAGTTTCTGACATGTTGGAGGGGTGGGCCTCAAACAACAAGCTCTGCTTCTGACAGGCCTCCAGCGGACTGCCCAATCATAGGGAAAGCGGTGATGAGCAGGTAGCCTTTAGGAGACACCAGATAAAACTAAGTTTTTCAGACCAAAGCTTTAAAAGTAACTCAAGATCTTCTAGAACACCAGTGTGAGAAAATTAGGGATAAATTTGAGGGACGGGAAAAAGCCTGACAGCATGAGAACCCCAACTCAAGTACAAAGCTTTAACAATGGATAAAGCCAGAAAATGAGTGAGAATGGTGTTTCCAAGTTTCCACAAAGACCATGTGTCATAAATTGAACTTAGAGTCACTTTTTTTTACTATTTTCCTAGAGTAGCTCCACACCCTATCCTCAGGAGGGGAAAATAAGTTTTAACTTGTTTCCTTCATCAGATGACTGAAAACATTTTTCACTACTCATCACCAAATAACTTGATGAAACTGTTATCAATTTGGAAAGCTATGGATATTATGTAATAAATTTGGTTTTGAGATACCTCTGTATTTTAACTTCAACTTTTCTCTGTACTGGGGCTAAAACACACAGAGGTTTTACAGCTCTCTAAAACAGGGGACAGTAAATACTGATTGTAACTAATAAATGCTTTCATACTGGAGCCATTTTTTGTTTTAAGTGTACTTCCTCATCTCCTTGAATTTACAGATCACTCACATGCCAGCTGAAATTCATTAACTGCTCATTTCTTCAGTTGTGTTAAGGCACCTGTATGTGTACTTTTAGAGCAAGAGATTCAGATCCATGTACTTGCATTTAGAGAGAACTATTTATTAACAAGATTTACATCTATGGTTTTATGTAGCTTTATTGACAATGACTTTATCATGATCCACATATTAAGGTGGACCAATCCGAAGAATTAAAATGCAAATTTGGATGTTAAATTATCTAATGACACCTTGTGCTTAAAGTCTCAGCTGAAAATAATCAAACTACACAATCCAGATCCTATAAGATACAGATGTGTCAACAGTATAAGCCTCAGGATATATTTTGACACCTCCAATAATGTCACAGTGTGAGGGATAAACTGGCATCTCCCTTTTCCCAAATGCCAGAAATCTCTGCCTATTTTCGTTTTTTTCCTGGACTCATTTTCTATTCCTCTTCCCTCCATTCTGTCACAAGACCCCAAAGACACCCCCAGCTCCAAGTGACAGATGTCATCATTACCAAGTCCTAACAGTCCACGGAATGAAAATTAATGTGCAGTTAGTCTGCGAGGATGAGAGGCCAAACAGAGAGGAAGAGCACAGAGAGCTGCCGTGTTGGTGTCCCCTGTGAGGGAAAGGCTTTCAGACGGCTTGAATGGCAGGAAAAGGTGGACAGGGGGGCCAATTATCTCAGCTGGACGGCTTTTAGTATGAGGCGGGTGGAGCTGGAGCAGCAGTCTAGGGACGAGACGGGGGAAGAACACAGTCAGCAGGATTGTCAGATGTTGAGATGTGCTGTCAGTGGAAGACGTGGGAGAAGCATCTTGGATTGCTTTTTAATGGAGGTCTGAAAAGAGATGGACAAAGATGCTCTAAACGTTGAAAATACATTAAAAATCTGGTAAGACTGGCAAACATTCATGTTTTTTTTTAGGATCCATGTGTATCAACACCAGCTGACAAGCAGTTCACCAGACACTCTCTAGTTTTTACAGCTTTCTTGTTTCCCTTCGTGGGAGCCTCTTAAATCCCTGTTGTATTAAAGATAAGATAGATTATTTTACAATATGCTCACATATAGTATGACCGTGTGGTTATTTTAAATCTTGTCTTTGTCCGTTATGACAAATGATTAAAAACGTATCTTATGCAGAGGGACTCCCTTAAGCAGAAGCATGTGTTTGTGGTAACCTCATGCAAACAAAAGAGGCTGTACTATCCCAGGCCTGTAAGGAAAAACATGCCTGTCCAAGCAATTTCTCCACCAGGCTTGTCCTTTCAAGTGCAAGTTGAAAAATGATGTCTGTTATTGATTGCTAATCTATAACATCATCTTGAAAATGTCCTCATGATTGTCAGACATGGGACGTACTTCAGAGCAGAGCGAATATTGAGAACATTTGAGCCACAGCTCGTAGTGTAACCAATCCCTCTGGCAGTTCTGTCACTGAGAACATTATGGACATTCAAAACATTTGGAAATGATGTCATGGTTCTGCTCTCCAGCAGTGACAGATATCTGACAGTAGTGATAGTGATACGTTAATACAGAAAACAGACAGCTGGAGCATTTCCCTCTATTCTCTTTCTTTCTCATGCAAGAACTCTCTGTCTAGTTAGAGTTTTCTGATTTAATCATCACGCAGAGTGGTGATAATTACTCACAGATAGCAGTCCTCTTACACATTTCTATAACAACACATTTCTCATGTAAGACATTTGTGAAGGATGTCGGACCTGTTCAGAGTTAATGAGATCCAATTTCAAAAATGAAATGCTGAAAATTGATGAAAATGCCAAACAGCTGCAGTTCCTTGATTGACCACCCTGGCCTTTAAAAGGAGTCAATCCCACAGACCGTGTAATCAATGGACATAGGGTGCGTCTCAAAGTGATAAACTCAAGCCTCCTCCCTCCTCTCTCCTCTGTGGCATTGGGAACACTTTCTGAGTCGCGATTTTGAAGGCTGTCCCAAAGCAAGAATTGTGCTCGGAGAAGAGAGGAGAAGAGAGGAGAGAGGAGAGAGGAGAGAAGGGCTGATCTGAGGAGCGATGATCGAGGAAACACAAGACCTGGCTTTGCAGAAGTCTTTTCACTGACAGGCATGCCCCTGTATGGGATATCACTGATTGGACGCTGCAGGGGCTCAGACTTTTCTACACGAAGCTTCACAAACACAAGAGTTTAATGAGAGAGGCAAGACAGAGATGCACCCACAGTCTCCACAACGCCACCTGTCTGTCTCTGAAACAGATTCTTGAAGCAAATCGGCTATCTGATATATTTTGGAAATGACTGGGGCTGTGAATACAGCTCATAGACTGTACTGGATGTAGTTTCCCCGACGTCACCCAGCTGTTCCTGAAGGGAAAATGAAGCACATCGGCTATAGCGACAATTTTAATATACTCTGAACTGCCGAGTCAGAAAAATAATTCACCCTCCATGCAGTGTGTGCTGATAGTGAAATTAATGAATCAGACAGGAGACGTTTTTTTTTTTTTTTTATCAGGCTGTAAATATGTTTATTTCTGTTGCAAAGATTGCTTCTTTTTTTTTTTTTGCTGGATGTGTATGTGACTTCCGATGCTTCTGGAGCCAGCCTCAAGCGGACACTTGAGTAAACAGCAGGTTTTTTTCACTTCCGGACTGTCTTATATTTTTAGACCAGAGGTTGCTGCTTGGTCAATCCCCATATGACTGTACGTTATAATCCAAACCTTGCTGCAAATGGCAAATGTTCGCCTACAGGGGCATTGCAGTTAATCAGAATATCATGGAAAAGTTTACTTACTTCAGCTCGGTGCTTTCTTTGAATGAGATCAGCAAAGATATGAGAAGAAGATGAGAGATGACAGACATGGCGAGACATTGCAAGGCAGAAAAGTTTAGGTAGCCCACACTCGAACAGAGAATGTATCACAGGAGTCCAGAGCTGCAAATTTAGGTAATTTAAGTTTAACATGCAACATTTCCCAGATCCAGATCCAGTTCTGTCTGCTGATAGTTTCTCTCATGGAGTTCAAGCATCATGTATGTAGATTTTCATCACTGTATATTATTAATGTCCTGTTTAAATTTTAATGAAATATGAGATTGAGGGAGAGTATGGCTGACGGAACACAAGATTGAAGGTAGAAACCAAAATACACTGAGGGAACATTAGTATGAGGCGCTGAAGGCTTATGAAAACCAACATCAGGTAACGCGTATACCTTCAGGGGATATGGTATAATATTTTTTACCTTTTTTGTTTTTATGACTTTTTTTTTATTAGGTGTGGAAATACCTGGCTGTAATGTTGTAGACAGTTTGTACTAAGCATAGCCCATTGGAATATGTTTGATGTATTAAACAGTTCAGCCATTCAGAAGGAACACCATTTTTCTCAGTTCTCGGTTTTATTCTTTATTATTGTTGGTCACATAAAGTGGAAATAACATCCAGGCAATCAGCCATAACTGCCATATCCCCATTAGAATATCATCTCTAATAATCACTGTGGATACAAACGCTGCCTCTATGAGTCAGGTGTGATAACATTATTGTCAATATATTTTTTATGACATTAAAAGAGATATCTTTACATATTTTCTTTCATCATTAGGTTCTTATGTTTCTCTTCTGTGGCAGTATCACTTGAGCCTGAAGTGACTTATTCTTTTAATGCAAAAAAAATTGATGCTGATGGACCACAAGTATTTTCCTGTGTTTATGTTTATGAATTAGTGTCTGTCTGAAAGGCAGGAAGGGAATAGTACATGTCAGGACAAGGAATGCTGGATGTGAATCCCTAAATCAAGTATGTCCGAGCTTTTGCTGTTGGAAAAACATTGTGATGGAAGACCCTGTGGGATTAGAGTAAGAGAGCAGAACAGTGGCAAAATCCCAAATTCGCCATTCATGGACTCAAGACTTTTAGGTGCATGCTTGGTGAGTGGGCGAGTGTTTAAGGCTGTCCCACTGGCACATCATCAAATGTATGAACTTTCTAATGCAGGCCACAAAACACCACATTTAATACTTTCTATAAATAGAAAAGTCATTTCTGCAGACTTAGCAGGACTACACCACTTCACATGAGTTTACTGGAGACTATTTAATGCAAACAAATATGTATGGAAGAAGTATTCAATAAACTTTAAAAACAAAACATTAAAACAAGCATTAGAGTGGACATGCTTGTTAAGAAAGCTGCACCACCAAAAATAAATTAAAAATAATAATAAAAAACATCTCCAGGGACGCTTGTGGAACCTGACATTTAGGATCCATGTTGCTATACCAGTGTTTCTCAGAACATCACAAACACTTCATATGGCATGTATAAATTACAACAGCTGAGTCTCAGTTCCTGGTTAAAGACCCCTGACGACAGAAACATTGCCATGCTTTTAAACCTCTTTGCAGAGCGATACCTGTGTAACAGGGCCCTGTAAATGTGCACTGAATCAGAGGGTGGTGAAAGGTGCTTGCAACACCAGCTTTTTACCCTCCAACAAAAGCTCTCCTCGACTCTGTCTTTGGGACGAAGCAGAGAACACATGGCTAGCTTCATCAGCATCGGGTTTACATTAGTTTTCTTCACCTGATAAACCTATCAGCACCGTGTTGGGAAACTGATGAAGCTGTAGCCTCGCTGCCTTTTCTCATTCACCCGACATTACAACTTGATCTGCTCTAAGCTGGCTTCAGGATGTATTCATTCCCTGCTCATAGCTTTTACAACATTCAGGGTAATTTTTATATGGCAGCATTGTTGTAACACAATCACCTGCGATGAAGCCAATTCCTGGGGAGAATATGAGTGTACAAATTATTCATTGTCCTGCAGGCACAAAGCAGTACAGTGACAACATTAACAGCCGTATCACGATTGTCAGCTTTGAGGGATTATAGCAGTCTGTAATGTTGCCTGCATGCGTTCAGAAATGAGAGGAGATGTAGCTGCTGGGAAACATGCAAATGTTATAGTGTACACTCATTCTCATTCACTGCTCCTGATTTTCATTGAGATAGGTGTGTCCCCATTTGTGATTATCTACTGTACGTAATGAGGTTCACAAAGACAATCAGCTCTAATGCTTATGTCTTTGCATGAAGAAAAAGATTGGGACCACCATTTTCTGCAACTGCAATTTAAACTGAAGCTGAGCATAATAAATGAAAAACACAAGGGAAAGAAAACACATCTGAAACAAAGAGACAAGCTGTGTTTCTTCTTAATTTCATGTGTCTTTACAAGGGGTGCTCAAGGCCCCTAAGGGTGACAACCGGAGGTGATAAATCATTATGTCTCTTTTAGAAACATTGTTCTCAAAGCCCACAGATCATGTGAAATGACACGCCTCAGTATGGAAGACGTCTGCATCTCAATAGCCCCATGTTTAAAATGATTTCATCCGACTCAAAGCATTTACTTCCCATCTTTCTTCTGATATGTAAAACACATCTAAATGCCTCACACTTTCAGGGGAGGCTGAGAAGGCTCATCTCAACCTGACACACTCTCACCTCCCAGGAGAGAGTACGCTGACAACGATGCAGCCATTTGGGGAAGGCGGTCCCTGAATGCAGCATAGGGTGTTGTTAAGTGTGTGTATGTTAATAGGAGCTTTATGCATCTGCATGATGTTAAGAGGGAGTTGGTTGTCTTGAGAATTTCTGAGGTCCTGGAGAGGAATAATTCAACCAAACTTGAGTGATTTTTCACCCACAGTAATGGATTTGCAATTTCCTGTAGCTTAAAGATGAAGGGTTTGACTTAATTGTGCTGTCTATGTCCCTTAAACTAAAATTTTCCTTAATTTCTGGTTGCTCAAAAAGCAGTGAAGTCATTTTACTTTCCTGTTTTATTTATCTATTTATTTCAGAGATGCAAGATATTGAATTTTTTTGGCCAATATCTGATTTTCCAATAGTTAACAAACTCGTTTGGCCCATACCAATATTATTTCCATGAACACAAGTGCAGAGATTATAACTCTCTTCTGTATTGGAGGTAGAGTATTTTATCATGGTGCATACTCTTTTCACATTTTTTATGTAAAATTCTTTTCTTGTGCAAAATAAGAAACAAAATTCTTGAAAATGTATTTATTTATGAAAATTGCTTTCAAACAAAAAAAATCCAAAATAAAAATCCTACTTGAAAGAGACAAAATTGTGCATTCTTAAATTTTTTGGTTACAAAATTTGCTTTATTGAAATAAATCCATAATCTAACCAAAGAACCACAAACGTCCCATTACTGGAAGCCTAGTATGGCATATATTTCCTGGTTTATTTGTTTGTTTTGTTTTTTATTTATAAATGTTTGTTTGTTTTTGTTTTGTTTCACTTTGTTTTTAATTCTTGTTATTTTCTTACTTTCTGGTACCTGTCAGTTGGTTAAAATGGCGAAAAATAAGTAAAATTAACTCCATTCCTACCCCAATTATTTGTTCCCTAATTATAATGTTTAAAGTATCCCAACAAAACTAGAAAACAGGAAATAGATACCAAAATGAAATTAAAAAAAAAAAAAGAGAAGGAAAATAACAAAGAGAGTGTAATTACATTATGAGTAAAAATTAAACAAAGAATCACTTATAATAATAATAAATAAAGCTGAAAGTCCACAGTGGGTACAGTGTCCATAAATCCAGATCTATATCTGCATGATTTTCTCATGGACTTTAAGAAAAACTGCATGAGTGTTATTACCCGTACCAGTACAAACAGACAAAGTGACACACCGTACAGGGTACAGTCTTTTTAAGTCTATCCTGTACTGATCCCTACCTTTGAAATTCCAGACTCTAAGTCTGTTTGCAGCACTTAAACTCTCCAATTAGTGTCAACACTCTGAATTGTGCTGTGTGTCTTTGTGCTAACTGCTGCTTGTCAAGCTCACGAACTTCAATCAAAACAGAAGGAGACGACACATGTCGCCACGACGCAGCCCACCCTCAGTCATGGGTCAGATTAGGTGGTCCTTTCTGGAGCTTACCTGGAAAACCCCTGTGCCTCAGTAAATGATCTCTGTTAGCAGGGCTGGCTGATGGCTCCACATTCAGAAGCAATGCAAACAGTCACGCTGACTCTTTTTTGCTTCTGTTCTGGTCAAGGAAAGTTTGACAAAGCTACACTGATCTCTGATAAAGGTATGGAATTTGTAGTGATTATAATTTGCATGCTGGTCAAATACTTTTTAAAAACAACAATTCTCTAATAAGTGGGCCAAGCCAGTGTCCATAAAGCATCCACTCTGGTTATGAGGCCCTTGGCATCATGTTTGCTTTGAAATTAGATTTTTTTTTTAGTTGTGGATATTTGATGCATTACATAACCTTCTATAGTACATCTTGCCCTGATCTCTTGTCTTAATGTGGATTTCATGTACACAAAACATACAAATCCTTGAAACTGTACAGCCAAAGCTGCACCAATGAACCATACATGAGTTGAAATCTGTTACACTGCACTCTGATTAGATTTTGATGTAGGATTACTCTTTATCTCTGGACATGTTGGGACATCAAAAGATTTAAAGGATTGTATTTATCAAACATTAGGCTTGGATCGTATAGAAACTTTAAAATGCCATCTGCTCCATTCCTGAATGGCAGCTCAAAATCCAAATAGTTGTCGATTGGGTGGCTGTTTTGTTCTGTTGTTATCAAGTTTTCTGCCCAGTGATGAAAATGTCATGATAGTCACAGTGTGCTTTATGTGAGCAAACAGGACCCATCTTCCAGGAACATCAGGGAAATAAACTGTTCTTTCACCATCTTAGACAAGCTTAGACTTCCTCTGCCTTGCATGTTGTTCATAGATCATCAAACTGTGTCTGCAGCAACTGTAGGAGGGAGAAGATTGTGTTACGGAGCCAGAAAACGCACCCACCTTTAGTTGGGTCTGTGTCAGGCAAGGCTGCTGTGCGTGCCACCTCTGCAGCTGTATACGCCTAAATCAAACATCGGAACATGATGAGGCTCTAAAGTACACAGAGTGTGGGCATATTTCACTAATCAGTGGCCATGAATCCACTCAAAGTGCATGTGTTGATTCCTCTGTGTCCAGGCTTGTGACAAATGCAGCCAATAGAGAGCGACGCTGTTTACTTTCATGCACATAAATAAATGTTGTTTCACTTTACATGTCCAACGCGCAAAATAAACTGTTGACATGCAAAATGTCAGCAGTTTAATGCGTGTAGACCTGATACTACTGTGTTAGTGTATTCATGTGGGTCCATCTAAGAGCTTGTTTTGTGTTGCACTGTGTTCTCCTGAAATCCTAGAAGGTGTTTGATCTGCTGTTCTGCATGCAGCCCGGACCATTATAAGTCCTTGGCATATCAGATGGCTCAACAATGGCATGCTATCCCTCCGGCCTCGACTTCTATTCGAATATCATCTGTCAGGCAGTACAAGAGGAGACCTGCTCCAACAGAAATACGCCCTTTAGCATCTGAAATTACACAGCAATTTATATGTCATCCGTAATGGCTCTGAATCCACTCAGTATCCTGTGACAGCCATTAATTATCAGTGCTTTTTGTCTCTCTCCTACACCGCTTTAGAAATCTACCTGGATTCCCGGTGTGCTCAATCACAATGCAAAGCTTTGATATCAGAGACGGTGCTGATAAAGTGGAATACATTAGACTACAAGTGCTGATATGATTTCAGAGACTGTTACTGAGAAGTAAAATAAAAAAAAAAGTAGTTATCTGACCTGCTTTTAGGTGTTGGGTAATAAGTTATGTGATGGATATAGAAGCTGTGAAATAAATTATTCCCCTAACTTGTGCGGTAATTCATATTGGCTCAAACACGCTCTCCAACGTTTTTTGCCTAAAGGGAATCAGGTAATTCACAGGTCAAATGAAAAAGCAACATGGGATTAAGTTTCTGTGTGCATTGGTTGCCAAACACAACAAAGCACGGCCCAAACCGTGAAAGGAAAAAAGCATGCACACATCACCGAGTCTGTATGTTTTATGAATGCAGGAAACATGAAAAGGCATGTAAACATATGCACATTAACCTAAGAGCATGTACATTTAGAAATGAAAAAGCTGCACGGCCACACTCTGATATATGACCGCATGACTTTCTTTTGTTCATTCAGTGGAAATCTGCATCAGCGCAAGATTATGCAGGAACTCTTCGTTGAACCTCTAAACCAAAGGTCACATTTCCATATTCATGCCATGATTGTTTCAGCCTTATTAAGAGTTGTTTTTTTTATTGACATTTCTGAGCACAAAATAAAATCCATAATCTCAATGTGAGATAAGCGTCCACATACCATGAGGAGATGTGGAGGATAAACTCTGGACAGCATTTATAATCTCACTCTAACAATAAACAAGATGATGTACTACATCAAGTTTAATGTGAAACAGCCAGTCATTCTGATCTTTTATTGTGTGTGTGTGTGTGTGTGTGTGTGTGTGTGTGTGTGTGTGTGTGTGTGTGTGTGTGTGTGTGTGTGTGTGTGTGTGTGTGTGTGTGTGTGTGTAATGAAAACTAAAGTTCATGGAGTTCCCAGATCCTGGGTGAAGGGCGTGGCCAGTTGGTGTAACTGATAAATGTCAATTGGTGAAACCAATGTTTCTCTGACCCTTTCTATGAATATAATTTTACCAGTCAACTATGCTAAATGATTTTTAACCAATCTGCCCAAAAAACACAGTACAACAAAACCCATATTATCAATTTCAGAAAATCATTGAATAAGTCACTGTGTGTTTCTTTTGTTTTTTCCTTCATTGTTAGCATTCTTCTTATGATCACTTCAGCCATATCAAACATACAGTATCATTGTGCTATATGTTTAAATATATATATGGAATAATAATTTAAAAAAAAAAAAAATTGAAACACTGTGCAAAAACAAAGTTAAAACAGCAGTGATTCTGAAACAGAATCATCAATTACTAACAAACTGATGTTAGTAACCGATACATGAGAAAAAATATGTTTTACAACTCGTTATTTTTGGAGTTATTAAACTAAAAAGGACAGGGTTGCACAGTGGCGCAATGGTTAGCGCTGCAATCTCACAGCAAGAAGGTCACCAGCTGGTTTCCCATTCTGGCTGGTGGGCCTTTCTATGTGGAGTTTGCATGTTCTCCCTGTGCATGTGTGTCCAGGGTGTACCCCGCTTCTCGCCCAATGATAGCTGGGATAGGCTTCAGCCACCCGTGACCCTGAACAGGATAAGCGGTTCAGAAAATGAATGAATCAATAAACCAAAAAGGCCTGCCTGTACAAGGGTGTAGTTGGCAAACGGACACCCTGTAGCTGTCTGCAAAGAGGCTTAAGCCCCGCCTCTTTAAGTCACCTAAATGGGAACAAAGTGAGGTTGAGTTCAGTATTTTCAATATGGCACTGGTTGACCACATGATTCTAAAATCCTCATCAGAAAAACAAATGGGTGATGTCACGGACTCCATCTATCCAAAGTCAATTAAGTAAACACAGTAGTGGAAGAAACATACGTTAGCTCACCACTGATTGTTTGGGAGATGATGTGCATCTCAGTATGCATGGGAAATATGTTACCCATACAACTGTTACAAATGTTATAATAACACCTGTCATCCATTTGGAAACATGAAAATCTACTCCCTTGCTCTACACTTTTCTTCTGGATTGAAGTCAGAACAGATAAGCCAAGTAACCATTTTTGATAGTGTGCTTGGGGGTCAGAATGAGGCCTACTTCATCATGCGTCTCTGGTCACATTCACGCTTCTCCTTCACTGCACAACCGGCTAGAGGTGAGAATGAAAATACTGTTTCATACAGCTTTATGAACTACATAAATCTGGCTAAATGAAATAAACATGTTAACAGTTCAAAAGTACACAAGGCATTTGAAATAATTCCAAGGCTATGTTATAAAAAGGAACCGCTGCTTTGACCTCTTAAAACAGTTTAATGTGGACTTTTTCTTTAGTGTGGATCATGTCCAATAAAAACTGCTCACAGTGTGGTCTGTGGTTTAGGCTGAGAGACTAGGGCATTGTTTCTGGACAGACACATTGCTGTTGACTTATATCAAATGTAATTTTTCATGAAATTCATTCAGGTCCATTACAGCAGCAACAGACATTGTGGATATAGAGAATCCAAATAAAAGCCTTAGATGAGAAAGGCTGGATATCAGTTGATTTGTGTAACTTAGAGATTCACAGGACAGGGCTGTTCTGTGTTTGTTTCATTTTCCTGCGAAGACATAAATAAAAAGATCTGCAGCTGTCTCTTTGTCCCACCACTTGAACCTCCAGCTTATGAGAAATATTCCAACAAAGAAAAGATAATTGGATAAACCAGGCTGCGTTTCTCTCTGCTGCATGGGATAATCCTCAGCTCCGTTAAACGTATTTTTGTCCAAGAACCCATTTCTCTGACACAATAGTTTTGGACACACATAATCAGCACAGAGGAATTAGGAGCAATTAGGAGTATCTCTGTCTCTAGTCCTGTTCAATAGTCTGTCTGGAGCTGGGACCAGCGTTTCCCAGGGACGTTGAGGCCTGTGAGAGTTCACATGGCCTGTAACTGAACTTGAAGCATGTCTGACACACATTTACCTCGGACCTGTGCATAAACAAAATAAGAGGGAAGATTCATTTATTTCCTGTAAAGTTTCAACAGAGTGAATGCCTCATGCTGTTAATGAGGCAAATCAAATCTTTGTTGAGTGATTGTATCCCTCGAAAATTCATGTGAAACTGTATCTCTTTAAACGGGCCTTTATTTTCTCTAAACCCCTTTGTTCCTTGCTTGTTAACTCTTCTTTTTCATATCATTCATCTTTGTACAAAGCCCAAAAATGCAGCGTCTAAATTATATTACTGTAGCGCTTGAAACTCACTCAACATTTGTGATTTCTCTATAGACTCCAGGCTTAATCTCCTACATACTTCAAATCAGCACATCTGTCCAATCTCTGCTCAACATCTGACATCATGCAGCTGTTGCCATGGGAAGCTCTTCCTGCTAGCAGCAAGCTTTGCCTGCAACTGTACCACGTCACAGTTTAAACATGCCCATCGTACCCAGCCCTTCTGCATGGACTCATTCACACACATGCACACATTAACACGCGTGAAGTGGAACAAATTTACTGATTTTCATTTGATCATATGGAATAAACAATAAAAAAGATGCTTCTGGGGCTAATTGGTGACTCTTGATTGCCTTTGTGAGTCTGTGAATGTTTGTCTCTGTGTGTTAGCTCTGCAAAAAACTGGTGTGTCCGAGGTGTATTATGCCTCTTGCGCAATGACAACTGGGATGAGCTCTGGCACCCTGCGACCCCAAAGAGGATAAGCAGTTAAGATGGATGGATGGATGTACAGATACATTTCCATTTGGACAAATGAGATAAAAATGATACCACTGTTGGAAATGTAAAAATCAAGTGTGTTTGTTCATTTGTCCATAGGGTCAAGTAAGAGCCAATGATGGGCATTCTACTATTATTTCAGGTATTATTCATACAGATCACTCCTCAGAGTTAAACTTACCGGACCGGTGTGATGTTATCACTGCAAAAAAAAAGAAATCTTATCAAGTGTTTATGTCTCATTTTAAGTAAAAATTGTCTTATTACACTTGATATGAGCCACATTCAGCTTATCAGTCCAGAAAAATGTCTTGTTTTAAGTTATTTATAGACAAAAATGAGGTCTGAATTGCTTGTAACAAGTAAAAAAAATCTTCCAATGGAACAAGAAAAATTTGCTTGACACTGGAATAATTTCTTAGTACAAGTAACTTTTCTCTTGTTTCATTGGCAGATTTTTTTTACTTGTTACAAGCAATTCAGACCTCATTTTTGTCTGTAAATGACTTGAAACAAGACATTTTTCTGGACTGTTCAGGTGAATGTGGCTTATATTTAGTCTAATAAGACATTTTTGACTGAAAATAAGACAAAAACACTAGATAAGATTTCAGTTTTTTGCAGTGATCAAAGAGACTTTTTGGTTTACTTCCTGCAAATGGATTAATGTTCATCTGCGAAATCCAACCTGACCAATACTGAGAAATAGCATTTAGTAACAACCAATTTGGCGCTGATAATCTGATGTTAAATCATGAACTATAAACAGGCAAATGTATAAAGGTGAGACTAATTCAAGATCACTTGTTAATTCTTCACTACACCTTTAGTTAGAATAAATAATGCAACATGCATAAGTGATAAGTGTTAGCCAGCCAACAGATCACATAAAAGCTCTAAATTCATGGTTAAACATGCTCCTCCATGTCAGAAATCAATCTTAGCTGAACCTTTGGCAGTTTGATGAGCCCCCGTGGATTCACAGCCCCTACAGCTCCTCTCAGGTCCCTACATGAGACAGGGGCCTCATCTGGACCACATCTGGACCTCATCAGTCCTTACAGCCCGCAGAGGGGGAGGCGTGAAGCAGCCTCACACGGAGCACAAGGGTGCTCTGCAGAGGAAATTAAGGAAACAAAGGTGTGACACCTGGGTGAGCTAGCATCACCTTGAGTCTCACTTCATTTTCAGTTTAAGTTCATCCAGATGAGCACTGGAACATCTTAAAAAGCCAAGATAACTTCAAAACAAAAGCTGTGAGGACATTTGGTCACAGCATGTAATCAGATAGGCCTGACTTTAACTGGTCTTTTTTGTATTAAATCAATTTAGACTCAAAAAACCATGTGAGACAGCAGCCCTGATCATGTGATATTAATAAATATCTATTCTGACAAACCCCACAGCCTCTCTCTGTTACTTCGGGTCATATAATACTTCCTGTATTTCAAAGTAAGAGTCTGGTCTTCAGAGAAAGGTAAACTAGCACAAGATGGAGGAAGTGCATCATGATTACCAAGTGTACTTAATACTTATGGAACAGATATTTCTTCTTTTATGAAGTGATATCATCCATGCCGCACTGCAAATGGACTTTGGATCCAGTGACCACTAATCCAAAAATTGCATCGTGAAACCATGATCAGAGACTGCTGGTTCATAACCTTACAGAGACGTCCTATAAACGCTGCCGCTCACTCTGCACAGAGGTTATGGCCACAGTTAACTTCTCCTACCACTGAGTGAGGCCCAAACTGTTGAGTAAATACAATTTTAAGACTCAAACTAAGACACTTCTTGCACACAGGAGACAGTTTTATTTGAGAAAAGGCTCTTAACTTCCTGTCGTATTTAGAAAACTTTGCTCTCCCCAGTGGGACTCTTGTCTGCCACTTGGCCGTGTCAAAGCTGTTCCTGTTTAGCGAGTTGACGGTATATTTGACACAAGTCTTGCTCCAACTTCCTCTCAGCCATAACAGACCTGAGGGCAGAGCAGGAGGCAGCAGCAGATTCTGAAGGTTAACTCTGCTAATGAAGCCAGGCTGGCCGGCAGCACCCCTTAGGATTTTTCTTTTTTTCCAGCAAAGTCATCCACATGCCACTCCGCAGGAGAGCGGGACTAAGAGGGTCATCATGCTTGTTACCAGAGTCCCTGCAGCACTGTGAGCAGCCTAGGAGAAAAAGCAACGGTAATAAGAAATTAGCTCACTATAATGTATTCCCTGAGACTGATTCTGATCAACATACAGCAAGGTTACTTTCCCTCAAGTCACTTTTGTACAGTTGTTCCAGTCTTGTTCTAAACTGTTTGTCCGTATGGTATATATCGTGTTTCATTTGTGCAGCTTTTCATGGAAGATATATGATGTTTACATGGAATAAGCAATGAAATCCATAAATCCATGTTATTATATGGCAGGGCTGCTCCATCAGATATTGTGGTTACCTTGTGCATCATTTTGCAGACATTCTGCTTGACATTTTTAGCATCCCTGCAAACTTTTGGATCTCTAATGGACTAAGACCCAGTGGTAGAGTCTGACGCCTCCAAGCTGGCGGTTCAGTCCAAGGGTCTGGAGTCCACATGTTGGAGTGTCCTCAGGCAGGACACTGAACCTAAAAGTGCTCCAGAGTGGAAAAGCCAGCGTCATATGAATGCATAGATGGATTGGCCGGGTCAATATTTGGCACTGCATTCTCTGCCATCAGGGAATAAATATGCAGGTGAAGGTGACTTGAAGCCACCATGTTTGTTTAGCTTTTGGAGCACAGCAGGCACAAAAATACAATTAAATACAACCAAATCCCATTTGACTTATCCATTTCAAGGAATAAAACTTTATATCTTCTTTGCCATTTGAAAATCGACCTCACATCAGTTAATGTGAAAAACAGATTCTTCTAACTCAGAGTTTCTGTTTTGATGCACAGCAAGAAGAAAGTGAGAGAATGTGAAGGATGCCTGAACTGAAGTCAAAGGTTCCAAGAAGGAGTGTGGTTTAACTCCTAAAACTGGCCTCATTTAGGTTCAGCTAATGTAGTGTGACTGGAAGTTTATTGTGATGAAGTGTTAGAGGACGAGAGTTAACACTGCTTCAGCAACAGGATAAAAAGCTAATTGATAACAGAAACTGATCAGCTGAAGTCAAGGTAGGGTTTGTTCAAGTTTGAGTCTACTCTGTTACGATAATAAAACATGGTGAAATCACTACTATTTTTTTAGCATGGTAAAGATGACATGCGGTCATATGAATGGCTGATTGTAATGACACTCCGTCATTTACAGATGTGCATGGACAGATGCTAATGAGGTGTTAGTCCAGAGTCGGTGATGTGCTGGAACTTTCCCTTGTCTGGGATACTGTTCCCCTTTGGTCTTTTCCTGTTTTGATTTCCCCCGATACAAATACCCATTTTACCCGCTGCATGTGTGTGGGAGAACGACACTGCTCTCTGAGTGACTGATTTGTGTTCACATCTGGAGTTGCACTGGATGATGAGGAGCTCGTGGCGTGTACATGTGAAGCCTTCTACCTAAAGCAGAAATGTTCTGTACATGTTACATCTGTCAGCACTCTGTGGCAGGTGTGTGCTTGCACGCATGTGCTGTTGGTATCTGGGTTTCCTCAAACATGTGTGCACATGCTTGTTTACTTGTGTGTATGCTGTGAGAGAGACAGAAAATACATTGATGACAGAGAAGAAAGGGATGTACGGTGCAGAATGATGATGGCCACATACAGCTGGTTTTGTAAGCTTTTCTGTGGTTCTCAGGAGCAAAAATACCTGACTTTACAGCAGCTTTTATAGATAGTTGCATTGCAAATTGCAATGATTGGGGATGCCAATTTCAATATCATTATCAATACCTGGGCTTTGGAGCAGACACCACCACTAATCCGATATGATCCTATACCAGCATTTACGTAACACTCTTTATTTGATAAATAATGATGAGACAGACGATCATGTTTTGGCACTTTCAGGCTTTTCTAGCTCTGTAAATCAAAATGAAAAAAAAAAAAAAAATTAAACTGACTGTTTCTTTTTTTTGTGTAAATGTGTTAGTGAGTAAATCTCAAAAGCTAACAGGAATTATAATTTAATTGTAGACCTCAGGAGTGAGAATCAAACTTACTGCAGCAATACCACAAGTTGCTGTCAGAGCTGCTGGCAAGACAAAAATATATACAAACTGTTTTAGGTCTGCCTGGAAAATATGCAGAGCTCTACCAGTGATAATCTTATTATGCATGCACTTATTTGTTGTCAACACAGAAGAGCAAAGCACTGAGTTGAATAAATCTGTCCTATGGATCTGCCTTTTGTCACAGACACTTGATCTTTGTTTGAAAACTATGTGCATCCCCAATAAGAATTAAATGGAATGACAGAAACAATATCAAAGAAAAAAATGGCAAACTGACTTAACTCCTAGTGGCGGAGGTTGTTTTTTTTTTTCCATGAACACTTATGGCTTACATTTACTACACAGTCATTGGTCTCATGCTTACTGCATATAGATTGCAGAAAATGTATGTTGCTCAATCAAAAGGTCTTTACGTTTTATTCAACAGCGTCTTAATTTCAATCATAAAGTTGCTTAATCCTAACTTCGATGTTTTTTTGTTTTTACTCTCATTGGTTGACTCAGAGTCAACCTCCTTTTGTAGCATCATTTCCTTCAAACCAAAATATTCATTGCAATGGTACTTGGTCAATTATCCTTGATTGTACATTCCTTATCTCAATGCATTGTGGGATAAAATTAATACAATATATATGGTATAATAACTCACTCTCTGAATTTATACAGCACCATAAAATGGTCAATTCTAATCACAGTTCTCTGTATAGTGAGTCATTTATAACAAGACATTCAGTATTGGATTATTATCATAGATCTGGATCATCAAGTCTCTGAAAATTATGTATTTATTCTAAGGGACTGTGGGGACTTTTGAAGTGACCTTGAGAAAGTCTCACTTCTAGATATATTCCTGATCACAGAGATGAAGAACTGGGACTGGACTATAAAAAAGGAAGAGGACAGAAGAGCAGAAAAAAGCTAAACGGGAGAGAGATAGAGCATGGGCTAGAGGCTAAAACACTGGCTAAGCTGTTTGTGATAATGTGTATGCCAACCCACATGCAGCAGTTATTCTGCAGTGGTCTGTTCAAACTTTTGAATTTATCAATAAAACCAATAGTGAGGTTAAGTTAGGTCTTCTCAGTAAATGAGCACTGGTAGGACATAACCAGGATTGTAACCAGGAGTTACAAAGTTTGCTTGTTGTCACGTTCCAAACAATAGTGCTACATAATTACAAATAACTACATTTCCTCATTGCTTTGTATCCAGTAAAAAGTTGTCTTGAACAAAGAAGAGTAGAGATAAAAAGGAATCACTCCCCAGTTATAAGCTTCAAAACAAACACACACCTTGGTAGGAGCCACATTCTCATGACAGTAGGGTCATGGGAAACAAAGAAACTAGCTTCTTCAGATAGTCCTCACAGCCCCTTGAAATCCTTAAAGCCTTTTCTGGATGGTGCAGCTATTTGCTTCGAAGTCAATAAAAAAGCTAAGTCCCCAGCATGCTGCTTTCAAAATGTATTAAACCTATTCATCCCTGTTTTTATTCTACAAAGTTGTTCTGATTGTCAAAAAATGTGATAGGGTGACACTGATAATCGGATGTATGAGAAACATGAGGAAATGATCAAATTTAGTCAAGCAAGTGTGTTGATCCACTGAAACTGAAATCCACTGAAAGTTTTGCACCAAGCTGGAAATGATTTCTGTGTTGACTGTTGGTCAGTGTTATGGCTCTCTGTAGAGCATGTCCCATCAGCAATTTTTTATAACCAGTTTGATGAGTTAACATCTTCTGCCTGTTTATTCTTCTGAGTGTGATTTTAAATCCCATTTTGATCCATTCCAAACAAAAGGATTAGACTGTTTTGGGCCTCACCCCCAATAATTCATTCCACCAAAGCAAAGTTCTGTCACGTTGCTTTTAGGCTCCTGACAAAAGATGAAAAAGACTTTCTGAGGAATTAACCTCAGTTCATGTCTCGGATGTAGAAAGTGGGGGCTGGGCTGGAGCTTGAAATGGAAACTAATCCACTGTGAAATGGGCCTTGAGGCCAATCCATTGGACCTGTCCAAAAGGAAAACATATCACATGCAGAGATGAATCTGATGTCATCAGGATCTGGGGGAGAGAAACCTGACATGTTGTTCCCTCAAGTGGCTGTTGACAGCACTTAAATTTATTGTCCCCTCATTATTTTTGTTCCATGATGAGGTATCAACAATCTCAATAAGGGAGTCAGAATAACAGCCGCAGCACTCATAAATAATGCAACTCCTTGACTGGATACAGGCTGAATGGAGGCTCCACAGGCAACAAACCCAAAGTGAGCTCCCAAAGAGACCTTCCAGAATGAGCTTAGGGAGGTTAAAAGGCCTGTCAACAATATAAACAACATCCTGAGTGAAGAAAAAAAGGGGCCTCTGGCGTTTTAATCTAGCCTTTTTCCCCTTTCCTTCGCCTCTTTGCAGCTTTTCGCAGAAATATGTGGTGGTTTCCCTCACTTGAAACAAAAAGTACTGTCTCCTGATACTGAATTTGTCTTCCACACCCAGTCTTAATCCCCATTTGAAGTGACTCTCCAAAGAGCTTAAGGCACCTCATAGGTCAGAGGCACAATTGTTTGAGCTGACACTGACCCAACAACGAGATGCCTATTCAGCCAACAGCAGCGAGGTTGAACACCAAAGTTGCTGATGCACAATTGGACCTCCACTTGAAGCATTATGTCACAGGGGAGCTCCTTTACAGCTTGAAGTTATGCAAAAACTGTCTGGTCTCTACATTGTTGATGCTTTTATTAAAACTGAATGATCCATCAAAACCAAAAGAAAACGCATCTCTTCCCATACATTTTCCAAGGTCTTATTTGTATGTAGAGACAAGCAGGTTGTTGTGTTGCACACCTGGATTTATTACCGCATCAAGCCTTTGATTGCTCCTTTGTTTCTTACTCCATCTCTCTTTCCTGTCAGTCAAAATGTGCATTAGCTTGATCTTTACTGGAGAACAAGATATTGACCGCGATATTACAGAGTGATGATGAATTTATGGCAGACAGTGGACCCCTCTCTGAAATCTCCAGCTCATCAGGTTTCTGATGTAAGAAGCAAACTCTTATCCTACTCAATACGGTTGAATAATTGATGCTTGAAGCACTCATTACTTCGTCCAGGAATTGTAGACATGCCAACCTTGAGATTGTTTATTGCTTCAATAGCGGTCAAGTTCTTTAATGGCTCTGGTTAATTCAGCTTCTTGTTTGGGCTGGTGGCATTTTTATTGCATGTTTGCAAGCCAACTTCACTATATTTTTGTAATTAAGGGTTTTAATTTATTTTCACGATAGTTCTATCAAAGTTGCAATTGCTCACATAAATAAGCACTGTAAGGCTGTTGTTAGGAAAAGATTTAATGTTTACAAGAAGAACTTCTCAAGGTGAGTGTTTTCTACTTTTCTGCTGTTAAGTTAGTGCAAAGTGAGTGCTGATCTTTTGATAATATCCGTGTCTCAAAAAAACACTTTAAAGAGTAACTGAACTTGCGTAGAACTGATCTTTCAAAAGTTTAGGGACTTGAAAAAGGCAGACACAGGCAGATCTGGGAAATCACATCAAATAGTGGTAGTGGTTCAAGTTATCTATCTCTGCTTTTTCAAAAAGCGACCCCTACAACAAATGGCTCAAGCCCCAGAAAGCTCCATATTTCATACTATGGTAAGAAATTTGGTAGTCTCTTAAGTTTCACTTTCTTTTTCTTGTTATGTTCTTAGTGATGCAGATATTGTGTTAAAAGAAGTATTTTATCCCAATATCCTCTAAGGACAACTATTACACTTTTTACTTTCTACTAACTCCAGAAACATAAACTAAGTGTTCCCATGAGGGCTAACTACTCACAGTGACGAGTAAACTTTGTTTTGGATTTGTTTGTATAAGTTCACTGACTGTGCCTTTAAATCCCCCTAAGCACCATGATCTAGGCCCTCTGAGTTCACATATGAAGTGTTTTGGCAGGCAGACTGACAGCTGTCTCACATTGGGCCATACTTAAATCATGAAGGGAGGTTCCCTCACAGCAGGGAACTCCCTGAAACCAAGGCGTCCCTTCAGTTGTGGCAGACTCTCCCTTGAGAGCCTCATTAGCAGAGCGGTGATGACTGAGCCTGAGTGAGAGTTGTGTGGTGAAGGTCCACTGGGGGCCTCTTGGAGGGCGACCATGCCTGTGGGTCAGTCTGGGCAAGAGGAGGTGGCAATGGACTTGAAAGAGCAGAGGACACGGTGGGTGCAGAGAATCTCTCCCGCGGCCCTTTTAGTCCAGCTCAGGTGTCAACACCACATGCCAGAGTTTATATAGCACCGGGCAACAAGTTGTGAGGAAATCTGATCCTGTTAGAGGCAGCGGGTTGGCTTTCCTCACACTAAGGAAGTCCTGTGGCGAGCCACCAAGCCACGGTTTCCCCACTACTTGGGGGTGTGCATTACCTCTTCACCAGAACCAAACCGTCCCTCCCTCACCTCTTGCCCCCCCAGTGTGAAGCCTGTCCAGCAACTCTCAGGTTTCACAGACACCGCCAGTAAAGCCCTCTGACGACAGCTCCGTCGGCGTTGTCTGAAGGATCATCTGACGTGAGCCGCTCCCCTGAGCTGGTGTGTGTGGAATGCACTGGAGAAGGAGAGGAGGACATCGCCACATCTAAGAGGAGGACACCGCTACTTCTGTGCATGCAACATTATCTGTCCTCGTGGCGGTGTAGCAGGCTCCTTCAGTCAGATTGAACTAGTATCTCATCCCTCTGCCACCTATCTGACTCCCCCCTATCTATGCTGCTCAGGTCAGAGCAAGCTTGGTTTATCTCTCCAGATGAATGAGGAGGATAAAACTTATCTGTGTTTCAGGTTGGATGAATTTGTAAGGGAAACATAATAGCAAACACTTGGCTTTCGATCTTGTTGACAATAACTCATCTTTACCCTGAATGATTCTCTCTTCTATCAGATTTTGACCTTTAACCAATTCTGAGGGTGAGACAAGAGGCACCACTTGGCACTGGCACAAGAGGTGTCCTGTAGGTGCATAACTTCTGGGTGTAAACAAACAGAGGCACTAACTATGTTTACTCAGACAAATAAGATAAATGGAAGCCAAGAAAGTAAAACAAGATAAATTCAAACCAAAACCAAAAGGTTGCTTGTGTCAGGGCACATCAATCACCTAGCAAACAAAGGAGGTAGGTTTTAAAATCCTAAAAAAGACTTATGGGGCTCCTCCTCGGGGATAAATCAGTTTTATTGGAAACGCTACATTTAGTTTGATGACTTCCCCATAAAGCCTGTTTGTGGCTCAAAGAGGGAAGAGTTGCCTAAATAACATCCCTGGGTACTTTTTCCTGTTGATTATTCCCATGATGTTTCTCTGTAAATATTCTCTTTCTGGATGACTATGGGCTGTTTTGATCCTTGGTGTGACATGTTCTGATAGCAGGAGATGGATGATACATTTTAAATGTGAGGGAAGTCTCCTCCTCCTTGACAAATGACCTTTCTTCACTCCAGGCTGAAAGTTAGCATATGTTAAACATGCATATCCCTTCAAACCTTCATGATATAGGGTGGTCTGACACTTGTCTAAGGGCTCATCCAGTTTTATTGGTGTGTGTTATGTTATCAGTTGTACCAGGCACCCAAAGACTACCTATAATCCCCAGTCATTTTAACAAGAGGACATGGAGAGTGGGGGAATATTATGGGCTATTTATAGTTTTATCCAATGAAAAATGCTTCCACAAATGGAGTTTATAGTTCTGAAGAGCCTTCTCTGCTCTTGTAAACCATCAGTGGATGTGTGACAGCATCTCTGAAAGGAAGCCTGGTAAACACTCTTTAAAGTCATCCAAAACAAATGATCCTCATTTGGAGGATACAGTCCAGATGCTGTAAATATTACTTTAAAAAGGTTTACACATGGAGGTGAGAGTAATTGGTTTAAGCAAACAGAGGCTGCATATCTAGGCCTCTGATACCCAACAAACTGTTTACTTTAGAATAGAGACCACAAACATTTAATGTTTAGCTCTTTTGTAAATTACCGGAATGCAACGACTTAGGAGTTACTTTCTAAAATCTCTTGTGGTTGTATGATCTTAAAGTGACCCAATTAAATCTACTTGATCTGATACAAGGAATGCTGTTAAATTCTTAATACATAAGCTTTTTTTTCTATTTAGAGAGGACAGGGCAGAAGGTGAATGCTGCTGCACAGATTGCTCAAACATTTGTCTCTAGTGGCACAGAAATGAAAATACCTTTTACAAAGACAGCAAATATCTTCTGACAGCCTACTATTCTTAGGTATAGTTGAAAATAAATTGTAATGTTGTCTAAAGCCTGGTTTGGATTTCTGCTATTTTGTCCCAAATCTAACTACACGCTAAAATAACGAGGGCTGCAAGCCCTGTAGTTGGTCTGCTCTGAGGGCATCATGAAACATAGATTTGTACATTTGCTTTTTTCCTAAGGAGTTTAGAAAAAAACAGGATTTTCAACCCCAAAAATCAGCTGTCAACGAATAAACAAATGAGACACACAAACAAATACTACCTTACCAAACAAACAATTTGGAGATATGACCATGCTGACAAATGCAGGCGTTGGTGCCAAGGCAAGTCACGCGTCCCTGAGCAGATTTGATGATCTACAGCCATTGCGTGTCGTCTCCTCTTTGGACGTTACGTCTGTGGCTGGATTCTACCCAACTCACTCAGAGATAAGAAGTCAAAGAAACAAAAAACACAGATCAAATCTCCTTTTTCAGTCTGTCAGTTTTGTGAGAATGGCCAACGATAAGAACAGTCTATCAAGCCATAAAAAGCAACAAGAACACTGAGCTGTCTGCCTGCAGAAGTCTGCTCATTCTTTCTCAGTCAAAAGTTTTAAAAGGGTCTCACTAAACAGAGAGGAAGCCAGACTGAAAACATGGACTGTGCTCACATTATGTCACCAAGTTGCAATCTCCTCTTATTCTTCAGAGGAACACATTCAACTTGGTGGCTTAAAGGTTTTCCTTTCAAGATTTCTGGAAAATAATAACAGTTTCTCAGTATGAGCAACTCTGTCAGCATAAAAGAGCATTGCGTGAAATGAAATCTGGGTGCTCCCAATGTTATCCAGGAGATCTAACTCAAATACCCTCATCCTCTCTGAGCAACAACAAAGGGATGCTCTGCTGATAATCTGTATTCCGTGCATTGACAGTGAAAGGATGGGGGGGAAGCTTCAAGAGAGTTGAAAGCAGCTGGGGCATCTTTAGTGGCTGTTGGACCATGTTTTGGGGGGTAAAGTGACTTTTGTTTGAAGTGAGAGATAAGGGAAGCAGATCTGAAAGAAAACTGACGAGAGTCCAGCAATAGCCATGAAGCAAATAGCGTGCAAAGCAGACGGAAAACAGCAACAGCATGGTCAGCCAATCCACGCTATGGTGAAACAAAGGCATAATCGTAATCCAAATACAGTAATGCAGATAAAGTAAGACAGATCAGGGTGCTCTGTTTACCACAGCTCTGAGGGGGAATTTGTTCTTTGACAAGCACAAACCTTTGAGACCTTAAAATTTACACAACATGGGTCATTAAGGTTTCCTGCAATTTTAGATATAAGATTAGGCCCCGTTTACACGACAACGTTTCATTGGAAAACGCTAAAATGCAGTGAAACGCTGAGGGACTGGAAACAATGTAGTAGTCAGGCCAGGCCAGTAGTTGGCGCTATAACTGTCATGTCGAGAAGCCGCTTTTGGTAGTTTTCTACAGAAGTAGAGTTGGGCCGATCATCTGGTGCACTGGCGAATGCTAAGTGCAAAAGTGTTGCAATAGATGCACATTTTGTTGAAAGACAGTCAGCAGATTCAGCAGATTGAGCGACACAAACACAACATGGTTGTCCGCGACTACTGCGTGAGGCAGAGCATAACGTCATTGATTCCACTGAAAACGCCGGCTTACTGTTTATGCAACAATGGTGGCGGCACCGTTTTCAAGAGTTTGCATTTTAGGTCGGCTAAAAGACTGTTTCCTATAAATGTGAGGCCGAAACACAACAATACTTTTGCTTCTAAATGAGGCTGATATGCTGATTAGTGACATTTTTAGGGACCAGTGACAAAACTTGTGAAAAGCTAAAAGCCTAAGACACATTACTTACTTGACAAAAAAATGGGTTTAGACAAAAATTTGCCCCCAGAAATAAACTTTTAAGCTACCATTTTCACATTTAGATGGTTACATTATAAGATCCATACTACAGCCATATCTGCATGAGCTACAACCAGTAGCTTTGTCTTGGAGTTTAAAAAGATATTGGTATTAGATGGCAAATGTAGACTCTTTTATGTTACTGCAACCTTGATAATACAATTTTTTAATGAGTGATCATTAATTATTTAGTATAATCATGCAGCTTCCAGTGTCTCAAATATTAACTGTAATTCATTTGTCTATTGCAACCATGAAAAATAAAAACTCAAAAGGGATGTAGCTTTAATAATAGACTCTGACTTGTATCACTGTAATGCCAAAGAGAAGTCCAATTAATTTGATATTTATTTATTTTATTTATTTATTTAAAGGGACAGTGCTTATTAATGAGCATTTTAGCATAACATCCATAAATATGCCAGAGTTAAAAACAAGGCTAGTTTTTTTTTTCTGTTAGCGGTGGCAAAATCAGGAGTGGAGACTAAAACAGAAAAGCTAAGGCTGGAGATCAGAAGTGGAAGTTATGACAGAAAAATCTACTAAACTTAGGATGAACTATTTGTTGAAGAATGAACTATTTAGAAAGAAAATGTAGCTGATGTAAACTTTTAATGCAACCAAAAACTTTAGTAGACATGATTCGAAAACTGTCAATGCTTTAAAGTTTTATCGTACAAAGTTTCTGGAAACATCACACATATTTGGTCTGATGTCAATTCAGAGAGGTCAAGAACCCATTTTACAAAAAAGCAACAGCTCCCCTCACATTTCACAACTTCTTTTACAAGCGATGTCTCAGTCCAAGTGAATATGCTCCAAGTGACATTATAGGTTTCCATAATGTTTTCCAGTTCTCAGGATCCCAATTACAGCAGGATCCAGAAACTAGAAAAGGCCATGGTTTTTAAAAATCACTTTCTTAAGGCTCTTAAATGGAAGAAAGACCTCAGAGGGATAAAAGAGGGAAGAGTATTTGAAAGATGGCTGCAGGGTCGTGGGAAGTTTCTGTCATCGGAGCAGATACTTCAGGAGATGAAAGTTGTCATGAGAAGATGTAGCTGTTACATTGTGCAGACGCACAACCAGAAATGTTCAAAAGCTTTCAGAAGGAGGATTCTCAGACTTGAGTACCATTCTTTTACCAAACTTTCCCTGTTTTGATGAGAAACATTCTGACTTTGTTTGAAAGAACTTCTGACATGTGGGATTCATATTATCCTCACAACGGCAGACTCACATTGTGCTGACTCCTTTTGGTAGGTTTCCAACTTGCGAGATATTTATGAAGCTCTTTTTTTATGCTTTCTTAGGAGAATGACGGTTGCAGCAGGGGTCTTGGATGGCTGTGTGATGTGTCTGATTTTGATGAAGTAGATCAGGATGTGGTCCCACCACAGACTTTGAGTTCATATTTTATCTTTAATCAGCCGTAACCAAAGCCTCCTCTCTATTAATACATTTTTAACTGGTTTCTTAAACCCATGCCTTCGATATCTTGTCACAAACATGACATTTATTTACATTGCACCATTCCAACTAAGTTACATTGAGTATAAAAATCCCCATAAGGGAATTCTTATTGAGATATGTGTTTGGTGATAAGGGACTGTAATAAGGCATTATCTTTGTAAAAAAAAAAATAATAATAATGTATTGTGCTTCAAGAAAAACGCATGTGTCCAGTTGTTTCATGAATTTAAAGACCAGCTTCTGCAGGACAATATGAATTCAAAAAGCATTTCTTTCTTGTTTTTATTGAACACTGACTCAGGACAGTGGTTACCTTTAAAATCAGAATACCAAGGATAAAATGTTTTATCTGGAGTGATTGTGCCGGTGTTATGCTGTGCAGTTGGATCCCATTCAGTTTAACAAATGGGGGCTAAAACAATGGTGGCACTTGGTAAGTCTTGGCCTAGTTTTGAGGCTACACAGGCTGTTTATAATACCACATAATGTGATGTAAGAACAGCCAGCTATAAAACAGTCCACCACCAGTAAGTCAGTATTTGCTACGCACATAAATTCTGTGCTTCATAAAAGCTTACTGAACCATTTTTAAAGTCTCAATGCTGATAAATCTTATTGAAATGATATCTTATGGTGGTTTTCAGTCACAGGGAAATGTTCATTTTTCACTACAAACTGGCATTTCTTCTTTGGGGCGCATACAAAAGCAACAAAATGAGCCATAAATGTGTGTGTCTGGTGTGCATCTTTGCTGTGTGGAACCTTCCCTCCCTTTGTGTCTTAGCATTGCATGCCTGGCACTCCAACTATCTGTGTGCTTTGGCTGCAGCCCGGCTGTTGTTCCTCTGCAGGCTCACGCTCTGGAGATAAGGAAAGGAGAGGAATCGAGATAACGCAGAGGCCCAGACATACCCCCCTTAATCCCCAGAGAGCCAACACAGTGATAGCCTCATTCCAACCCTGATTTAGTGACTCTGACACTACATAATTACCCTGTAAGCACAGATAATCACAATCTGTATCAATGAGCAATTAGTGTAGACATGCACTGAAGGCTCCCCTGAGGTTGCCAAGTTGGAGGCTAGCAGAGGAGCTCATGAGGATGGCAAGGAAGACCTGGGGCTCCAAGACACTTTATACTGAATGCAGTGAATCAGTTTTCTTTAAAACCTGTGTTCTGTTTCAGATAGACACTGCTCAGCTTCTAGTGATACAAACAAGTGGTGATAAATGACGTGCAGTTTCATCTCGTTCTGTTTTAAAAGATCTGTCAGGAAGATCTAATCTGATCTAATCCTTTGTTTTGATATGAAAAAAAGTCAACTGTGTATTCCAAACCAAAATTAAGTTATTTATAGGGCATGCCAACTGCTGCTCTGCAAATATATGGATTGTACTGTGCGCATGTTCTGCAGTGAGTTTAATGGCAAGATGAGCTAGACACCACAAAAATGAACTTACAGCGTGTCGCGACTTCCAAGAAACAAAAAATCACTGAGAGGCTGAGGTTGGGCCTGTGAAATGTCCAACTTGTCGGTGCAAAAAATCACTCAAATCCTAAGATAAACGATTGATCTTTTATTGTTGACTATGATCAAATTATAACAAACTGATTTAACGTGAGAAAAAAGGATTTCAACTGTGATTTAAAGGAAACAACGGTCAACAAGAAATACGACGACCCAGCTCACCCCCTCTCTCCCTTCCACGCCACACAAACTGCGACAGGTGACTTAAAAATAAAAGGGAAATCACTTCATATCTCCCACTCAGTACACCATACACCAATTAACGTGCTCCCCTAACAAACCAAAAAATTAACATAAAACAACCTCACACCTCGAAATTCCAGAAATACCAAAACAAACTATAAATGTATTCATGGCTCCTTCACAGCGAAAGGCCAAACACTTACACATTTATTTACTGAAATTTTGTTTAATTTAATTTAATTTAATTTAATTGATTTACAGGGACAATGCACAAGATGAAATAAAACAGAGCAGAATAAAAGAATGCAGAGTTAGTTATTAAAAAACAAATCACACCCTAAAGTTAAACAGTACTAGGATCTGAGAAAGAAGGAGAGAGAGAGAGAAAGAGAAATAGAATAAAATAATAATAATAATAATAATAAATGGAGTTTTTGAAGCATTGTAAGGTTCTTCTTTTTCTTTGTCTAAAATAATTATAACTTTATGTAGCACCTTTAAAAAAAAAAGTAGTTTACAAAGTGCTTTGACAACATACAGGAACATGCAGACATGCAGTCCACAAAGCACAGGCAATCAAAAACAGGACGCAAGAAAAAGACCCTATCAAAGACCTCAAGTCATAGGAACCCAGACAATACAAGAACCATGCATCATAAAATGAGACCACGAGGACTGAAATAAAGGCTTAAAACATTAAGAAAAAGAATGAAGACAATAAACGACAGCAAAAAAAAACCAGAGAGCAAATATGAAAAGATGAAATTGTAATGATGATAGAATAATAAATAATAATAGAGTAATAATAATAATAATGAAGCAAAGTTAAATTAGAACAACACACATGAGCAAAAGATAAAACAATTAAAAGGTCTAAAAGGGTACCAATGAAAGGATTAAGAGTGAAACTCTCTTGTGGCATAAAAATTCTTCCTGTCCTGCTCTTAGCTCCTCCCACCTCCCCAGTGCCCTCATTCCTGACCCCTTGCTGTCTCGACAGTCCATCCTTAGAGTCAAAGACCCCTTTACAGACATAACCCAATAAGTCTGTTTACAGCAGAGGTCAAAGGTCAGGCATTTTCACAGACAAGGACAAGGATATGAATGGCTTCTGGACACTGGAGATAGGTCTGCTATTGCGCAAGTGAGCATGACATGAAGGTCTCTGTTGAGGTTGTCCTGATTAGTTAGAAACATTAATTTCTTGGTACAATCAGTGTCTCTGTGGATGTAAGTGTTTAAAAAGCTATCAGGGATTTTGAACTGAAGTTATCATGGTTTGTGTCACATCAATCATCAACACAAAACTCTCCAACTCTTCAACTGTGCTAGATTAGTCACAGAATGGTTATGTAGTGAGCAGGAACAGGGTTTTGGTCAATTCACAAACTATTGAGGAATTTTTTATACATAGATAATAATTTTAGAGAGCCCTTTCCTCAGCAGAAGCTCCTCAGACCTCACCTCTGTTTCAACTTGCTAAAAGTGTTCAAATATGCATTTAATAGGGGCAACACCCAGCCGTTTATATTAAGCTGACATTTCATGTGGATTGGCCCGAGGCAGAATTTGATCTCCGCCGCCTCTTAAGACAGCGTAATTGAATAGTTAAAAGGCTGCACTATGATAAGTATTGGCTTTATTGTTATAGTCTAATTGGTCTAATTTTATTTTCCAAAGGGGAACTACAGAGTCAGGGCTCCAACACACGTTTTTCCTTCGGCTGCATAAAGCACAATCCAATAGTTTTCTTAAGTAATGCTATAAAGCTCCCTTGATTTTACGATCTGACCCAGAGATGGCTGCAGAGGTTTTGTTAGGAACAATCTTGTTTTGGTGTCATGCCTTAACAGACTTAAGAGAAACGTTCAGAGAACTACTAAGAGAAGTTTCCCCTGAGGTTTGAAATTCTCTCACTTCATCTCTGCTTCCCCAGCACAACAGAACGTGGAGGGTTGTTAAAATCAAGGGCCTTATGTAATAATACTCCACCAAGGGCAAAACAATCACAACTCAGCGTGGCAGAGAGTCAAAGTTCAAGAGAGACATGTTATTCATTTTCACAGAATACTCCAGGGGGCTTCACAGAAACTTTGTTGGACGGACTTTCTGTCAGGGAAGAAAAACAGAATGCATGACCCCGCATCACTGATCAGTTTGAGCAGCCGGGTTTCTCCTCCAGAGAAAACATCACTCCACTGAATCAAACTTTGAATCTTTTTGTAACACAAATTTTCCAGAATTATCTTTATTGTTTGAGTTTTAAATTCAACTAAAGAATAAGAATAGTTAGGTTTTTTTTTTTAAACAAACTTTGAAGAGGGTCTATTTTGCTTTCTCCATTTTAAACATGGATACCAAAGAACAATGCCTGGTGTTTACAGAAAACGTGCAGATTTTCAAACTGCTACATATTCATATGTTGTAGAAATCTCTGAAGCTATCTTTAAACAAACTGTGAACTAAAAATATTGTGTTCTAAAACTTGACTTGATGGCATATAGAAGGGACAGGCCCCACACACCAAGGTCTGTCCCTTCTATATGCCATATGCCTATAGCTTTGCCCCCAACAGACCCCCAGAAGGCTGGCCAATCAGATCGAAGAGGGTTTGTGGAGTGTGAAGTCTTAAAGAGACGGCAGAGAGAGTCCTCAGTATTTAAATCCAGGTTTAGTTAATTCTGCTTTGGAATGTATTGTAGATATTTGTCTTCAGGAGGAAATAAAACAACTTTTTTTATGTGTGGCACAGACAAGTCAACAGGCAAAAATGTTTTTGTATCTGTATAGAAATAATTTTAACTGAAAAGCTGAAACAAAGTGCCTTTAAGCAGTTTAGTTGAATTAGATCAGTGTGTTATAGAGCATACACATTTAGCAAGCCGTGGTCGTATATTCAATTGTAAGAAGAAACTTGGGGCATATGCAGTGCTCTGTTCAAGTATTGCGTGTTGATGTTTATTTCCTTTGTTTAAAAAGACTCTGATTATCTACAGAGTTCATGTAAACATGAACTCAGCTATACATTTGACCTTTGACCTCATGCTGCTGCATGAGCCTCTGATGACACTGCAGCAGCTGGGGCTGCTATTCTTTCAGCTCACAGACGCCGGGTGAATGGAGCATCATGTTGGAGCGTGAGGATTGAGCACGGACAGTATGTGAAGGGCTGTAACCAGAGAGCTTCAGTGCGCAGGCAGAGAAGTCAGTGCAGCTGTAAACACTTCCAAAAGAATATCCCTCCTCTTTAAGCTGAGGCCAGTGCATTTTAAGTGCTACAGTAAACACTGACGTCCTTAAGTTTAAGTTGAGTAGTTTGAGCTGCTTTCAGAAACTCTCCCAGTAAAATTTTACATTTTAAGTCCTGTGCAGCCATATTGGCAGTTTCCTCTTTTTGAATTACAGTTTACTCCACAAAATGAGTCTCGTCCAGGGATGGGCACCAAGTCAGGTACTTTTATATGTACCAACCAGATTCTGTCTGTAGCACTTGTTACTGATTCATGTAAAATCTAACGGTACCATCTTTCATACCTAAATGCATCCTTGTGAGTACGAAGGAGTAGAAGAGCATGCGATTTTCCATGTTGGGCATGAACACAGCATTGCAAGTTTATATATCGAGAAATAAATTGTTAAACTGAAAAACGCTGAGATTTTATTGTAGATTTTAATGTGTATTACCACAATAATACACACAAAAGGACCAAAAATTGGTAATGTTGAGGAACAATACCGTTTGCCAGGTACCCGGCATCTGTACCACATTGCTTCAAGTGTAAAAAGTACCCCTCCCTAGTCTTGTCTACATCAATTTTTTTTAAAACAGAGAAGCAAGGTATTTGTTCAAATTTAATGCTTGTGCAGATTTATGTGTGTGGGTTCCTGGGTCTGTGTCACTAAGGTTGATTAATTCTGACACAGGTTGACAGTTCTCCTCCAGCAGTGATGTATTTTACCCCACATGTGCAGGGGATTGGAAAGCATTTAAACTAGTCACCTTTCCCCCGTGAAAGTATCCTTTTAGCTTGATGGCTGTGAAACAGGTCTGTCTTTCCTAATATGTCAGAGCGGGACAAAAAACAGGAACTCAACCTGAGAAAACAAGAGGGCTCTACCCAATCAAAACAAGAAGGCTCTTTGTCATTAAAGTGTAAGTAAAACTACAAGTAACATGATATGAAAATGTGTCTTTTGTTCAAAACTTCACAAACACAGGAAATACAAAATCATATCAAAAATGCTTCCTTTGTATATATCAAATTTTTCTTGTAGGTTTAGACATTCCTATGCTGGATGTCCATTGCTTCAAATGAGTTAACCAGACACAGCTCGTATACAACTTAATGTCCATTATTTGGAACAAAATACTGCCAAACCACACTGTGATCCAAGCTGCATGTCTGTCATCTGTGCTTATTTACATTATGATACATGACACTTTTAACAGCAGCCCAATTTGTTAACCAGATTATCCAGCTGCATCTTCACCAATGAATAAACTGTCTTGATAATTTTGAGTGCTCCAACTTTTAATGGCTGGTTACTAGAGACAACAAACAAATCCGATGTGCATTGCTGGAGTGAGACACAACCACATGTGTTATCAGCCCTCTGGCAGCTGGTTATAATGTCTGACAAACAGGTAGAGTTGGCCTGGACAGGTCATTTGGTTCCCACAGACACACAGGGGAACAGAGCTTCTGTAAATCCCATTAATCTTTTGTTGATGGCATCGAGGGCACCAACAGTTAATAGTCAAACAACACCATTGGTGAACTCCTTAAATGCATGAGGCAGCTCATCAGGCTTTGATTTAGCGTGTTACTCTCTCTGGGACTGAGGAAGAAGAGGGAAGTAGATCTATAGCGACAGGAGTTTATAAGCACTTGCTAGTAGCATATTATCCCCTCTATATGCAAGCTAACACATATTATATCTTTTATGAAAGGATAGCAAAGAGAAGCCCAGTGTAGGTGAAGCTTTGTAACATAAATCTGGCTTTGTTCCTAAATGAGTGTGACAAGATCTTCTGAATGTGTTTTTACGTATTGTAATACAAACCCTCATGTAGGCCCTTGTATTCAAATTCCAGTACATGATATATTTTGGTAGTATAATATTTCTGTATTAAAAAGTCAGAAAACTACAACTAAAGATTGTTGTTTTGTATTATTTATGTCATTTTGTGGCATGCAGTTGTTGTAAAGTCAGAGATTCTAGACATGATTCAGTGTCAAATGTTCAGAAGAAGAACTCTGACATGCTCCAGTATGTCAACACCACCTCTGCTGCTCCTCTTTCCCCACCAGCCTGTGTACTGATGATCCAGGGGGATTATGGGATGCTAGGAGTATCAAATAATATGCCACTGTGCTGACACACACGTTAAGCTGCCTACATCTCCTATGTAGCTGTAGTTAGACACCACATGTGAAATAATAATTGCTTGTTCTCTGCGGGATGCTGTGCTGTAAACAAAAAACTTGACTGCAAACGTAAGATGGTGTAGAGGAAAGAAGAAGCAAAGCTGACCTGTACAGTAGCACTGCTTCAGTTGTTCAACAGAAAAACAACTGTGAAGTGTAATAAAGAAAATATTCTAAACACTAAAGATCCCTGGATCCCTGTTGGTTTTGTTTATACAGAAAAAGATTGTAAAGCAGTCGAACAGATGTGGATGAGGTCAATTCTTTGCCTCAGCTGTTGCTTATTCCCCTTGAGGTCTCGTGACCTTTACCTGAAGCTTCTTGTTGCAGCGCCTCAGACATTCATTACACAGCAATGCTAAACATGTCACAGAGCCTGAGTGGATCTGGAAAGGGAAGAGCGCGCTGCTTAGGAAGAGGAAATCTCCGCACAGCCATCAGTGCTGAAGCGTACAGTACACACGCATCGCACTGGCTGCCTGGAGGCAGCTCAACACTCTCCAGAGCAGATGGACTTCCTTTAAAGTGCAAAGGGCACAGGGTTTATTGAGCACGAGTCCTATGGGTGTCTGACAGACTGGGGAAGTGGAAGTTGATTCCACACATACACAGACACATTGTAATGAACCAAAAAGGCTAATTTTTTTCTCACATAGGAGATATGGTTTGTAGTGTTTTGGCTGTTCCACCTGGGGTTTGTCATCCTAGTCTGGAAGAGGGCCTCCATTTCCCAGACGGCAGAGCTGATGTGGGGGTTTTGATTACAGGACTCAGTTTCAGGGCTTGAAATGGTGTGGAATGTGCAAAACAGTCCGTCTGAGAATGTGCAGCTGGTTTAAAAAAAAAACAAAAATCAATAGTCTCACTGTTTCTAATTAAAAAGTGTGACTGTTGTGTAATCATTTTAAATAGCCAGCCAAGGAAGAGTGACCTTTGTAAACACTTGATCAGGATGACAACAAGGAAACTGTAAAAGTAACATTGTGAGCAAAACATGGAGGATAACCAGGTCAGAGAGCATAAGCTGACAACTGTTTACACCTGATGAGTATATTGGGTCATCTATGTAGCACTATTCTCCACATATATTCACCAGGGGACACTCGATCAACATTTGTTCCCTTATTCCATTGATTCTCTCGGCTAATCCACTGCCACATGGCACTGTCAACACCTGTAGGTGACAAACTCGTGCCCTTGTCAGAGCATGCACAGACAGAGCTGTGATGCCAGTTGTGCAGGTGGAGCAGGTGCAAAAGTAAACACACTTCAAAACAACAACAAAGTAGCTTGGTAACCAGTTAGTTAGTTAGTTAGTTGCCAGTTAGTTGGTTAAAAGTACAGCCCAATGTTATTTGTGTGAATTAAAGTAGACAACAAATTTCCTCCACAGCGGTTAATGCTTTGGGTTTGTTATATTATATTATATTATATTATATTATATTATATTATATTATTTTACATTATATTATATTATATTATATTATATTATATTATATTATATTATATTATATTATATTATATTATATTATATTATATAATAGGGCCTTTTACACAACAACAGTTTTAGGGTGAAACGCACAAGTAGTGCTGCGTTTCGGCCTCGCTGCAACACGGAAACGCTGTTTTAGCTGACCTAACTTGAAACTTTTGAAAAAGGCCTCCAGAGTGGAATTTTTCTGAAACGCTGCATTGCTGTGTAAACAGTAAGCTGGTATTTTCAGTGGAAAAGCTGATGCCACCCTCTGCTTCGCGTGAGTGCATACAACAGTACTGTTGCTACGGTTGTCGTGGTCCACCTGCTCAATCTGCTGAATCTGCTGACTGTCTTTCAACAAAATGTGCATCTGTTGCTTCACTTCTGCACATAGTATTCGTCAACACACCAGATGATATGCGCACTTCTACTTCGGTGGAGAGCTCCAAAAAGCTGCTTCTGGACAAGGCAGTTATAGCGCCACCTACAGGCCTGGCATTCTTACTACAGCGTTTTCAGTCCCTCTGCATTTCCATGTACATGCAGATTTTTTTCACTGTGTTTTTGCAAGGGCTGAACAATTTTGGAAAATAATCTAATTGTGATCTTTTTAGACCAATACTGCGATTGCGATTTAGCATACGATTTTTTGGAAGGGACATTTATCTTCTGCATTGTTCACTTAACACAAGTTTTAAGTAATTTCATTGTATGATTAACCAACAAAAGATAATGTAAGCATTTAGAAAAGTCTTTTTTGCATTATTTAATTGAAAAAGAAAAAGGAACACTGTGAAATTTTACTGACCTCCAGTTGTCAGTAAGAGTAACAAACCATACAGAAAAAGTGACCAAGGGGTATGGCTCTACGATCTACTGGATGGATCTTTGTAGCCCACAAGGTTTTTTTTTTTTGCCAGAAAAAAAAACAGCATTTTGACTTTTGCTGGTTTTAAGGGAGAACAAGTATAAGTTACTATATTCCCTTCAGGTCTGTGTACATTAAACTTTTTTTTTCAAATTGCAGCCTTTGTGATTTAAAAATTGCATTTTATTACATTGCAATGTTAGTTTAAAATCAATTAATTGTTCAGCCCTAGTTTTTGCTGGGTTTTAGGGTTTCTAGATGAAACATTGTCATGTAAACGGGGCCTTAATTGACAGAGATTGAAGGCTGCATTGGTACTTCCCTTAAAAACTCAAACTCAAAAACCAAACTACGCTTTGTAACAGGAGATGCAATACAATACTGTACTACTGCAATATGGAAAGGCATCATGACTCAATGTGCAGACTCCTGCCCAAGTATTGTGAGTGGAGTGAAAAAGGAGTGAAAAATTCAATATCAATTGGCTGATCTGTCACATGGCTCGATTTGGGAATAAGAACCCTGAAACAACATGAACCATGAGTTTTATAATCTGTGACACACTTGCAAATTATCAAAGCTCTTTCCATAAAAAATATCATTAATCTACTTCTATAGTTGGTTTTAAAATGTTGCTGTCTAGTTCTGACACTGTCTGCTTTTATGTGACATTTACAGCATTTTTATTTATAGACGTCTCTTGTGGCCAATCAAAAGTTTGAGGTGTTTGCTTGTTGACAGCAAGTCGTCAAGGTCATGGGAGTCAGTGAAAATCCTTCTTTAGCAGCCAAACGAGCCATCTGCTTCATCTCCACTGTTAATTGGCCGCAGGTTCACATGCTCTCACAGTTTCCTTGCTTCATCCCGCCTCCCTGGACACACAGCTTTATGATTCATAACTCACACATGGAGGTAATAAATAATAATCCTTCTTCTTTTTATGAGCTGATATCTTCTGGTCTATCTCTCACTGAGCTAACTTACAGATAAATGCAGTATGAACTTTGGAATACTTTCTTTGGATAGGAACGGGATTAGGCTCTTTCCTCTGCTAGACAAGTTTGCCCACGCTGCTTCCCATCACCTGCCTCTACCTAATGGCACCTGCCCCCGCCAAACACACACACACAGATATTAACACACAAAAACACACACTACCTCATTAGTGTGCCTGGTCTCCATGGAAACACTATACAGGTGAGAGTACTCCAAAGAGGAGAGTTTGGGGAACTGACAGGCAACCCTCCTGCATGTGTATCCTGGAACATGTGTGTTTGTGTGTGTGTGTGTGTTGCGAGCTGTGCTTCCTGTGCTGGCTGTGAAGCGTAGGACTTTGGCTGTGATTGAGCTCAGGCTTAGCTGTGTGTGGAAAGGCAGGACAGTGCCAGGTCACAGTGACAGGACGTGTCAGCTGCCTCTGGCTGGTGACGTCCTCACGCTTCACACTCATCCTGTAGGTGGCCGTGTCCTTTGCAGAACAGTATCATTAACACACTTCAGGACAATTCAATACAAACAAACCGCGATGAAACATGCTACCAACTTGTACAGATGTTGAAAAGGAAATGGATGGATGGGATTTTAATAACCATCTATGAATTCTGCCAGTGTGTCATTACAGGGCAAAGAGAAGAACAGCACAAACAGACAGTTGTGACAATCAATGCCTTTTTTAACAACACCAAAATGTCAATGAATTAATTTGGCAATATAAACCTAGCTTTAGTATAATGCATATGTATAACTTTGCGCACTAAATAAATAAAGCTTTCTGCAGAGTCAGTGTAGTATTTGGGTCAAATTACAACAGGATTAAGAGAATACCATTATAAGCATACTGACACGCAGCCCTGAGTTGAGGGGAAGTCAAGAAAGCAGAGGCTAACATTAATATTACTCAGTGGAAATTCTCAGAATGAATAAAAATCTTAGGTTAGATCCATGACCAAACATTAAATGAATAAAGGACTCTCTCATTCAGCAGGGATGACTTCATTAGAAACCCCTATAGTACAAAGCTGTTTCCATATCAGTAGGTTAGGCTTGTTTATGCACATAAGGAGACACAACCAGAGGGTGGTCTGCCAGAGTGGGTGCAGGGATAACCCCAATTCAGAGCATGACCAGTCTGATATGTAGGGCAATGTTCATGTCATGCCCGTGGGTTGGAGGTAAAAAAGCATGGCGTGTTGATGGATTGCATGTGGGGGGTTGCAGGGTTGGAGTTCATTGTGTTAGGTAGGTTAGGAGGAATCCTCACTTGGGAAAAGAGCAGCAGAGACAAGAATGAGATGGTAAGCTGTTGAGACTTTCTTCTAATCCGAGGGGAACAACTAAAAGTTAAAGTTAAACAAGAAGAGTTAGGACTCCTCCTGCTCCAGAATAGAAGGTGAAGGAAGGCATTGGTAGTCCACTGAGTTCAGCATGAGTCAACAACAAGAATGTTAACACAGTGAACTGCTATTTGTTTTCCGTCTCCTGTCAACACTCACAGTTTGTTTTTTGTCTGTAACCACAATCATTTCCTAACCATAAACATGTATTTATTATTGTCACAATGACAACACAGTTCCCCAAACCTTAATGGAAAAGTCATTTTTTACAAAAACCACAATGTTTCCTCTAACTTAACTAAGTGTTTATTTAAATCTCTCCTCTAGGCTTACCAAGACATGTCTGTGTCTTAACCCAACCAAACCCCAACAATATCATTGTCAAGGCATAAAACAGCTACATTTTCAACAATGATTTCAACATTTTTTTAAATAACAGAAAAATCCTGTCATCCAGTTGATACTGGAGTGAGAATGGAAAATACTTGTGGAGGTTGCTGAAAAAGGGCTTTTTATGTTTTTGTTTCTGCATTTTAATGTGAAGGACTTTTTGGGTCATTTTGGCTCTTTTCACAGCAACTCAAATTTTAAGAGCACTGCCACTTCACAAGAGGAGGGGAGTTTTTTTAACTTTAAAATGAGAAATGTGAAAAAAGAGGAAAAAGTTAAGGCAGGAAGTAAAGTTGTGAAGACACATTCAACGCATCTGTCACAGCTGCATGTGTCTGTGTACTCCCTCCTTCTTCTTCTTTGTACCTTTACCCTGCAGGTGCTCTGATGTCTGTCTGGTCCTCAGCTTTCAAAAGATCACTGCTGTTTGCAGCAGGAAGAGGCAGCTGATATTGGGACTGCTGCCCTGCTTCTTCCTTGGGTGAGTCAGTTTGTGCTTTTTGGTTTGGTTTTATTTTCAATCATTTGACGTGACATGTGAATAATAAATCCCTTTTTAAGTTAGTATTTGGATTCTTATTACACCCAGACCCATAGTAAAAGCCCCAAAATCTGAATTTAATGAGCCAAAAAGAATAATGGTGAGCAAATAATAATAAAACAGTCAAAATTTGGCAGAATTTGCCAGCAAATAATGTTAAAGGGGACATATCGTGCTGATCCCTGATTTAATACTAACATATAATCCAATAAATTTGAAAACAAGACCTTTCACCCCCTGAATTTTCAAAAAATGAAATATTGTATTTTTCTGATAAACAAGAACGAGATTTGATGCCTCTGAAAATAGGTCATTGCAACTTGGCCACGGATCCTCTCTTTTTATTGAAGGAATCTGATAAAGCAGCTCCTCCTCTGTGAAGTCAGTTAGTCACACAACCACCACCGAGGGATACACCCACCAAGAGCCGAGTATAAACGTATAAACTATACATGTAACAGTACCGGTTTGACTCACCACACTGAAGCGTCCTGAGATGATCTGTGTCGAGGTGGATTTTCTTCCTCCTGAGCTGCAGAACCGTCCGGGTCTGACTCAGGGTCCAATACAAAAGGACTTATCCTAAACTCTGCCATTTTATTAGTGCTATCAATGCCTTACGGTGAAGTTTTGGCAAACAGCAAACTCACTCGGTCTGCTCCATTCAATGTGGCGATTTTGTAAATACTGCCATGCTGCAAAAACCGCCCCCTGGCTCTACCCCCTCCACCCCTCTGATAGAACTGACCAATCAGAGCACAAAGGGCTGTGACGTTGAGAGGTTACTGGAGGTCATTCTCGAAACGGAGCGTTTCAACGAGATCTTCAGAATGGCCTTAACTGAGGATATTGAGAACGCTATTGTGGGGCAACGAAGGAACTAAATGACTTGTACTGAGGGCAGAAATGCTTTACAGGCATCCTAGTCTGGCATAGTGAAAAGGAGAAACAAGCATGATATGTCCCCTTTAAATTTTTCTGGCTGAAGTTAGCAGAGCTCGCCCCACCAGTCCATGTTCCTCTGTGGACATTACTGTTTATATGCCTGTTCTGGTTACACATTGCTCAGTTTACTTGTTATCTGGATCATAATGCAGTCATTTGATATCTATGTTTATTTTCATGAAGATAATACTGCATGGGAAGGGTAGAATTTTATCCTCTAGTTTACTAAACACGCATATTCCTTCGTCTCTTAAAAATGTAATTTCACAGTCTTCCCACTTCCTGAAAACATCAGCAATCAATAAAAACCCCTCAGCACTCACATCCTCATTTAAAGGCAAAAAGCAGGAAAGATACTGTAAGGTGTTAAAAATAACATTAACAATGTCTGTGTCCTTTTGAGGCATCCCAATAAGCCAGGACAGAGTGACAGCAAGCCACTGTTCATAATTCCAGCAGTAGCATCGAACTGGAATTCAGCCATCGTTAACTTTATAACTTCCACCTGTCATTTTCCCACTGACACGTCGTCCTCAGCCACAGGAAACGGTTTCTACAGCATAACACCAACGAGCAGTTCATAGGTCTGCATGTGTCTCTGTGTTCCTGCTGTGCCAGCAAGATTGTTATGAGAAAGGCATCCCAGTGAGTGTTGTACAGTTTACGTGGCCATGGTAACAGAACTCAGTTGGGACTTTGGGAAAAAGATTGGTCAGGGTTGTACAGTATAGATGCTGCGCTACAAGGGCTCTGCTACCAACTGAGAAATGACATACATGTGGGGAGGATAAAGGAGAAACATTAGTGTTTCAGCTGCTCTCCCTCCACAGTGGGCTGTCAAACATAAACGAGGTCTGCCTCCACTCCTCTTTTAACCGTACAGTAAGCTGCACTGCAGGTGAGTGTCAGGCTCGACTCGTCTAAAGCATCATTAGTATTAAAAATTGAACCCACCGGCAGGTGAGTGAGCACAGCTGTGCCTGGGAACTGGAAGCTGGTGAGGCAGAGAGCTCCTCCAGCTGTGTGAATGGAGGGAAAGACGTGCAAGAGACTGGTGTAGATGCAAAGTTGCACTCCTGAAGTGTCAAGAAAACGTTCCAATTATGTAGATGCCAACGGCACAAGCTGTCATATCTAAAACACCACTTTAGGCTTTAAAAATGCCATGCTACAAAACAAACACAAAGCTTTAATTGCAGTGGTATGGAAGAGGAGAAATTCACTGTTAAAGGTTTAACCACTCAGGGCTCTGTGGATATACAGTAACTAAGTACTCTGCTCTCTTACCTGATTCTCTACGTTAACAAGAAGTGACACTAAAGATGTGGCTGATTTCCTACACGGCACAGGCAGTCGCTTTGCATTAGCAGGGATGACAGATGATTAAAGGGTGAGGCTGAAAGTGGTATCTCGCTGAGTGACAGTCAAATGAGGGGAATGCGAGTGAGGCAACAATCTGCGAAAAGCAGGAGCTTGATTACCCGATCTCTCCTTCGCTTTCTCGCTCTGCTGTGAATGCATGCAGACTCTCCAGCAATTTTTAATGAGAAAAAGATGCAGATGTAGATAGTCCAGCTGAGTCTCTATTGGCACCGGGAAAAAAAAGACATGTTGAATGAACTCGGCAGTATCACGCTGTTTAAATTGCTGCTTTACCTAAAATGTGTTATTATCTATGCAGTGACAAGACAACACCAAACAGCTCAGATGAATCAGAAGATGGTTCCATTTAGCTGTTGTCATTTCACTTATTTTCCCAAACAATTAGCCATAGCATATTTTGAATAAATGAAAAATTAAGTGCAGGAATTTATCTGCATTATGTTATTGTGTGCTGAACTGCTGCTTTTAGTTCATTTCTATGGAAATACCTCCATAGCTACTTAATTGTACGTACAATTTGATTCCCAGCAGGTGGATGCCATCATTATGACTTAACCACTCTTAAACCAAAATGCACAAACCCCCCCACTACACTCCTTCCCTTTTTCAGTTAGTCAAATTACAGTTGCTTGACATTTACAGCTCTGGTAGTCATTGTTTGGCAAAAAGAGGTTTCCACCAACCCCCTCTGAAAACCTTATTGCTTGCATGTCAGTCCAGAATAAACCAAAGAAATTGGAATGTGGGTAGCCTCGGGGTGAGCTACATGTGGGGTTTTCCCCTACTGTTTTCAGGAAGGGATTAGTAAATGTATTGTGATTCCTGCTGCATTGTGCTCAACCCTCTTGCTGTCATCTAATTTTGCACTGAAAGAACCAAGAGACACCTCAGGCATCTCAGCTCCTGATGGATCTCATTTGAATTTAATCCACATTATGCTTACAACCACAACAAATTGATTGCCATGTTCTACACAAATTAACATGCTTCTTCATGTCCTCAAGTCATTTCAAAGCAAACAACAAAGCAAGCATGCCACTTAACATTTCCCATACATATCAGCTTTCATAACATCAGTTGAGAAAGTAAGTACTGGAGAGGTGAAGGGTCGTGTCAGAGCCCAGTGACCCGGGTCCCGTGTATCTCAGGAGAAAAGTCCCAGAGCGGCGTTTAGTGGAAGCTCATATTGCAAAGATGTCTAAAAGTCACAATCCTTCAGGAATAGACGGCTGGTATCACATACACAGCTCAGCCCCCTGACCCCTCAGCCAATGTGACGAAGACTCTGAGACCTTTATTTCTCTCACTGGACTTGATTTAATGCAAAACACGCATCTGCTGATTCTCATAAAAGATAAGTAATATCCATCAACCTTTGTTTAACTTCTGCAATCAGCCATAATCATTATACTGAGTCATGACCTTTAAAGACATTAGTATTTGGGTTTTGGGAGATGATCTGGTTCTGAGTGGAAGTAAAATATATTCGCTTCATATGCCTCTCTATCCTCCCTAAGTATTAAATTTAAGGCCACAGAGATATATATATATATATATTTTTTTGTAACGACTACATTGGTTCTACATTTTCAAATGAAGTAAAAATTAATATGTTTTAAAAAGTGTTTCTATGAGAAATGGATGTTCTACTACTGCCAATTATTAAACCGCTATTTTTTTGTATAAATCCCTGAATTTGTCCGTAAACTTTTTAAAAGTCTTTTTCAAAAGTATAATGATGGTGATGAGGATGATGAGGTCATCACATAAGGCTCAAGTTTGAGGGGCGGGCCTCAAACACCAAGGTCTACCAATAGCTCTGTTCCTGACAGGCCTCCAGAGGGCTGGCCAAGCCAAAAGAAGGGGGGCTTGTGGAGTGTGGCCCTTCAAGAGACGGCAGCTAAAACACATCGTTTCAGACAGAGACTAAAATCAGAGTACCAGCGGGACAGTGTAGAATAGGGGTGTAACGGTATACGTATCTGTGCCAAACCGCTCCATAAGGCCGTTCTGTTCAGTACAGCGCTGTATTCGAACGAGTACAGTAAGTTAACGTTAGCCACTGCACATGGCTCTTTAATATTCCCGTGAGTACTTGTCTATGATTGGCTGAGCAGGGAAGGCGTTTTAATATTCATGAGGAAAGTGGTCTGTGATTCGTGCTTTGCGATCATGTGCATATCATGTGGATTTGACGTCTCATGGTGAGCCAATCAGAAAATGAATATCAAAGAGCTTCCGTAGCCACAGGAGCTTGTGTCTGAATTGTGCATCATGGCTGCTGCTAACGACCAACCGAAGCTTGAAGAGCCTCCCCCCTCGCTGTATATTGGCAAGTTTTTGTTTTAATAAACATGCTAAACAAGCAAATGGTTTTGCGTTGTTCCATACAGTACCTAAAAATGTACCGAACCGTTACCCTCAAACCCTCGAGTTAGTCGCACTAGAGCTGTAGAGGAAGAGTCGAATTTAGTCTCAATTCATTACAACTATCAGACCAAGCTCAACTTGGTCAAACAGTATCCAGTCTGGATTGTTTGGGATTGTGGTAGCTTTATTTTGATCCTTGATAGTTTGGTTACATACTGTATGACTGTTTAGATGGAACAATAACCTTTTGTCATGTTCCACCTGGTTTGGAGCAGTTGATTAAGCACCACAAACCAGAGAAGGTGCATGCCAAACTAGTAACCCAAAGTCACACAAGAAAAGGTTTTTGCTGTCTTTATTTCACTCTTCATGCTCCAGAGAATAAATCTTCACAGAAACAAACGGACAGAGAAGATGATATCACTTCATATCTGTCTTGACCACCTTTGGCCTTTCACAGCGTGGATGCATGAAGAATGACACACTGCATGCCGGTCAGATTCCAGCATGGATTAAATTTGGGATACTTCATATATCTGCACCACTTGTCACAAATCGAAATGCTGATGAGGGTTATTAAACACTGACGTATCTCCTTCAGCCCATCCTCAGCTCTGAAAATAGACAGAATGACTTCTATCCATTGCCAAATCTTTTCCTGAATTTTACCAGCCCCAGATTTAGACGTAATTCGAATGGACTTAGTATTACGTCAGTCAGCGTGTCGGACATTATTAGGAATCCTGATCTGCTTTGAGGGAAGCTAGCACAGCCTTGACTAGCATGCTTGTCAAAGTGAGCCAACCCCAGCCCCTGTCCTGGGCATCATGCCACAGGTCTATTGCTGGAGACATGAACTCTTGGGAATGTTGGGATAAACAGTGGGTCACTGTATGATTACAGTGCATGTCCTTTTTTCTCAAAGACAACAACATCCAAAAATGAGGGAGAGAGTCTAAACAAGGAAAGAGGCTTGAGAAGAATACGCCACACTGACAGTTTTCAAATTTACCTTCTAATCATTTATCTATTTTCTTTGCCATCTGGCAATTTAGCCTGAAAACAAAGATGCACCTGAAACAGTTTTTATTTTATCTGTAATATCACTTCTTAGATCTGGGTACACACAGATCATACTCTTTAAAGAACTGTTTATACATTTAAGGAAATGCATTTGTTTATTTTGTTGCTGAGGGTTAGATTTAAGATCAATGAACAGTGCAACACATGAAGCTGTTCACTGACTTTCAGTCTCTCATAGACTGCAAAAACCACTTCAGTGTGTGTCATTTGGTAATTTTATTTGTTGTTTTAAAAACAATTTGAGCTAGTAGGAGCATAAAGATGAGAAACAGAAGAGGCCCCATGATAGAGCCATGAAGGACTCCCAAGTTAATTTTGTCTGCTTATATACAGTTACCCATAGACACAAGGTAGTATTAGTCTTTTAGGTAAGCTTTAAACCAGTTGAGTACTTTGCAGGAAAGTCCCACCCAGTTCTCTTGTTGGTTATGAAGTGCGAAGCATGGACAAATGTGTTAAAGGAAGCACTTGGATCCAGTTCTACGACTGAAACTCTGATCTCAGAATCAATCTGTCATCAATTATGAATTTCAAGGGGGCAAAAAATAAATAAATAAAAGAGCATATTAAGTTTTTCCCCCCGCAATAGGCCCAAAACTTCTGAGGTGACTTTTACACTTTTCTTTGTAAGCAAACAAAAACTACAGCTCTGTCTAAGGCTGGGACAATATGCTTTTCTCGCAATCGATTTTATTACGATTTTTGGGGTGCCGATTCAATTTACTGGGATTCTTTAATATTAATGATTGTTTGAGATTTTTTAATTACTCTTTTAAACACCAGACCATGTAAAAAAAAGTTAAACAATAAGTATAATGCCCACAGATGTTATCAGGAACCGTGTTTTCCCATAAAATGCACATCACGTGAGTCAGAGAAACATTTCACTTTTCACCACATTTTTCCAGCAGAGGGTGAAAGTTAATATATAATGACTGAAATAAAGAACTTAAATTTTAAATAAAAGAAGATTTTTTGACAACAAAATCCTAATTTTGATATTGTCAAACAAAAAATCCAGATGTATTGTTTTTTGATTTTTTCTCCCACCCCTAGCTCTGTCCATTATAACTACAACGAAAGCAACACCCAGGCTTTGTGGTTTAGCCAAATATGGTAAAATGCATTGATTTGCTGTGTGCAGAAAATTAATAATGGACAGAAATCACAGAAATGTATCAATTTGTTTGAATTGTTTTGAAACTGTTATAATGTTGATGTTGATTATGTGCAGTGTACTGGTTAACTGTACACTAAATGCGTTGTTAGTTAGCTAAATTTGTTGATGACGAGAGAACTCTATATTTGAATGGTGCAGTGTGTGAATTATGATGTCAGGCTTTCTCAGTCAAGCTTTTGGCCTTTAAGACGGGAAAGCAGCCATACACCAGGGAAAGGAGGAAAAGAAAAGGTCTGCTACCACCTGCCTTTAGACACAGCAGGTTGGCTTTTCACTGAGTTCTGAGGTGGATGTATTGGTTTGTTTCTATGATTGGCAAGCCAAAGGTGAAAGGTGTGACGGAGGCTGCGGGGCACTCATAAGGGTCCGTCTGGACCCACTTGGTATGCTGTGGGCTCTCAAGGGGCAGAGAGGAGGGACAGGGGCTTTAGTCTCTGCTAATCTAGTTGGCAGATGACTGACGTCTCCCTGTCCATCAAAGTGTGACCTGGGGCATACTTTTAATGAGATCCATTCCACATGACAGGCGCCACCTTTCCCTAGGCTGCCTTTCTAATCGCCCCCTCTGTTCCAATCAGATTGCTGGCTACATGTGTTGCTGGTTTACGTACAGAGTGAGTGGGACGGTGTGTATGAGTATGTGTGTGTATTTGGGGTAGTGCTGCTCAGCGTGTCTGTTAAAATGCCTCAGAAAAGGAAGTGATGTTGAGACCTGTCAAACTCAACACAAGCCTGTCAACTGCTTCTGTCACCCAGCATTGTACAGTGCAGTATTGTTCCCATTTACAGCTTCTTTTAGGTTTGGAAATGAGCTTGTCAACCCTGTGTTACAGCACAGCTGTAGCAAACTCAAACATAGACAGGAGATGCTGAACAGTTTATATTGTGCAACAGCAAAAAAAAAAAAAAAATGCTCTTCATTTGTGGAGGCGAGAGTATTTATTCAAAGCTTAATCTGTCAACCTTACTTTAGAGTGGATGTGCTAATGTGGAATTTATTCACACAGGCTCACACCCATCATACAGCCAGAAGTATCTAAGCCTTGGCTGAACTGACTCAGCCTGTTGGTTTGTATCAGAAACACGTTTTGCTGCGCGGTTGTGCAACTTCTGCCACATATCTTTAAAGCTAGATTCAGAGAGACTGAACAGAAACTATGAAAACTTAATCTGTACGGGTTAGCAGAGGAGAGACACATGGAACTGGGATTCTGACCAAATTTTTCAAGTAGTTATTGCACAACATGAAAGGTGGTGTCCATGCGGTCTTAAAGTGATATTCCAGGATGGAACAAGTTGGGTCCTATCACAAGGTTTAGGGAAGAAATTACCCCTTCAGCAGTGTTTTTGTGTTGCAGAAGCCCAGGGCGCTCGCACCAAACACCCCCTCCCTGCTCCTCTGCCGGTTTCCTCTGCACTCAGACGGGGCCATATTTTACTTGACCAAAAACACAAATAAACGGACTCCCACCAAAAAAATCTGATATCGGTCTGCATTCACGCTTTGTTTAGAGATTTTCCGCGCGTTATTTTCACATAAAAACACCGCTAAATAAGGCTCTAGTTCTCATCATGTCTCTTCGTCCTGGCAGACTACCTGCATTTGTGTATATCTGGCACGCCGCGCGCATGGACTGATACACTAAGCGGCAAGCGCCTCGTAGCCAGCTGTGGCTCTGCAGCGAAGGTAGCGCCGTTTTACGACACGATGAGAACTAGAGCCTTATTTAGCTGTGTTTTTGTGTGAAAGTAACACACTGAAAATTCTCTAAATAAAGCGTGAACGCAGACCAATATCAGATTTTTTTGGTGGGAGTCCGTTTATTTGTGTTTTTGGTCAAGTAAAAATTGGCCCCGTCTGAATGCAGAGGAAACTGGCAGACGAACAGGGTGGGGGTGTTTGGTGCGAGCGCCCTGGGCTTCTGCTGCACAAAAACACTGCTGTAGGGGTAATTTCTGCCCTAAACCTTGTGATAGGACCCAACTTGTTCCATCCCGGAGTATCACTTTAAGATGGTAAAATATCTGAATCCTCTGTGTGGGTTCAAAACAACATAGAGCAGGAATCTCTGGACAAATAAGCACAAACTGTTTCAGCCAGCAGTAGATCTTAATACACTATGCAATTTTTCTGTGTCGAATTCACAAAGACAAGATGAAGTTGCTGACTTTGGCCAGCACTGGTCCAACTGGGGTCTATATTTTTTACAGCAGAGTTAAGAGCCAGATGTGCCAGTTTGAGGCTGGACTTGGTCCCAAGTGAGTCACCATAAAACTGTCAACATGCGGTAATAGCAGGGAGTAATGTTAGTAAAGAAACATTTTCAAGTTACAGCACTTTTCTCTTTAGTTTCACAATCCATTAGAAGAAACTAATTGACTGATGTATCAAGCATTTTAGTCAGATTTGAAACCAATAAGTGCTCTGACAGCACTTTCTTCTGCCAAACTCTGCCACAATTTGAAAAATGTCTTGCTTCCAGTACAACAATCTTGTGAACAGAAATTCCATGAAATGTGCGGGGCTGATTGGTAACTTGAGCGTTTGGCTGTGGGAGTGCTGATGGGAAAGCCAAAGGTGATAAGACTGCAGGACTTTCTTCTGGGATTGACTTGGGGTTCCACCAACAGTTGTGACATCCCTCCAACAACATTTTCTCAGTTAATTAAATTGAGAGATAAGCCACAGAGAAAGACCTAGTTTAGAGTTTGTGCTTGATGTGCCATACTGTCTCCAGACAACTTATGCAGGATCTGTCACAACACGACTGCTGCTGGAACAGATGCCAAAGCAGAGTTACTTTCAGTCTGTAAAGATGAGAAAGGGTTTTTTAGGGCTTCTTTTTGGTGTTACATTAAAACAACGTCTTATCATTTGATCTAAGTATTTCTGTTTCAACTGAGCTTTACAATGCCACAGTGATGACTGCTGTCTTGTATAAACCATTCAATCCGTCTCTGCCTCCAGCTCTGCATCTGTGATACTTTAGGACCCTGGGTTGAATCAAGATGGATTTCATTAACTTTAATTTAATTTAGGTGTGTTCTGGCAACAGGCAGGGAGGCGAATCTAAAACAACTTCGAGGCAGAGCTAAAAGAAATGTTGCAGTAGTTTCAGATGAAATTATCAGCAAACCAAATTTAGTGTGTTTTTGTGTGGCCCCCTTTTTTTCCTTCTCTGTCTTTGAGGAACAGACACAGCCGAAATCTTCCTCTGTTCTTCTCTCTCACACATACACAACTGTTTGCTTCCTATCTCTCCTAAGTCATTTTGAATTCTCAAGCCACCTGTTTCACAGCCTCATCAGAGCAAGTGATGACAGGAGGATGAGATGTGGAGGGAGGGGGAAGAGGAGCGAGGAGAAGGGTAAAGGACAAGGGACTCAACCCAGTCCAACGAGAGTGGCTGCAGAAGTAGGGTAAATTTATGATAAGGCGTTGTAAATACGGACTTCAAACTCTGTTGGTACATGGACTAAAAACGAAATTCAGCAGCCATGTTTGCTGCTCTGTGAGGCTAATTTGAACCAACCACTAATTTAGAAGAGATAAAAGAACAGTGGCAATTTCCTCATGTTCTTGTGTTGAGAAGTTTATCCAAGAACTTTAAGGTAGGCACTATTACTACATAAAATTTTACTTCTACCTTCCAATGGTTTATGAGACCAGAGTCTCAGATGTGAACTCTGCATTTAGACGGAAACGCTGAGGAACCGAAAACGCTGTAGCAAGCATGCAATGCCTGTAGTTGTCGCAAGAAACTGTCTTGTTCAGAAGCAGCTTTTGGTAGATTTCCACCGAAGTAGAGTTGAGGTGATCATCTGGTGTATTGGTGAATACTAAGTGCAAAAGTGGAGTAACCAATGCACATTTTGTTGAAAGACAGTCAGCAGATTCAGCAGATTGAACAACACAAGCACAGCACCGTAGTCCGCGACGATCATAACAACGGTACTGTTGTACTGTTGTTTGCCTGAAGCAGAGCGTGATGCCAGTGTTTCCACTGAAAACGGTGGCTTCCTGTTTATATGGAGACGGTGGCAGTAGTTTCAGAAAAATTCTACTCTGGAGGCCGTTTTCAATAGTTTGCGTTTTCAGTCAGCTAAAACGCCGTTTCCGGGTAAACGCAGGTCCGAAACACAACAAAACTTTGGTGTTTCACCCTAAAACTGTTGTTGTGTAAACGGCCTCTTAGTTGCTCAAAAAAAGTTAAAGGAGCACAGGGAGAGATGAGAAACATACAATCACACATTACAACACACACTATACAATCACAATAATGGTAATATTACATTGTGACAAACCTGCAATAATTGAGATAAACAATCACACTACACAATAGATATTGGATTAACTTTAGCCATATTCTAAAAAACCCCAAAAAAGGACATCCTACCCAGCCTCTTGGAGACATTGCCAAATGTTTATTTAAATATTTCCTTTTCTGTTGGAAGTGTCACTTTTCTATATCGTAAACACTAAAAAGCCTTACATCTTGCTTGAATAAAAAGAAAAATAGAGGCAGCCCATTGCCCAAAAAATAAGTTTAATTCTTGCAAAAATATACATTGCATTCTTGTTTTACTTGGGCAAATGTGAAAATACAGGTAATGGCTCAAAACCAAAGAAAAAGAAAATGAGGACTGACAGTCTGGGCATATTTTCTCTTTTGATGTCAGAGCAGGAGTGGCCTCGGTCTTTTGCCTGCTGAGTTCTTGCTCAACATCCTGACAGGTAAATACATCAGAATTATAGATATTCATGGTCTTAACAAGCTGAGCAAAACCCAGATATTTAGAGAATTTTGTAAAATCCCCTAGACATAATTTTACAACCAAAAAAGGACGACGAGGAGGTAAAAGAGAATGTACGGTCACCAGAATTAACTTGATAACAATCTGTGTGATTTTGAATGTATTTGGTTATATTGCAGCTAATACATCGCACGCAAACAAATACACAGAAGAGTAGATATGATAACATTTTCAACCTGTGTACGGCGATTCTGGAAATGTTTGAACTACTGGAAACATGATCCAGCTCACAGGAACAATCACAGGGCAGTCGCAGTCTGTGTCGTTTCAACATGTAGTTACATTTGGGAGGAGGTGCACGTTGACCTTTGCATAAGTACAAAGACCTACAGTGTAGGTTAAGGCACCAATCTCATGTAAAAGTATAAACCAGGCTTTAGTGTTAATCCATCAAATAGTTCATATATCTCGATCAACAGACTAACAGAAAGGCTTACACTCGATCATTACTAATGTTGTTTGTGGTAAGTGACAAAAAACAGGACATCCACGTTGTCAGGCAAAAGAAACTGTCAATAAACAGAGGAATGGTAAAAGAAAGAGGAAAACAAGAAATGAGGCCTGTGGTTTAGTGAAGCCTTTTCTTTGTCTTTCAATAGTAGCACAACAACATAATGGAGGAAAATTAGCAAGAAAATAAACAACAATTTGTACATGTTGAGTTGGTTTCACTCTCTTCCAACTATTAAAGACCCAGGCTACGGGAAAAGTCCCATGTATTCCCCTATCAGACCACTGACGACGTAAAACTGAGTTCAACAGCAAAAGCTGACCACTTTGGAGGCAGAGTAAAACAAAAAGCAGAGTCATTTCCTCTCACTGTCTTCACTCTTTCTCCTTCTCGCTCCCTCGCTCTGGATCCCACTGAAGAATGTTACTGACAGACCAGACCCTCAGGAGGCCCACGTCCACATCACTGCATGGGAAAAATATTACACAGACCCCCTCAACCAACCACAGGTAGCAAGGCTGTGGCCACCTTTAGCCACAAAGTCATGCTAAATTTAAAACTAATTTTATTGTTTTCAGTCGTTCTACAATGAGGAACAAAAAGGCAGAGGGGCAAAAGGGCTGAAGTCGTGTAATATATATGCTCCCCTCTGCTTGATACTGGTGGAGAGAGTCCACGAGGCATGCCGGGAGCAGGATCAGACCTCGTGGAGCCTGTTAGGAAACAGATTTAATTCATACCAAATCACCCCACCACAGCTGCCCTCCCCTCTGTTCCCAGGCAGGAGACACATGAGCCACATACAATGAGACAAAGTTGTGTCATTTAAAGAAGACAGCTGTGCCACTTTCAGCCCCACAGGGCTCAGGCTGAGTCACAGTCAGCTTCTGGGACAAAAGACTGAGGAACAAATGTGAACAGAAAATATTTCTCTGCGGTATAAATGTTTGTCTAATTTCATATCTACCAGTGTCTACATTTATTAGCACTACAGACAATCTGTTGTTTTAGCTTCAGAGTGGACTATTCAGATGACGCTCTCTTTTTAAAAGTCAACACTGCTCACATCTCACTGAGCCAATAAAAATAGCAGAAAATCCTAAATATTTTTTTAGTTAGTGCTCACTCAGTAATTACACTGCGGACTCTGAATATGAATCTCCAAACAAGGTCAATGTCCCCCTGAAGGCATGACTGCGCTTAAAGAATAACAGACAAATATTGCTGTATCTATTACAATAAAAAAATACACACGCATGGTTCTTATGTTCTGATGACTGTTGAGAAAAGCTGGGACTGCTCCTACAACAGACTGACCTCAGCGATGAGTTTTAATGTTTTACCTGCTACTCTTTCAGCTGATTTATTGCTGACTAAGTCCAAACAATTAACTTTCATTCCTGGGTTGTGATGATCATTTCATGCAAGGAGGAGTTTTTCCTGCATTGGAGATGTAGACTTCTTTAAACAACAATAAATGTCTTGTCCAAAGTTAGATTTGCAACAGTTTATTGTGTAAACTTAACGCAAAAAGTGAGACAGCTTGTGTTTGATAGTATATTTCTTGTTGTATAAAATGAACTGTTGGAAAGCCTGTGTGTTTACCTTTTAAATGCCACAGTTTAGAAAGTAAAATGCATTTGTGAAAGTATGTGGGCTGCACCTCTGAAAAACTGTCTCTGACAATATGTAACTGATTATTCTGCCACTCACTCCTGTTTGTTGTTAAGTGGATTTGATTATTGAAGTACGAAGAAACAAGAAGTATTGGGAACTTAACAAATTAGGACGCGGTCACACTGGCTAATCGTGCCGTGCCTAAGCACGCTTCAGCCCTTAAGCACGTTTGGAATGGCCAGTGTGACCGCAACAAGCATCGTGCTCAAGAACGATTCACTTCCGTGCTTTGGCACGCTTCTGAGAGGTGGGCTTCGGCACGGTTTACTTCATGCATGAGCACAAGCATACGGACAGCATGTGCGATCCATGACGTATTATCGCTGCGAGCGCATCTCTCAACAATCATTTTAAACAAAGCAGGGGTGTTAGAGGGCTGCGTTGGGCCAAAACAACGCACCATCAGTCCAAAAGTCTCTAAACTTGTAGCAGTGCTCTCTGTGTCTCATTGTGATGACTCTGATGAGATCCCGCTTCATGTAAACAGATGCTTCACGACGACGTAGGCGGGCCGTGCGCGTGTGTGATACCCGCTAAAGTCTGGTTCATACAGGGGTAGTGTGACTGCTGGCCGTGCTCTCCATCTGGGGAACAGCGCTGCGGAGGGGCAATCATGCTTAAGCACGGCACGGTTTGGATGGCCAGTGTGACCGCGCTCTTATTCATTTAACATACAGAAGCCTGAGGCCATGTCCACACACAGCCAAGCATTTTCAAAAACAAATATCCCCCCTCATTTGTTTTTAAAACACTTTTGTCCACATGCAGCAGGCAAATATGCCAATGAGTGCAACTTGGAGCATTCCAAACTCGCATTTGTCAGTGTTTTTCAGTCCTGAAATCTGCGCCATCCAATCAGAACGAACTCTGTTATTCAGCTGGGACGTTTATCACCCAAAAACTCTGTTTCCCAATGTCTACACAAAACCACGAAACCAGAGTTTTCCGAAATCTTCACTTATGCCAGAGTTTTCAGAAAACATTGTTTTTAGTGACATGAAACTGCATTTTTGTGTAGATGACAGGCTTAAAAGTATAAAAATAAAATTTCCGGATACCCGGCTACATGTGGACATTGCCTCAGTTGCATGTAGAAGAACCATTCACACATCAATCCTTGGAGCGTCCACCTCCTGTAGCAGGGCCCATGCTTACAGGTGCTACCAATAAGACGCAAATCAGGCACCTGATTGTCAGCAGCTGAGGGCACCAGAAGCTTAAAACAAGAAACAACAGCAACAGCACAATAAGCTGTTTCGCATTAGAGAGAAGATTTGGCAAATTTTTCATGGCCGCAACTAGGGATGGGTACCGAATCAGGTACTTTTATAGGTACCGACCGAATTCTGTCAAAAGTACCAGGTACCAATTCAGGTGAAGTCAAAAGGTATCATGTTTAGGCACCTAGATGCATCCTTGTGACTGTGATGGAGTGGAAGGGTAGGCGATAATCCATGCTGCACATGAGCACGGCATTGCAAGGTTGTATATTGAAGAGGAAATACGTTAAATTGAAAAAAGAAAGTGTACTTTATTATTTAAAAAATTAATATTTTTACCACATAAACACAAAAAAAGTACCGAAAATCGGTACCGTTGAGTACCGGTACCGATTGCCAGGTACCAGGCATCGGTACCATATCGTTTCAAATGTGAAAGGTACCCATCCCTAGCCGCATCCATCATATTCAGGTCTGCTGTTAAGCTTACAATTGCATGTGTCTTATAAATGTGGCAGCATTAAAAAGAGAAATAAACAGGCTTTCAAATGGTATAAGATTTACTGCCAAGAAGCTTTGTTACTACAGAGAAATAACCCATTAAACACAAACTTACTTTACTTATGCTAAGTCTATCAGGTGTGACAGCAAAATAGGGCAGACAGAGAAACAACATCAGTGATATGGAGTGACTATTTCCTCTCTGAAGTGTCTAAAAACAGCCAAAGTTTTCAGGGCCTGATTCAAGTTTTCCTCTCTGTCTGCCAGCTTTGTGATGGAGGTATGACTCTGCGAAGTGTGCCGTTATCTTTTTCCCATTTAAATGCTAATGAGCATGCCGTCGTACCAGTCAAAGCGCTGCAGAAACAGTGTGAATTTTTAATATCTTATCACACCAAAAGGTAACAGCTCTCCCAGTGAGGTGGAGGAATGAGTACATGTTCCCTCATTAAATTCTACACAAACGGTGTGTCCCTCAGAGAGCACCAGGGGGGCCTTCTGTGTGCCATGGCATCCTCAGAAATATGTGTGTGTTGATAGCTCATGGTCAAATGCATGGGTACATGTGTGTACATCGGTCAGTGTCCTTTAGACGTGTGAGTGTGAGTGTGTGTATGTGCATGCAGATGTGCTGATCCACTTGTCGCTTCACCTCATCAGTAATGAGCAGCTGTTAATTGCCTCCCTGTCATGTGGTCGCGACAGAAGACAGAGGTTAAGGTTGTCACAGCATGTTAGTAATTACTTTCCAGTGTTGGCAGGGTCACTGATGGCAAAAGGTTGGAGGAAATTTTATTAAATATTATGGAGCTGATATGAGAAAATGACCTCTGCTGTTAAGCTGTCTGGATTTGTATTCTCTGCTGGCACCTTTTTCCACCTTTGTCATCGAAGTAAAGGTTAATGTAGGTGTGGACTATGATCTTTATGTATACAAAAAGCTGTTAAAATGATATTGAGAGAGGGGAAAACGGCACCAGTCACCTACATGGCAAGATTTATGAGCGCAATTTGGAGTCAAACTCAGGTTATTGCCAGAAATGTCAGGTTTAGTCTAACTGATAAAAGTGGAGCTCTTAAACCAGCCTCGTGTCTGACCTCTAACATAAATCCTCTCAAGAGAAAGTAGAGGAAAGTCTTTCACTGTCAGCATTCAAACTTAGATTTATAAACCTGGCATCTCCCCTGCAAAACGAAATGCCTAAACGTCACTTTTTAGCAGAATCCCTGTGAATGTGTTGCCTCTGTGGTCTGGCACCCAACGATGGTCTTAGCTATCTTTCACAATTCCTCCGCAGAGTTGCTACAGAGAGAGTAACGCTAGAGGAAAAACTGGAAAGCAAGAGGGACTTTTATGAAGGCAGGCGCTCCTCAAAGCCAGGATTCAATAATTGCTTTCCTCTTGTCTCACGCAAGTGACAGATGGTGAGGCCACCAGAGGCCTGAAGATGGGAATAATATTGTTGATTAAAAAGAAATATAGGAAACAACATGCAGCTGTTGGCTACGAGACAGCAGGGAAGACAAAAAGAAGGAGAGGAGAGAGGAAAGAGGGATAGATGGAGCTATGAAACAAATGACAATTACACTTGGCTGGTGCACACACATTTGGATGGGAGGCTCTTTGAACCGCCGATATGTGAAGTTTTGGGAGAGAGCTTTTTTATTGTTTGACTGATTTATTCTTGGTGAGTCCCGAGGGACTGGGAGTTGTGTTCCAGATATTTATGAAAGTTGTTATTTATTTGGCTGAATGCAGTCTGGTGCTCAGACCACCCTTCAAACATGAACGCCCACCTGCATATGTTAGCCTGGGTGCCTCTTTGTGCTTGAGTGTGAGAAAAAATAAGAGAAGAATGATTTTTCAAGATTGGCTGAGATTCAGAGGGACGGAAAAATACCAATATCTCCTACGATGTGTGCGTGAGCTCATAAGTGAGGGGGTAATTGTTTCCCAGAGCTCTTTGCAGGTATCAGGGGAAATTTAACACTTTTAATGGCAAATGCTGATGCTGAGCTTGCTTCCTCTTTCCACTACAGGCATCAAAGCAAGGGATTATATCGCTCAGTCTCTTTTTCACAGAAGAATGTCATAATAGTCCTCTGAAGATACCTTTGAATGGGCAGAAACCTCAAAGTCTCATCCAGGAAACCTGTGTCTTTCCATTGGTATTAGGTATGGTGATGTTAAATGTGACTTTTCATTTATCACTCTGGTATTTCCCTCAAGACAAATGTAAAAATAAAAAATAAAACTACAAATTTGATAAAATAAATGAAAAAAAAAGGACATTCAAACACAGAGTCTGATGTAATTTATTCATTTGAATAGGGTAAAACTCTAAGAGAAATGACCCTCGCCTCAGTTTTGTATTTCAGGTTCAATGGGTTTGTCACTTTACATTACCTTTGCTGAACTGGAAACAATATCCTTCAAATTCAACTCTGATTTTACACATTCCTGCAAGACTAATGCTAACCGCATGTAACAAGAGCTACTGTGTTTATCATTTATGGAATAATATGCATGCACATGAGGTGTCAGCTGTGTTGTGCAGTGACTGGATAAGAAGCAAAAATAAGCCGGTGTGATCAGGGGAGGGATCATGCAAGATTAAAAGATTTAAGGCTCCATTTGCCCATGAATATCTGATGCCTATCAAAGGCGAGAGGCAGTGATCCTCTGTCAGGTTCACAAGGTGTTAGAGGAAATCTACCTCATCTGTATCTGGCCACTTTTCAACTGTATTCTGCATGCAGCCACATTCCTATTTGCCAAGAGTTACGCAGCAGCTGTTAGCATCAAACAAAAATATTGCTTCTTCTCATCCTAAATCATTGGCGCCTTGGTTGTCTTTCATCTTTGCCTGAGCCAAAATACAGTAAATTATTCATTCATTAAAAGCCAATGCTGTTCCATGCAGGAGACTGCCAATACAAGCAGACAGTGAACAATTGCTTTGCTCAGACCTGCTGAGAGCTCCCCAGCAGAAAACTGTACAGACTGTAAAATATCAGCAACCTAGACGTGAAATGACCCCAGCTGTACTGTTATTCTAAAGCAGCCGTTGAGAGCATTTACCTCCAAACCAAGGAAAAACATCCAGTTTGGAAAAATGAAGCCTATCCAGAAGTGCTTAAAGTTGCTGTTCATCTAAAATCCACTTGAGGCTGGCTGCAGAAAGACCGGAAGTCACGTAAACACCCAGCCAAAAAAACAGACTTTTAAGGCGTTACAGCCTGGTTCAAACATGGTTTGGGTCTGAAACACTGATTTCACACATTGTATGTTGGGTGAATTTTTTTTAACTTGGCGGTTTTGAAGATATTGGGATCGTTTTATCGTCCAATCAGAGACACAGCTCAGCTCACGTGACTGACGGGCGCCCTGTAGCTGGCAGAATGGAAGCTCAGAGCCAACATTATATCCAACAGGGCTGCGTCTGTGGACTGGTTTCATGTCACAGTATCGGGACCAAACAGGTGATGTCGCGGAGACTATGTTTATGTTTACGTCCAGGTATCATGTATCATTCATATTTCACATTTTATATTCAGCTGTTGAGTAATTCAAGGTGCTGGAATTTGCTATGATTCAATTACCAGAGCTTCATCTGAATATCTATAATCATCTGCTGAAAACATTTTCTTGGATTAGTTTTGTCATTACAGTGGACAGTAAAGCAGAGAGAAAGATAAACAAGTAAGTGATAGAGCATGGGCTACAGGCTAAAACACGGCTTAAAGTGATACTCCGGGATGGAACAAGTTGGGTCCTATCACAAGGTTTAGGGCAGAAATTACCCCTACAGCAGTGTTTTTGTGCAGCAGAAGCCCAGGGCGCTCGCCCCAAACACCCCCTCCCTGCTTGTCTGCCGGTTTCCTCTGCTCTCAGACGGGGCCATATTTTACTTGACCAAAACCACAAATAAAAGGACTCCCACCAAAAAAACCTGATATCGGTCTGCATTCACGCTTTATTCAGAGAATTTTCAGCGCGTTACTTTCACACAAATACACCGCTAAACAAGGCTCTAGTTCTCATCGTGTTGTAAAACGGCGCTGCCTCCGCTACAGAGCTACAGCTGGCTACAAGGCGCTCGCCACTTTGTGTATCAGTCTACGCGCGCGGCGTGCCAATAAGCAAACGCAGGTAGTCTGCCAGGACAAAGAGACACGATGAGAACTAGAGCCTTATTTAGCTGTGTTTTGTGTGAAAGTAACGCGCTGAAAATTCTCTGAATAAAGCGTGAATGCAGTCCGATATCAGATTTTTTTGGTGGGAGTCCGTTTATTTGTGTTTTTGGTCAAGTAAAATATGGCCCCGTCTGAGTGCAGAGGAGCAGGGAGGGGGTGTTTGGTGCGAGCGCCCTGGGCTTCTGCTGCACAAAAACACTGCTGTAGGGGTAATTTCTGCCCTAAACCTTGTGATAGGACCCAACTTGTTCCATCCCAGCCCCTTTAATTTCTTTGTCTTGTAACCCCTTTAAAATTAATCATCAAAAGTCAAAAATAGATATCATCCAATACAGGGCAATAGTCGCCACTACTTTGAGAAAATGCATTAAAGTAATAGACAATATAGGGAGTCAGCACACACCCACAGCCTCGCAATCCACTGTAGCATCGCGTTTCTACCAGACTTGGCATGTTAGCACAAGCTAATCGGGTATTTGACACATACCTGCACAGCAGAAAGCCAACTCGGGTCACTCTTCGTCCCTTGCTGCTTCAAGTGCCCAAAAGTGACTAAAAGTTGAGCTAAGCCTCACCCTCGTTTCGAGATGAGCATTGTCTGCTTGGCGTTTCGTTTTACTCTGGTTGTGTTTTTCTTCCTCCGTCCTATGTCCAGTATCGCAGATGCTAAGGATAGCATCTCGCTATCATCAACACTCAAAGTCACTTGCGCACTGGAGGCGCTGTGATTGGTTGAGGAGGTTACCATCTGCTCTCCACCCGGAAACGTCCCGATACAACTGTCTGTGGTGCGGGCTGAGGTAAGCACTCATTTTGCCAATGATTGCAGGATTATTTTTGGAAAATTTGACTCCTTTTTAGGTAAATCCTGCAGACCCTACCTTTAAATACAACTGTTTCATGGGGAAGGTTTTGAGAGTGAAGGCTTATATAGTGGGCAGTGGCCAGTAGCACATTCAAATTGATGACCATCTTTACCAAACCAAAGAGTTATAAACTTGAGTGTTTGATTACAGCAGGACAATTTCACAACTTAGTCTGCGTCCTCCTCTCACGGTTAAATCTTCAATATATGGAGTGGGTTTAATTCGGGGGGAAATATTACAGAGTAAAATGTTTTGTGCAAATTTCAGGGCGGGACATGGCCCAGGGATGCTAAGGTACGTTCCCTCCCCCATGGGTGTGTCTACTGCCGGAGAGTATCCACCTGCAGAAGCCGCTTCTCAGTACTTCACACTTGAGCGCCGCTGCGCAGGAGACCGAAGCCGCTCCGCCACTCATCTCCAGGAACAACTCTTTGTTTGTTAACCTCCTTCATGAGGAAATACGGACTCTTTTGATGCGATTTAAAGCTTACTACAAGATAAGGCGGTGGCGTCAAGTTAATTTAAATCCAAGCTTTGTTTGACTGGGATAATCGTGTAGGATCTGCAGTGGATACTCTGATACTCATGCGTGCGGACAGAGGAGCTCAAAGGATCTGTGTGGATGATTTTAAATATTGACCAGCTTTATCACAGTATTCACTGGTGTTAACTGCAAGGTAAGTCGGTGAAGAAGTGCTTATTTTGTTTATGTGTTGCAATATATTGCAGACTGTAGATTGATGTGGTTTTTAAACATCAGAAAACCACACTGGGAGAGTCGAGCAAAAAAAAAAAAAAAAAAAGAGGAGTGATGCCTGCGCTGCATGTGATATCGGCTATGATTTATCCAAGTTAGGCTGCCTTTTATTTTTCCAAGACTAATTTGTGAGAAAAGTGAAGATTATGTGTTTTAAAATCAGACTTCATTTGGTGACATTTTGCCTAATTTTTGTGCGTCCTCTGTTGCGTGTGTGTCGTATAGTTCCCTTAAATACAAATGTGTGTTTGATTAACTAGTTTCACTGAGAGTTAAAGCTGCATGATGCCGTGTTTTCAGAAATCTCCTGTTCACAGTGATTGGATTTATGCAACTAGTCCTCGATGCCACTTTCCACTATTTTAAAATCCCAGGTACTCTCATAAATGTCACGTGGTTCATGTTCATGCCCTCATAACTCAAAGCTCAGTCACGCTTTATTTTGGTGAACGGTCTTGCTTTGGAGTTGTGCCTTCAGGGCTCAATGTGGAACTTGATCTTAAACCCTGACTGACAGTTTGACCTCAGTCTCAGATCCACGTTTACGAGTGAATCAGTGCAGTGCGTGGATAATCACAGCACAGCAGCCCCGCTTAGCGCGTTTTGTTGTCTCCAAAAGTGGCACAGTTATTTCTTTGTTTTTTAATGCTGGCACCAGGCATAGCTGTGGCGCCTTCAATTCGCACTGATAACTTGCAGAGTCTGTCGTTTCTTTTAAGGGGATATTATTAACTTCAGCTCCCTTTTTGTGGGTGATAAAAGCGTGTTGATGCGCTTTGTGTGAGCACAGCCAGTGCGCGCAGGGCTCCACGAGCAACTCCTCCACTGCTTGTGAAATTGCTCTTGCCGTGTCGTAGGCTCTGTACCAGGTATTCGCAGAACTAGCTTTGCATGAGATATCAGACATTATTATGCATGGTTTGCATGAGAGTGTAGTCTCGAAAGAGAGTGGCTCTTGCTGGCTCTCCCAGCTGCATGGAGTCTTCTTTCATTCAGACTATTTCCCCGATTGTGCACATAAGCAGACACAGGCAAGAATAACTGTGGGCGGTTAGGAAACGCACAGTAAAATGAGAGACCAAGCAGAAACCACAGTAGCAATGACAATTCAATTCTGAACCAGTTGAGTTTCTTCCCAGTCTCCTGCATCCCTCTGGTTTTATGCTTCTGGTGACTTATTGCACACACTAAATGAAATTACATGGTAAAGTATTTCAAACTAACATACACTGTAAATGGATTCATGAAATAGGATTCAGTCTTGTTTCTGCTGATTTCTGTGGTGTATGACTGAAGACCCTAGAGAAGCTTTTCTTATTCTTATATCTCTGTAGATCTTACCATAAAAAAAGCAAAATGACCCATTATTGAAGAACTGGCCTCTGCTGCTGGTTGGTGAGGTGAAAGTTCAGGCTCATTGTCTGATGCTCATCCCTCTGTTTCCCCCCAGCTCCTGGACTCTTCTTCCTCTCTTCTGTTAACAAACAGAGGGACAATGTTGTGGGACAAACTGTGCTGGCTGCTGGCCCTGCTGGCCCTAACGTCCGGGACACTGCCCCCTTCCAATGAACCCCTCTCTGCTCCGCGGATCTTCCTTTCCTTCAAAGGTAAGACGCTAACACCACAGCCTGGTTTGTTGTTCACTTCCTGTGTTTCTGTATTTGATATCAGCTTTGATAGTCTCTTTGGGTTCTTAATTTCTGTTTTGTTCAATAGCTGATTAAAATTGGCACTGGCTAAATGTAGGACTTGACGTGTATTCCCCACAGCTTTGCACAGTGTTTGATTGTGAAGCGTGATGTGAGGGATGAGGAGATGTGCCCCTGATTTCCCTGAATATTAAGGGTCAGAGAATGGGTCTCCATTTAATCGCCTGGCTGCCATTAGTTGCCCAAACAGGCCTTTGTGTAACCTCGGCTCCCTTCTGAAATCAAGTCAGATTTAACACTTGGCTGGGTACGCACTCGGGGCACAGATCCAGCATGTTATGAATGTTTGCCGGTGCCACATGAGACCCTGAGTGTGTTGAGCTGTCCTGCTAAAATAGGTCCCAGCGGTGCAGTGTCTTGTTCTTTGTCATTCAAGTGCTGGTGTAGCAATTGTGTGCGTACAGTCTGACGGGTTGTCAAAGATTTGTAGAACTTCTGAAGAGCCTTGCAGGGATGTCTATGTCAGAATCTAAAGTGTTGGAACTGCAGTCCCCTGTTTAAATCAAGAGTCATATTTTACATGACCTTAATAAACATTACCAGTGTGTATTTGTTAGGACTGAACAGGGTTTTTGAGCATGGTTAGAGGTTTTTCAGTGATGTTTCACCCTCTCTTGGTCCTCCTGCTCAGATATTTCACTCACCTGTTCGTTTCCCCCCTTACAATCCCATCTCTTCCTGTGCATCTCTATTAGAGTTGGATTTTACCCTCCACTGGTCTCACATTTACTTGGCAGAAAAGAGTTCATTTATTCTCTACAGCTTTTAATTGAGTTTCTTTTTGTTTTTAATTAGTTTCTGGGGTTGCTTTATGCCTCACAGAGCAGCTTCAGATAGCCGCAGAGTAGAAATGCACCTTGGCTGTGCATTTGCTAATTGTATTGGTATTGCACCGTTCTGCTGGGAATAGCTCAGTAATGTGCTTTTATAAATTATTTATGTGCTGGTGAACTTAAACAAATAATACGCTTTAGGTTTTATGATGTCTGGAAAATAGATTTGCTTGTAATCAGAGCTGTTTGAGTGAAAAAATCACTCTAATTTTTAACAAGGATTTACTTTCAGATAATAAAATAAGATAAGGAGACAAGCTTCAAGTGTAGGCGGCTAATTCTAACAGCTACCAGAACGTTGTTGATTTTGCTTCTGTCTGTGACCCAGCTTCACATGTTCTTCTATAAAGGTTACACACTATCACTTCTCACTGATTATTTGCATTTTACAAAGCGAGAAGAGAAGATTTTGCTGCTTTTGGCAGAAATCCAACGTTTTGACACAAGAGAACCAACACTTTGTCTTTGCTTCTCATATTTTTTCCCTTATTTCAAAGCATCAGGCAAAAGATTACAGGCATACACACATTCTTTAAAGGACAATAAGAATAGCTTCTTCAGGATGTATGTAGCAGCTGTAAACTGCATTTCAGACTGATAATCTGCTGTAAACTCTCCTTTTGCTGTGCATGGACTTTTGATATCTGTACATTCAGTGCCATCGAATTAAAGCTATTTCATGCTGATGAACTAACATGAAGTGCACCTTTTCCTGAAACTCTGCAGCTAAAGGATTATAATGCATAAAAATAACAGAGAAAATCATATTTGTTGTTTCATGGTGGCAAATAAACAGCCATAGCTTTCATATTTTCAAAAAGTGTGAGAAAATCCTGCCTGTATGTTATTCATTTATCCTCGTTCATCACTGAAAAAATATATAGAGTAAGCTTTCTGTGCACTTCCATTAAAATGACTGTCAATATTTGAGCCTTGTGTCTAAAGGATCTTCAGAGTGAAACAAAAGAACCCAGAGAGTGAAAAAGGCTTCTAACCTGAAGGGCTGTAAAGCACAGGGTTAACTATGTAAACAATTATAAGCAAGCTAAGCTGATAATTTAGTCTTTTGTGGTTCCCAAAGTAGCTCCTGAGTGTGTTAGTGCAAGCTGAGTTATTAACTGTGATAAGGACCATGAAAGCAAACAGAGGCTAAGACCTAAGGAATGTCCACACAAGGCTCGCAGGGATAGATCATCAACCAGGACTTCAGAAGGGACCAAAAGATACCCTTACACACTTTGAAAACACAGGGCTGTTGTGAATCTGTCAAACGTAACTTTGAATCTCTTCCTGACTCAGTTGAGATCGTGAAAATGTAAAAAAAATACTTCTGGCTATGACAAAAGGATTCTGTAGGTGTCTACTCTCTCATGAAGACCGGACGCTGCAGGCTCAGATCAGCTGCTGAGAACTCCTATATTTACTTTCAACAAGGTCTGTAATCACGTGCTATTTTAGTGCTCGGGGCTCGACGAGGTTGTGACCCTTCAAACAGAAGCCAGTCACACCCGAGGTTAACTGCCCTCAAACTGTGGGAGAATGGCACCATATTAACAAGTAATAGCTTGTTAAGCTAATACTCAAGCCCATTTGAAAGTGTTTAACTTTGTTTTCCTTCAGCCCCTTTGGTCCCCCTTTGGAGGAACACCTGGGTACAAGGTTAGCAGTGAGAAGAAAGCCAGGCAGGGCTGTAATTGGACTAATTCTCATGGACAATCTTAAGGTTGCTTCAGCCTTTGCACTTTTATCTCTGACAGTCTTTTTTGCTTCAGATAATAAATCAAGGATTGTCACAGAGCCCAAGAGTTCACTATCAGCTCATCTCTCCCAACATTTTTCAGGTTTGAGATCAAATATGCAACATATTCTCCACTTTTTTAATTGTTGGGTAATTAGGGCAATAGTAATTGAGTAATTGACTAATTTACAGCATTTGACCTCACCTTCTGCAGATTATATTCATTAGAAAGATTTATGTGTAGGAAGAGTCCTTTGTCTCCCTCGACTCATTCTTCTCTGGAGGTAGTCCTGTATTGTTGATATCCTTCTCACTTCTCAAGTAAAAGCATTACAGTAAAAATACAGTTGCAAGTTATCGCACATTTGCTTTCAATTGTTCCAAGAACCCCAAAGCAAAGTTTCCATCTTTCTTGTGTGTTACAGACCCTTTCTGATGTGTTCTCAAATGAGCTCACCTTGCAGGAAAAATCCTTGGTGGACGGGTGAAAATCATTCACACATGCAGCCCATCCTGAAAATTTCGAAAGTTTTAAAGAGTTTTGTGTGAATACAGATTGCGTAACCTGCTATGCTTATTAGCTGACCAGCACAAAGAATGGAAAAGGCATTCAGACTGTTGTTCTCACTGCCTGGAAGCTCTTATGCCGTTCAGTCGTTTACTGTCATCAATTAGCCGTATCATCAAAACACATTAAGCACTATGGTGGCTTTTATCACATGCATCATTAGAGAAGTTAAACATAATGAGACAAACTGTGAGTTACACAGGCTTCTTTAAAAAAACATGGCAATTGCAAACTTTTGTATTAATATTTATGTATTGGTTTGTGTTCTTGTACTGCATTTTTGATACATGCAGCATGATGGCATAGTACATTTTTGCACATAAGATGCATTCCATTATAAAACATATTAAATATGTATCTGCATTAAGTTATGTTGAAAAATTCAAATGGGATAAATAAATCAGCTTTGCATGCATTTTTATCTTATTTAATTCTTTGTCAAGCTAGCTAAGATGAGAAATTTCATTTTCTGACATTTTATGCTTTACTTTCTCATTTTTAAGAATATATCTAAATTTTTGTTATCAACTAGGTTGAGCATAGAATTTGCCAAATGAAGATGATTTTGACCTAATATCAGAGTTGCACAGCTAATTTTGAATTTGGGGCAAATGTCATCTTGGATGAGTGGTTTTTGCTGGGATACAGGGGACTACTGGGATGTATCAAGGTCCAATCAGTTTCTGGCACTTAAGAATTTTTGGTTGGCTAACATCGTAGTCTTGCACAGTGCAGGACCAGAACAAAGTCAGGGCTTCTTTTCACCAGGAACACATGATACTGAAATTCCTATTTCCTCTAATGTAATCCAATACAAGCTTATCAGCAAAATCTGCTTTAATCCAGCATCTACTTTTTCAGTTTTGTTGGCACTTCAGAAAGGGAATGAATGAAGTTATATCCTTCTTTTTGTATGAGTATTTAAAAGAAACTTTATTGATTGTTGTCCTGATTGTGAGCACCAAGTGGCAGCCGCTGGTCTGAAAATATGACGCCTATGCTGAAGAGTTAAAAATTGCAATTCTTTGAGAGTCCGCTTGGGGCTGGCTGCAGAAACACCAGAAACCACAGACCACAGATAGGCAGATTTTAAATTAACAAGTAAAACTGTTTACACATTGGTTTAAAAAATGCTCTGTGTTTCTCTGTCATCACAAATTGCACAGTATTTTTATTTTCATTTCGAAGTTATTAACTTACTTACAAGTTTTGCCCATATAAGGGCACGGCTGACTGACAGGCGGTTGAAAGTGGCTGTCTGTGAGAAGAATCAATAGGTTAGAAAGGTCCGCCTCTTTACCTCATCCAAACTTAAAGTTAGGTTGAGCTCATTTCCAAGCTAAGCTCACTGGCAGTCAGCTTCAGAAGTCCGTCATGAACACAAACATGTATTCCACAGTTTATGGTGAGAACTCAGGTTCTGCACAGTGAGAATGTAATTTGTGAGCCTTGGTTGTGTATCTTAAATTATTCACTTGTACAGTGTGAGCTGACACTCTACTATCACACATTGTAAGCCAGGCTTTAGAAGTGCAAATTTTCGAAGTGAAAAATTCATCCAAAATTTGTGAGGATAAAAGCAGATGAGCAATTTGAGCCATGAAAGAAAAGTAGTGTAAGAAGCAGAGCCTGAATTGAATAAGTGATGCTCAGGAGCCACTTTTCTTCTGAAGCACACAATCAGTGATGGATTTGTTGTTGCAAAACAAGCAGAAATCAGCGGCGACACTGGTTTGCTTGTTTTTCCACAAAAGCAAATAATCTTTTTGCACTGGCTAAAGTCCACTGTGCACAGTTTGAACCACTCACTCACAGACTGCATTATCTAATCCACATCCTCTCTGTCCTTCTTGCTACCAGCTGTGCTTGTTTACTGCTTTCCCAGTAGATAATCATCATCAGTACATGAGGGGAACAAGTTTGTCACAGCATTACTCTGTCTCTGTCCTACATGCATTCCAGTTCTGAGAAGTTATGGATGGCAGGATGCTTTTATCTTTTGGTCACGTTGCTGCTCACTCGTACATACAGTACTCTCTTGGTATGCATTACACATGCAACATTGTACCTGTTGGCTGAAATCTGCAGTCCAGAACTCCCTCCCATTCCTCTATTATCTTCATTAGAGAATGTCAGGGCACTGCAAAATGTTTCCACAGAGTAATGTGAGGTGGCTGTGGCACGCAAGCCTGCAGCAATTATTACAATAGTTTGCTACTTTCTCCCTAGAGATGCTGCTTGGGGAGGAGAGGAGGAGGAGAGGGGGGTGCATCCCAGCAACCTCTGCTCTGCAGGATTCATGCTGTCAAAGTCTGATTATTCAGGAGAGAGAAACAGAAGGCGACAGCTCCTGTGCTAAATATAGTGTCCTTCCTGTCTGTTTCTTTCTCTTTTTATCTCCCTCTCCTCCGCTGCCTTAACGCCACACTCACACCCTCTCTATTTACTCAGTGATAAGAGGTTGGCAGTGTCAGGTGAGGCAGGAGAGCACCCAGTACGCCCGCCCACAGCTGGAGCACGCTGTTTTAACACACTCCACAGGCAGAGGGGTTAGGGGGTCCCTAAAGTGGCCTGGACTTTCTTTGAGCGAACGCACGGAATGGTGAGGCAGGAGTGGGTGGACACAGGCAACAGAAGGGCTTTTCGCAGTAGGTGCAGCGCTAACTTGCAGGCTTTAGAAGAAAGGCTGTGTCTCCATCAATCAGGCAGCTCCTCACCCTTCAATGAAACCACAGAAGGACATAAATACAAATTCTTAGTGGGAAGCAGAATGTAAATGGTTCTCTGCCATTTCAACATTTTTTGAGCATAAATTACATTATGAAATTACTGGACATCCTTGCTGTATGATGGAAAAGCATACAGCATCCAAAGGCTGTATGAATTGGCCGATACCGATATCCGATACTAATATTGCCGTTATGGCCGATAACTGATATTTGCCGATATCAATATTGGTTTAAAAAAAAAACATCCTGAGATGAGCAAATTGTAAACATACTGAAAATCGTGCAAACTGAATATTTTAAAATTTCCCTTTATTTTCAAACTTGTTTTCCTTGTCCACTCTCCTTAGGTAGTTTTGGTGTTTATATAGTCATAAAAAACAGCATTATTTGGGTCTTGAAAGATCATTCAAGATGCTCTGAAAATGGCTGGCAGCTAATCAGTAAATGTCGGGCCAGTTTTACACATCGGCCGATCCTGATATGTTAAAAAAAATGGCTAACACAGGCCAATACCCATATTGATACCGACATATTGTGCATCTCTAATCGTAACATCTCATTTTCTTATCTGGAAGCATCCTGCACAGATGTCTCCCAATGTTTTCAAGTCATCGGCTCCTTCACAAATCATCACATATGTTGCTCTTGTTTGCACTTTCTCCAAAACCTTTGGAAGCTAAACGTATGATTGGTGGCGCCTCTTTTGTAAGCTTGGCAGTGTTATCGCAACACACTGCCAAGATACCTGAAAAGTGCTTAAAGGTAGCACGTGAACACTCATGCAGGAAACACATGTGCCATCCTGACTGGAAACTGAAGGAATAATTTGAGCCTTAATCAAAAAGTCTGACTGCAGTGATTGCTGGAGCCTCAGTCATTTGAGGAGTTCTGATCTTTTGGATTCAGGTTAGACTTTAGGATCAGGACTTTTGGGATGCCTAAGAGGTTGAACACGCCCCCACTGTCATCACAGCAGTCACTAGTTAGTCCATGACCTTTTGTAGCTCCCATACTGCTTCCCTTTCTGTCCATCTTCAGCTATCACCTCTAATAAAAGCCAGAAAGCCTAAAAAAAACTGGGATCTTTGCTTCAAGAAAGCTTGATACTGAAGAAAGAATCTTTGTAACTCAAGATCATTCTTAGTTTTCCTCAACAATCCATTTAAAAAGTTCTCAGTCGAGGCCTCAGGTGCGTGCATAGCGGTTTACTGCGAGTTCTGGATGCCTTCGCAGGATGAATAGCCCCTCTAGTTGCCTGTCTGCTGCGTAAAAGGGAGCAGCACTCAGCAGGGGTGAAAGACAGACACGCTGTGATGAGTGTGTGTTTGAGTTTGTGTGTGTGTGATAGAAAGTGCCTCCATAAAAAACATCCTGGTGTTTCTTTGGTCTTTGCTGCAGCCAGTTTTGTAGATCAAAATGTGGCAGACACTATAAAAATAGACGAGAGTCACAGGAAACATCAGACATGCCAGTTTTTTTTTTTTTTGTCCTGCGTTTCAGTGAGTTGATTGGCTTCTGTGGGTTGGTCTTTGTGGTTGAATGTGCTTTTGATCGTCATTAGCATTATTCAGCAGATTATCAGAAGCAGTCTGTGACCATGCATACTGTTTACAGAGAAGAAGAGGATGAGTTAGATGAAGAGGCCAGCCGTTGTTGTGGTGGTAAGGGACAGGGCTGGAGAAGGGAGATTTTAATGGTTTGTACTGGAGGTGGTTTTCTTCAAATTCAAAGTGACAGGGAGGAATGGGAGAAAGTCTTTTAATATTCATGTCAAGTCCATGTGGTTACATCTGCCTTGTTTGTGCATGTGTGTGTGTATTTTGGGTGTTTGTGTGCTTGCAGAGCTTCTGCAAAGCTCTAAAAATGTGACACTGCTTTGGTTTGGTTGCTATAGCAGCACCTACCTGTCACTCCTCACAAACTGAATCGGGTTCAAATGCTTCTCTCGGCAGAGGAGAGGTGGGATGTAATCACAGCGCTGAGCTTATTTCCCTTGATGTCTGCTGTCTTGTCTGCTTGCTGGAAAAACCTGGAGCAGAGCAGCCTGGAGGCTCTGAGGTTTAGTTAAGACAAACGAGAAAATAAATTAGCTAAAACAATAGACTTTGGGGAGCAGCAGTGTGATTTTCTGGAGTTGTCAGGAAGGGTTTGAGAGTTTATCAAGTGATTAAGTGAAAGATTGGTTTTTCTGTGTTGACGTGTTCTCCAGATGTTGCAGGGGAGTGGGAGTCCTTGGGTGAGGGGTGGAGGTAGAGGTGGGAGGGGGTTACAGCCTGGACTGAAATTAAGGAGACAGCAGGTCAAGGGCACCTCTCTACTTGTTTACCCAGACAGCTATCATTCATTATCATTTGTCTGTCAGTGTCCAGATCCTGTTACAGCTCTGCCGTGACCTCGATCATGTGGTTGCCATTGTGAACACTTGGGGTGGGAAACAACTTAGGACACACACTCTGTCATGTATTGGTACATTAACAGACTCTGTGTGTTTGTTAGTGTTGCTTTGACACACAGATGGACCAGATATAACTTAAAAAATGACTTCTCTGGTTTCAGCTCGGCCAATTTCAGTGACTACTTTGAGCTACAAAGTAGAATCTGTGGTTATCCTCTCCTTGTGGGACGTACATATCGTATCAGATTCTGGTGGAAACAAAAATCCTATAGTGCTTTGATGTACTCAGTATTAATGCATGTTACCATACATACAAAAAATGAAAGTGACATCTCTCATTTGTGTAAGAAGTGAGCCACAAAGGACCATTATTGTTGTTCTTGAGCGATGAATCATTCGACTGATACATCAAACAAAAGAAAATTATCTGGCTTCAGTTTTTGTTCTCTCTGCCAAGAGCTTTTGAATGAACGGGGAAAACATTTTCAATCAAATCTCTGGTCATGTTATCTGATTCACTATTTCCAGACTTTGTTCTGCTTGCATGATTGAGATGACTACTTTTGGACTTCTGGTGGGATAAAACAAAGAGTTAGGAGATGTTATGTTGAAAGTTCTGATGAAAAATGTTTTACTTCTTTGAAGAAAGAAAACTGACTTACTGCTGAATTTTGGATTTGAATGATAAACAGGGAAAGGTTAACGTGAAGCAAAATGTACAGAATGTGGTTCATATTATTACAGTGAATTATGGAATAAAGGTTGCAGTAGTACATAAACCTGATTTGGGGTCTGTCTTTATAAAGAAAAAGGTTTAAAATGGGTGTATTATGCTTTAGTTGAGTTTGAAGCATGCCCAAACCTGGCCCAGAATCAGAATCAGAACCAAGCAACAACCTTCGGTCTTAAATATGAGACAATGTGGAAGAGCAAAAATTTGCTTTTTCTGCAGTGTCCGCTTGAGGCTTACTTAGGAAATACCATGTTGTCACCAAGCCATAAAAAGCCATTTCACATCACAGACATATTTACTGCCTGGTATAAAATAACTTCTCCTTTCTTGATCACTGAATTTTCTTTTTTTGCTGGCATCCTCTGGTCTGTTAACTGCTCAAAAAGGTTCAAAAGGTTAAAAAAAAAAAAAACATGAGATCTTTATGAGACCTTTGCAAGATTTGCAGAAATGTTAAGGTCTTCAAACTTTTAAACATGAAATATATGAAGCTACTACAAGGGTCCCAAAAGAAAAGCCTTTAAAGAAAGAAAAATACCCTGTTTTAGAGATGTTATGAGGAGGATCACTTACACTGTAGTAATGACTTTGACGAGGTGTGATTTTGAATTAAAAGGAGATTGGATGGAAACGAATGTTCTTTGTTCAAGGCAACTTTTTATCAGATACAACATGCCTAGGTAGGCTGTCTATCAGTACAGTTACATAGCAATAGCAGTAGTCGGCTATATGTAGTGCTATCATCAACCTGGTGCTCCGATGTTTCCATAGGCTAACATGACAATGAGTTAACACTGTCAGTTTGTATGTAGTTAAGTTGCCGTCTATAGTGCAGCTGACATGTCCGTAATGTGTAACGTTAGTAAATCCTGGTTATATCCTGCTAGTCATCTACCAAGCAGAGCTGAGGTAACCTGGCTCTTCATTTTAATGATAGACTCTCAAGTTTGAACAGACCACTGCAGAATAACTGCTATATGTGAGTTGGAATGGACATTACCACAAATAGCTTTGCCCCCTGTTTTTGCCTTTAGCCCCTGTCTTAGCCTTCAACTAGTGCACTGTCACTCTCCGGTTTAGCTTTCTTCTGCTCTTCTGTCCTTTTTCTGTCTGACATTTAGGCTCCTGTATCAACCATTACTACAAAATTAATCACAGAAAATGTTTACCGTAGAGAACAGTACAGATCTCTCTTCTCACTTCTAAACTATATCAGCCAGCGTGGTGTTGCCATAAAGACTTAGACGTGCTGTAAATCAATCCAGTCCTGCCCAACCCAATCGGGAGGCTAAGAAGTAGCATTTAGATATAACTTGTAACCAGTAATATCGGTGCTGATAATCTCATTTTAAAGTGTGGATTAAAATCAGGCATTTATCTAGAAGGGAGACTTTTGCAAGATCACTTTCAAACTCCTCACAGCCCATTTAAACTGTCTTCCTGTGACAATTTATAGTTTTCTACTGATAATTTTTCAAAAAAAGGTTGATTTTAACATTTTTAACATTTAAATATTTGAATTGCAGTGGATTTAGAGTCCATGCTGCAAGGGGAGACGATTGTTTCTCTGTCTTATCAGTGATATCAGGTGAGTCTGAAGAGCGGCTGATGTTCCCACACAGGAGATATGCTGGAGCTGAGGGTTAGATCTGATGAGCTATTGTTGGTATTGAGTGTCTGAGGGAATTTTCTGCAGCCCCATCCTCGTAGTGTTATCTGAATTCAACATGACAGACTACAGACTTGTAGTCCTCCCTGTGGACACACATACCGACATGTTGAACTTGAGGAGTTCCTCCAGGAGGAGAGGAGGTGGAAAGAAAGAAAGACTCAGATAATGAGGGCAAAAGTCGAAGAGAGGACTGTCAGGAAGATGGAGCGAGTGAGTGGAGGGGAAATGTGGAGGGACTGATAGGGCAGACTCACATGGGGCTCTGAGTGTGCTAATGGACTATGGGGCATCAGTGTCAGGTTAGCTATCTCAGCTGGAGCAGGGATGAATGGATGGAGGGATCTGAGCTTGAGCAGGAGGAGACGAGTGTGGGTGCACAAAAACATTCTGCAGACAAATTGTGTTTGTAGCAGCGTTTGAGTGTTGGTGGAGATGGTCAGCCTCAGACTTGGACTGTGCTGCCATGAGGTAATGCCTGTTGTAAACCATTTGACTGTCAATAGATGGTCTATTTGTGTCTCATTTTCCGACCAGACTTTAACAATGGTTGCATGTTAAAGTTTTTGCTTTGATTTGTACAAACTGCCCCAGTCATCCCAAACATACTTATGTTCTCTTCCTACTTTGGGATAAAGAACAGTTTCTCTGAGCCCTTAATATGGTTGCAGATGGATTTATGTTATGATAAGTCAAAAGGCTGTTCCATATCATGCATGACAAACATGATTCCCTGGGAATGTTGTATGGTTCATGTAAGGGGGAGTGTTGTAAGTATTTTGGCACAGTGTATCAGTTAAGCTAAATCCCAAAGCAGGTTGTTTATCATACATCTAATTATTGAAATAACCTTATTCAAAGCCATGAAGATTTATTTTATTTTATTTTGTGTGCTTGATGTTCATGTGATAAGAAAACATTATATTTTGCCAGTTTGGCAAAGTTTTATTTCACACACTTTTTGTCAGAGATGAGAGTCAGGGTTGTTTTTGGACAGAGACTGGGCAACCTCAGACACCCACAGCCTCCTGTAGTCTTTCAGGTGTGGGAGACTCAGACTAACAGTCCATCTAGCACCTCAGTGCAGACAGTTAATGCTGGATGGAAACCAGGTATCTGTCATTGTGATTATGGGAGAAATTAGTCCTGTGGTTCAGCCTGACCATGATCCTGTGGGAGGCTGCAGTTGTGCTGTCTCACTATTAAATCTAAAAGCCGGAACATTCCTCCAGCTCCTGTCAGAGCTGTATTTCATCTGTTGGCTTCAGCCCTCGCCATCTTTCATACACTCTACATAGAGTCTCTCTGCAGGATGCATAATTGGTGAAAACTGAGCCTCAGTCAGATGCTAACATCATTACAAAGCCCACCTTCAAGGTTTGAGATGTAAACACTTGGTAAATAGCAAAGCCCTCTTTGTCAGATTGATCTCACTTCAATCGGATTTGTATTCCCCATGTTCCATTAGCTGCTGTGGCTTCAGGCAAGTAATGCCCGAGTTTGAAGGTCAGACCTCATGAGTGAGATCCCCCTCCGTGTGGGCGAGCACCCCTGTGAACTCCTCTCGCCCTGGAAGAACAACAGAGACAAGCCAAGCGGAGGAGGAAGGGGCCGAGTGTGGTGGAACATGAGGCTTCCGGGCCTTGTTTTCTGGGTTCATGCACTGGTGGGCTCCCTGATAATGTGCTGATTGTGGATGGGAGGAGACAGCCTCTCATCCCTGATCATTGTAGCCGTTGCATTGACGAGTTGCCAAGTTTTTTCTCTCTTCCATGCTGGGCTGTGTTCACGCCTCTTTGCCTCCATGCTTTGTTAGATAGCCCTGTTCTCAGGAACCCTCTCTAGGTGTCCCTCATGGTATGTTGGCCGTGCGGTCCATAGTATCCGTGCCATATGTGTGTGTCTGTGTGACTGCATACATATGTATGAATGAGAAACAGGAGTATGGGCCTCCTATGTTGCTGTTGTTATTGTTGTTGTTGGTGTCGACGCCTCACTCATCCCCGTGAATGGACCGCTTGGTCTCAATAGAAGAGGGGCGTTTGTGTGGGTTGGGTCCATCATTCATTTACTTCATTCATGTCCCTGGGGGTGCAGAGGGGGGAGTGGCACACTGGCACAGCATTAGCGCTCAAAGTATCCCTCTCCATACTCTTCCCTCCTCTGCTCACTCTTTCTCCTACCCGGTCTCTCATCTTTCTCCTCCCTCCTCTTGGCCTGTTTGCTGAAACAGTCATCAGTCAGAGCTTGGCGATGATCCTGCAGGCTTTCATGTTCTGTAGGATTTCATGTTAGATGAATTGATGGGCTCCTCTGCTCCTCTGCTTCATGTGCTTCGCCGCTCTACAATGATGGAAGACCGCAGACAGCCCCCTCACAGAGCTCATAGGAAGTGGTACCTCCTGGCACAAACACACAGAGCCTAACTCTTTTCCACGGCTGACAGATCGAGTTTTAATGTGGTCGACTCAGCTGAGAATCACACGGAGGAAACAAAACTGTCTTCTGACATTGGGAAGATCTCCAACTTAGATGATGTTTTGTTCAAGTGTAATCGCATTTAGAGAGTACAAAAAGCTTGGAATTCATTAGTCTATGGCTTCTGATTATACCAATGTCAGTGGCGTAAAGGATTGCTGCACAGCGTGAAATCTACCTTTTCACCACAGTGGCTGGATTACACTGTTCTATTAAACCATGTTTGCATGATTAATTAGTTGCATCCCATTGCAATGCAGTATGATCAAATTGTGGTGTGAAGCTGTGGTGTTAAAAAGCATTGCTGTGTCCCATGTTGTATTTGGCGGGAAAGAAAATTGTATGCAAATGATGCGCAGAGATGCATCGTCAAGCTTTCCAATTAGCATGTTAGATTTCCACATTAGCATTTTATAAATCGGACTCAGGGTGGGAGAGTAAGTGGAAACCCCTGGTGTTGAAAAATGAAGCCTTTGGCATTTCACATAGGCATGTGGAAGGATGGGGCGTTCCTGGAACAGAGTTATACACCAAATTTAGGCCTCCTCTGTTAGACTGCAGTATGTGAGCGAATTAGATGTGTGGTGACTGAATGGAACAATTACCTAATAACCAAAACTAACATAAGTCTTTATTTCCTCACCTGGCACTTAATTAGGTACACCTTGCTAGTGCCAGGTTTGACCCCCTTTTGCCATTAGAACTGCCTTAATCCTTCGTGGCATAGAGTCGACAAGGTACTGGAAACATTCCTCAGAGAGTTTGGACCATATTGACATGATAGCATCACACAGTTCCTTCAGATTTGTCGGCTGCACATCCATGATGCGAATCTTCTGTTCCACCACATCCCGAAGGTGCTCTATTGGAATTGGGATCTGGTGACTGTGGAGGCCATTTGAGTACAATGAACTCATTGTCATGTTCAAGAAACCAGTCTGAGATTATTCCAGCTTTATGACATGGTGCATTATCCTGCTGGAAGTAGCCATCAGAAGATGGGTATACTGTGGTCATAAAGGGATGGACATGGTCAGCAACAATACTCAGGTAGGCTGTGACATTTAAACAATGCTCAATTGGAACTAAGGGGCTCAAAGTGTGCCAAGAAAATATCCCCCACACCATTACACCACCAGCCTTAACTGTTGATACAAGGCAGGATAGATCCATGCTTTTATGTTGTTGACGCCTGATTCTGACCCTACCATCTGAATGTGGCAGCAGAAATCCGGACTCATCAGGCGAGGCATCGTTTTTCCAATCTTCTATTGTCCAATTTTGGTGAGCCTGTGTGAATTGTAGCCTCAGTTTCCTGTTCTTAGCTGAAAGGAGTGGCACCCAGTGTGGTCCTCTGCTGCTGTAGCCTCTGACCTCTGGCACCAAGGCATTTTCACCCACAGAACTGCCTCTCACTGGATGTTTTCTCTTTTTCAGACCATTCTCTGTAAACCGTAGAGATGGTTCTGCGTTAAAATCCCAGTAGATCAGCAGTTTCTGAAATACTCAGACCAGCAAAGTCACTTGGATCACCTTACTTCCTCATTCTGATGCTCGGTTTGAACCACAGCAGATCGTCTTGACCATGTCTACATGCTTAAATGCACTAAGTTGCTGCCTTCGAGTTTTGGGCTGATTAGAAATCTGCGTTAACAAACAGTTGGACAGGTGTGCCTAATAAAGTGGCCTGTGAGTGTATAAGACATTATAATGGTTTGAGGAAATGTGAAGCTGGAAATGTAAGAAAAGTTTGCAGTTGTTGACTCGTCATCTTTACGGTTCATTCAGCTTTGTGTTAAATCAGGCTAAAATGTCTGACATTGCCCCTGTTTGATTTAGTTGGTAGTTAAAGTCCAAATGGCATGAGACAGAATCTGCTTCTGCCAGAACTGGATGTATTTCAAGCAGTGGCAGTTTATAAAGCTCTCGAAGTGAATATCATACATTTGTGATAAACACAAGCAGCATTTCTATCATTAATCCACAAAATGACTTCTACTGTTAAGATAAGGCAGCAGCTATGGAGATAAATCCTGAGTTCCCCCACTATTAATGTCATCATCTGGCTTCTGTTTCATGTCATGAGATGGTCTGTCCTTGACACACTTTTCTGTATCACACGTCAGAAGTAGGCTGTGAAATTCAACCTGGCAGATTAGGCTGTAATAAAAGCCGTGTCCCCTTCACTTTTTTAATGCGGGGGTCTGATTGCATGACGATCAAAAGGATATGTCTTGGCTCTCCCAATTCTTTCTTGTGTGAATGTTTGAAATGATTCACTAGTTCTTCAGATGATCTCAACCAGACTGCTGGAAACTCTACAAGAGAAAAATATGGCAAGCAAAACAAACAAGCCCTTAGCAGGGAGAAAAACGTGTCTGCTGTTTAGATCTGGTGAATGAAAAGCAGATAACGAAGGTGCATGAAGGGAGTGAAAGAGAGAGTGAGAGCGACCATATTTTAAATTAATTTTAAAAAAGTCTCTCTGTCTCTCTTTCCCTCTCCGTGTTGGACCAGTGTGTGTTTGGTTGCCTTATCAGTGCAGAGCGGATGGCTTTGTACTGATTTATGAGCAGGTATGACAGTGTAAGATAAGAGGGTTTTTAGCCTCTATGTGTCTCCTTCAACACCCCGTGTGTGGATGGATGGAGGGACTGTCACGCAGGTTGCCTCTAAACTGATAAGGATCTTAACTTCCTCTCAGACTTCTCTTTCCCTCCATATCTCACTATCTCTCAAATCAAAACAGATCCTTCTCCTTAATTTAAAAAAAAAATGTCTGAGCGTCTCCCACCTGGTAGTTTGAACATGAGACGTTTCGCTTCAGTGAAAGTTTGAGCCCAAAGCCAGAGCTCTATGAATCATTAAATCACTCAATAAAAAATACTTTGTTCTGATATACTACCGCTATGAATCTAGATGTGTTTCACCATGACTGTTTAACTGCTGGAAAGGTCATTTCAACAATTCTTATCTCGCTCCGTTTGTGTGCACGCTAAATCTCACTGAGCACAACTGCCAACAATAACATGCTGGAGAATTTGCAGCCATTTTCTGATTAGCCGTTGGCATTAGGGTAAAAACAAAACTTCTTATCTAAAGAGGGGCCAGTGTTATTTGCCCATTTCATGCCTGGTGTGCAATAATTGCTGTGTTTTATTGATATAAGGGCTTAAAGTGGAGCAGGAGCCTTGATGTGAATTGTTGAGGGACATGACACTTTGCCTGTTATTTATTGATGTAATGCATATAATACTTTCTTTTTTTCCTGACAAAAAAGCCCCCACAGTTCGAGCTTTTTGTCTGCAAAATATTAACAATCAACAACATAATTTGAAGCCGCCTGAAGAAGTTTCTGTTGGTCAGTGTTGGTTTTGGTGCTCCCCCAAGATCAAAGCCTTACCTTGGCCCTCATTTTTCTCATGATCTTATACTGTAGACATGTTTTTTTTTTTTTTTAATTCTGACAAAAAAATTAAGCAAAGGATGCTTATGTACCATGATGTAACTCACTTCATGTGACATCCACCTGGGAGCAGGGTTTTTAAGTACTGATGCACAGGGATGGTTATCAAATTAGGTACTTTTATAGGTACTGACCAAATTCTGTCGAAAGTACAGGGTACCGGTTCACGTAAAGCCAAAAGGTACCACATTAAGGTACCTAAATGTATCCTTGTGACTGTGAGGGAGTGGAACAGTAGATGGTTTTCCATGCTGGACATGAACACAGCATTGCAAGGTTATATATTGAAGAATAGATATGTTAAATTGAAAAATATATATATTTTATTATTATTATTATTATTATTATTATTAATAATAAACAAATCGATATAGTTTACCACATAAACACAAAAAAAGTACCAAAAATTGGTACCATTGAGTACCGGTACCAATTGCCAGGTGCGGGGCATCAGTACCGTATCATTTCAAATGTGAAAGGTACCCATCCCTACAAATTTTTGGGAGCAAATACTTGAAACAGAAAATAATCCAGCTCATTAATGCCAGTATGGATAAGATGATGTACATCGTTTTCTACTTCTATCACTGATGTTGTTGCCGATCAGATATGAATATGTTCAGAGGTCACATCGTACAAAGGGAGTCCATTTGGCAAGTAGCAAAAACGTAATAAGCCTTTTTTATGTAAGGCGTTAGCTGGTAAATTATTGAGTCTTTTACTTCAGGAGAAGGTGAGTCATTGAATACTGTAAATTCAGTGACTTCTGTAAATAATGCCTATCACATCAGTGTTACAGCACTTAACTTACCCTTAATTGTTGCTAATGCTGCTTGGCATTTCGGAATGTTAGGATCACTTTTCAGGCAACTTGTGAAATTCCCTGTGCTACTGGACTTTTTCCTTCTCTTGGAATACTTGCCAAACATTTGTGTTAACCTATGAAACAATGGAAGTTGATCGGTGATCTCATATTGCCACCTAAAGTGTTGGAATGTGTAGGCTTGTTAATTAGGCAACTTTTAATTGGTTTAATTTCATTGGATAAGACTGTTTTTATTGAATTAATAGAAGTTAAATTGCTCCTACTCTGAGCGGAAAACATAATAAAGCTGGTACATATATCTGTCAACCCTTGCTTACAGCTAGCTTAAACAATCAATATGACTTCTCAATCTTTTTGTTATGGTCTTGTTGCTTTTTAAGTCATAGGAAGGCATCAGTATTACTTACATTCTGTCTAAAACAACCTAAAGCTTTTCATAGAAGCTTTAATTTGGAAAACTAACCCTTATTATAAATTTAATACAACTCAAACCATTTAAATAACCTCTTCCTACTGCTCTCAAAGCAGCCGTACTCTGAGCAGCGACCCTTATGGTCACGGGTGAGAAAAAGGTCCCAGGGTCACAGGGTAGGATGTCCCACCTGTCCATCAAACATGAAAGCAGCCAAGTCAACAAGCGCTGCTGTTTTAAATGGGAGGGGTGAGTTTGTCAGTCAGCGTGGGGAGTAAAAAGGTGCTGGATTACACAGACAGACAGTAATCTATAGGTCTGTCAGCCTGTCACTCAGCCTGACCTTGGCGAGCTTTGCTTTAATTGCAGGCTGGGATGAAAAAGTGGGGCCCAGACAATTCACATTATACATTAAAGACATAATGGCTGCCAACATGTCTTATCCTGAATGGTATTTTTTTTCTTTTTATTTGAATGTAAATGGCTGTTACAGCCTGTTATTATTTCCTGTGAAGCCCCATAACTTTAAAGTACGTCCGTTAATCATTCTGGGAGTGATCCTCGTGCACGACATTCCTCTGGTCACTGAATTTAGAGCTTGAACATCACAGTGGTGTTTAAAGCTGCTGTGAGGAACTTTGGGTACAGCCTCTGTGGATGAAGTTTAAGTCTTGATTTCTTCCTAGATAAGTTCATAAGGTGTTTTCTGACAGAAAATTTTATGTCTTTATTTTGAAAGTCTAACATGCAACTTATGCTTAATCTTTTGTGGGAAGATTTTAAAAAAGTATGTTTCTGAAGTGTACAGTGGTGGTAGGCAAACAAATTAACCTTAAAGAAATTGTGATTTTTTTTAATTGAAGGTTTTATTTTACTCAGTATTAGTTTCAGTCCATAGATTACTCAATGGAGCTTAAAAAAACACAAACATCTCCTTTCACTCCATTTATAAGCTCAGCTATCACCTTGTCAAAATGTCATCTCCATGGAGAACCTTTGACATAGAAACACAGACACGGACAGGTGACACAAGATAAAAGAGGTGCAAGTGAAAAAAGCATTTGTAGTCATATTTGGCATCTTGTAAAAGCTCACATTCAAGCAGCCCTTGAACCTTCATGTGCTCACTCTTCTTTGCATGCAGTACAGTTTGTAAATGTTCCCAAATATTTCCATAACAATGTTCTGTTACACTCCCTCTGTCTACATTCCTTTCTGCCATCTCTTCCCCCCCATCTCTCCAGCTCCCTCCATTCCCACCACCATCATCTCCTCCATAGCCACTCTTCCACTCTGCAAAAGATGAATGCCCTTGACTGACGGTCATCATCCCCACTTTGTTTCTTCCACTTTTCTGCTCCCATTAATGCCAAACAGACAGACAGACAGACAGCAAATGGACAAGTTAACATGGAAGCTCTGTCACTCACAGCATTCAGCCAGCTTGTTCTCACCAGTAGGTCTCTCTGCTTGTTTTCGTCCCAAAGCTTTCACCAAAAATTCCTGCTGTGTTCATTCAATGTTTGAATCTCATCTGAGGCTGTATCAGATCCTTGCGATGTCTGTAAATGTTCCAAATTAAAAACTGCTATTATGAAGTAACTAAAGGGTTCGTGATGAAAAAGAGCAGTGGGAGGCTTTTCACTGCTATGAATATCAATTTGCTTGAAAATCCTCTCATACCAGACCTTTTACTAATGCTACCAAAGACTTGCTGGCAAGAAGGCATCTGGATTTTGTGTACACAGACGGAAAGACTACAACATACAAGCAAACTCCCTTTACAAAAAAATCACCGCGAGATGATACCCAGTATGAGTGGAATAGCTGCTGGAGAAAGTGGAATACAAGCAAATTACATATCACGTGTGTTGTCCAAGCGCCTCACTCCAAGGCCATGTGAAGCAAACATAATATTGTTCCTGGGCAGCTCCCCAAGTAATAACAGCTCAGGAGCTACCTGTAATAACTTGGCTTGGAGTATCTGTGTTATCTTGTTTGAGAATATTCTTAAAAATCAACAGACTACGCTGCTGGCTGTATGTTTTTCTTAACCAAGCTCATGGTTTCAGAGCTTAAGAGGCTGGAGGAGCAGAGTTTGTGCTCGGGATGTAATTACCTCCAGAATGATTTGCAGAGGTCGAAGACATATTGATCTTTTAGTTCTCTATCGTGCAGTCGGCCACTAATGGAATAGATTACCAGAGGAATGTTATGTTTGATCTACTGGAAAAGATCTTCTCTGTAGGGAGTTTGTTTTGGAGAATCTTGACCTTTTACTTTCATGAAGGTGTCAATCAACCAGAATGTGTGAAAGTGAGAAAACCAATTATTTGTGTTTTATTGTTTATCTTTGTAGTAGCTTTCCAAGCTACTCCATCTAAGTTCTAACAGTCATTGCTATCCTCATACCCGTCTTGAAAGAAATAAAAAATATGTGCATCCACCTTGGAATCCACGCACTTGTTGGTTTTAAAACAGTCTCTTTGGCAGGGTTGTTGACACATTGCTGTCTTTAACATGAAACAGTGTCATCAACCAAAAAATGCTCCTAAGTCAATAATACAGTTGATTTTATTTGTTTTGTAGACATCTCTATATACTTAATATTTTGCCAAGAAAGCTACTGAATAATGCACATGCCCTCCTGAATGAGCTTGTTGCATTGTAGTATTGCTCTTCAATTTTCTTTTTGCCTGTTTACTTCAGTTCAGGCTTAGCTCGAGATGTTGACATGTGAGATAAGTGGAAGTCAGGGAGCTGACCACTGATCACATCCACTGACAATATTTGTGTGAATTTTTGTGTGCAAATGCCAAAAATGATTTTTAAAAAATAGCACAAGAAGTTTGGGCTAGCCTAGCTTATAAGTGAAATGAAAGATGCAATTAACTGGCTAGCAACTACCACCTTACCCTGTGATTAGATAAGGTACTGTTTAATTAGCAAATGGGGTTTCCCTAAATACACACACTCATTGTGCCCCAGCCCATGAGCATAGATTGTTTAGATGGAGCCCTAACAATCTGCGACATGCTAACAAACTTAGGTTCAGAAGGTGTAATATTTACCATTTAAAAAGATGGGTTTTTGTTAATGTTAGCACAATTTTGCATCAAACTTAATGGAAAATGACTAGTTAGAGCCACTAATTATACCAGAAGAGAAGTCAAAAGATCATTTATGTTAAACTAATTCTCCGTAAGGGACAAAAAAATCTGCCAAAAACACCCAAAACAAAGTGAAACTTGATGTTCATATTTCACCATAGGTCAGAGGGTTTCAGCCTCAAAGAAGCAGCGCTCTTTTGTACCAACCATAGCCTGAGTAATAAACTGACTCTGTAACATCTGTTTCTGAGACAGAGTTTTGGAGCAAATCATTGTCAGGGGCCATACTGGAAATGAGGCGGGCTTTGAGCCGCCACACTAACAGCTATAGGGTGGCCAGCCTCAAGCGTACACTGGATGAGCTGCAGATTTTAGCCCTTTCCCGTTGTCTCATGTTTTTAAACCAGAGGTTGCCGCTTGAAGCCAAACCCACTGAATTGGTGTTAAGATACTCAAATGTTTCTACAGTGTTTGCTCTTTCCACCTTTCACTTGACTTAATCATAGGTTTACTGCTTCAAGAGCCAAAATGTTATTGTTCACTCAAGGGGATACTGTTTAAAAGATGTTTCCTCTTGAAGGTGATTTCAGCTGGTTTAAGGAGGACATTGATATCTCATGGTTATGCATGCCCCCCTTAGTCTTTGTACCAAAACTCACACTCTCTGCTGACTGAGAACAAAACCTGTCAGACAAATGATCAGACCCTCTCCGCAGGCCCGGACTCCAAAACCCCATCTGAGGACCATGCCACGCAGCTAAACCACCAGCCGACTAATTGTGGAGCATTATCCGGTTGTCCCTTGGCTGTCATTTGGTATTAGTGCACAAGGCTCCACCCGGGACCTGCCCTCACATGTACCTGGTTGGGGGTGACCCTGCTTTTGTTTAGCAGCAATGCGGGGTCAAGTGGATGTGTGCAGCAGCGGGGCAAGCAGAATTATGTCAGGCTTGCTGAGGCAGATGGGCTCCTGGTTCTGGCCTATTAGTGGTTAGTATTATGATCTTCAAAGGATGGTGGTCTTGGGGTTCATCTGGCTGATATTTTGGGACTGAGATACAATCATCAGTACATCACAAACTCTGAATTGACCATCTTATTTGATAATAAGCAAGTCATGTCCTGAAAAGTATTAGTACAACTGATACAAAGGCTTCAGAAGAGTGTATGATTGTATTCTTACCAAACTTCTTACTTCCTTTGCTGTGAGATAAACATATGTGTCTGAGGCCGTCTTGTTGCATGATCTTGAACTCATGTACCATTGAGAAGTTTCACCACTACCATGTCCAGTTTAGAAATGAAAACAATTTGCTCTGAACTTGCATGACATTTGTACTTTAGCATAACTGTTGACTCACATTTGACATGTCTCTTAAACAGTGACGTATCTGGGTCCTCCTCCATGCTTGAGTTCAATACTTTTATTAAGTGAAGTACAAGCCTGACATTCGTGGAGAAATACATCATCACTGTTCTCATCAGACACACATCTCCCCTATCACCTTCTGCCTTCCTCCACCTGCGGTATGCTGGATTATAGAGAAAGGAGCGAGTGTTATCTCAAAGGTTTGGTATGCAGACAGGGGCTAGTGCATGCTGGCAGGATCAGACAAGCTAAGGAAAAGGAAAGGTGTCAGAGGAAGCTAGGTGTTAAATCAAAACTACATTAAGCAGGCATGGAGAGGGAGATTTAAGATAGAGCGGAGTGCTATATATTTTGGAGCTTTCTGCATGATAACATCTCTTTAAAAAAGTCCATACAGTGTTCTGGATGATGAACAAGGCTGCTGGAAAAGCTTAAACAATCTGAGGAGGTTGATGCAGGATAGGAAAGTGATAAATGATGTGGAGATGTTTGTTTCCTCATCATTCCTCACTATGAGATTATTCAGTTTTATTTCTTAAAGAACAGGAAGCAGCTTTTTTCGCCCGCTGAAAAATCATCTGAGTGAACGGTTGGCTGAGATGACTAAAAGGGAGAAAATGTTTTGGTCTGTTTAATCTAAGCTTAAAGCTGAAGAGAGCTTTGGCCTTAACTGTAGCTACGTGTCAGGATTGTTTTCCGTCTTGGTTGTGTTTGAGGGATTGAACCCTAACACAGAAAAGAACAGTCAAGTCTTGTCTTTCATAGGTCGCCAACTGTGTTTGCACTGGAACCATAGAGGCTTCATTTCATCTTCATTTTGTTATTGTTATATTAAACTTTGTCTGAACATGGAGCTTAATGTTGTGACACACTTCTGTTAATTATCAGTCAAATATAGGAATATATTTCACAGCATGTTGAGACAAAGTTCAAGCATCATTTTGTGGAGAAATTACAGCTGGATTCTTGTTTGGTATGCATTTCATTGTCTAACTCCTAAGTGGAAAGAATATATTAAAATATGCTTATACGCGCCACTTAGGGGTGTGGCCAAAGTTGTTTGCAGCAAAGCGTCAACTTCTGGTGACACAAAATGAATGTAATAAAGTTGGCCCTGAAATCACCAGGAACCATGTACACACTAATTCAAAAGGCTGAAAATGCACAGCTTGGAACAGAAAAAACCCGACTTTGGTCTAAAAGACTAAAGTTACTTACAGCACACAGTGAACAGAGAAGAACTTTCAGTATTTCAAACATGTAACCGACGGCAACAGGCTTCAAAACTCTGCTTGAGAAGTCCTCACAGAGACTTCATCCATTTGTCTTACAGACTATGAGTTGGAGCCCCTTTATGTTATCACTTAGAGTAGTCCCTGACACATTATAGCTCTAAATGGAATAACAGTAAAACTTGGGAAACACTGTGGTCACGTCTCAAAGGAACAATGTTAATTGTGCTCAGAAAACAGACGTGAGAGTTTATTCCAGCAATTACACGACTCATCCATCCTTTTGATGGCCTCAAACTCTGCACACAGTTTGAATTTAAGCCCTGTTTTAATAGACTGTCTTTTTTTCTCTTGACTCCAGACAAGAGTCATAATTTCTATGACTGCTTTCAGGACATTTTCTGGAGAAACAATCTGACCAAGGTGTCGCTAGCACGACTACCATTGAGCTACTGGACCAAAATCTCTTTAGAAAGATGATTTCCAAAGTATCTAAACCAGGGGTCTTCAACCTGTGGCTCTGGAGCCTCATATGGCTCTTTGACTCCTTTGCAGTGGCTCCTTGTAGCTTTAAACAAATATTAATGAAATAAAGAATTTCTGTTTTTCTCACAGAGGGTATTGATGTTTAGATACGTTAACACTAATTAAAAATATGCCTTAACACAGTTAAATATGCATCACCTCTTGGTATTGAACTTTCAATTTGTTTAGAGATTTTGGATTTTTTTCTATCGAGATGTTTGCAAATTCAAAATAAAAAATTGCAAGTTTTTTTTTTTTCAATTTTTTTTTGTCAATTTTCAAATTTGGAAAAAAATAGTCCTGAATTTTTCAAGATTTTTCAAAGTTTTTCTAAATTCATTTTTTTTACATTTTTGAAAATAATTTAAATCAAACTTTTTTTTTAATTTCAACATTTAAAAAAAATGTCCAACTTGTTAAAATTTCATTAATTTTGCAAATTCAAAAAGTTACGACATCACAGTTTTTTCATTGTTTGAAAAATATTTGCATGTGTATTTAGTTTCATTTGTTGTCATTTTTTTTTCAAATTGGAAAAAAAAGTCCTGAATTTTTAAGATTTTGCAATTTTTTTCTAAATTCTTTTTTTTTTTTTTTTCATTTTTGAAAATTATTTAAATTAAACTTTTTTTGAATTTCATTTTTTTAAATGTCCAACTTGTTAAAATTTAATAAATTTTGCAAATTAAAAAAGTTTTGACATCACAATTTTTTCATTGTTTAAAAAAATATTTGCCTGTTTCTTTAAAAATAAAAAATAACACATCACATGTACAATTTTAAAAACACAAAAAATTCAATGTTTACGTAATTTTTCACTAGATTTCACAAGATGTTTTACATGTCTAGAATTTTATACACTTTATTTTTTTCTTTATTGTGAAGATAAAGTACATTTTGTGGCTCCTGAATGACTTGAATCATGGTGAGCTGAGGTAAAATGGCTCTTATGAAAGTATCGGTTGCAGACACCTGATCTAAACCAATGTTGCCAGGCTAAAGGATACTCCAGTCCCATTTTTATTGTCAGATGCAAGCTGACCCTTGCAGTTTTCTCCATTTTACTAGCACATGCCACTTGGTGTATCAAGTGCTATTCTGACCCATACATATTGCCAAATGCTACATTTGGCTTCTTACAGCTTATTACTATTTTTTCCTTTAGAGTTTGGCGAAGATGTCAACTACCAGATTTTACCTTTTATTTTACCTTCACTGTTCCTGCTTTTTATTTTTTCAGGGTTAAACATGAGTTCTGAAAATGTCCCTCTCTACTCTTCCCACTCCTGTACTCTACCTAAGCTGGCAGCCAGGATCTCGGTCAATGTTTTTGTGTTTCTGGGCACACAGTCAGAGTGTTTTGTCCTTCGTCCAAGTCCTGATTAGAATACACATTGTCGAGCCTCTGAGAGCTTTTTATGAGCTGTGTTTCTGCTCCTCTAGCAGCAGTAGAGGCGATCTCAGCGTCTCTGTTTTGGCTGTGCAGAGGAGCCCCATCAGAGTTCGACTCAGAGTTTCCATGGCTCTCTCTGCTGCCTGTTTTGATAAATGGAAGTTCTTAGGTTCTCTGTCAGGCTCCTCTCCCCTTTGGGACCAGCCCCCCCCCTGTTCTCACTCCTCTACCACACCATTTGCTGCTGTGGGTGAAAAATGACCATAGGGATTCTGTTGGATTTTCAGTGCTGGGCTGGAGAGCAGAACCACCCAGAGAGGGTAGAGGTGGCTTTTGTCCCCAGTGAACTGTGAGTCAACACTTGCTGCTAATGGTCTCTCCAAATTTACCTCCTAATTACCCCCCCCCCCCCCCCCCCCCCCCCTCTGATTGCCCCCAGCTAGCATCACACTGGCCATGACCTTGATATTCAAGGAAGCAAGAGGGCGATCTTAAAATTACTTCTGGTTCAGTTCTGGTTTAAATCAGCTGGAAGGAACAGGTTTATCGACAGCTTGAGTTATTCAAATTTTAACGCCACAAATCAAAGAGAGGCTTAGCAAAAATCCATAAGTTTCAGTGAACGGAGTCTCCTGAGACTGCATTGTGCATCTGTGTGTGTGTGTGTTCAGCTGACAGAACGGGAGAGTATTTGTTCTGAGTGTGGGGTCAGAGGTCAGCGAGGGAGAGGCAGATTTTTCACTCATTCACACTCGCTCTGTCTCATTATTCAGCCCGTTCCATAATCCCTCTAACCTGTGTTGTCACCACCGAACAACGCCGCCGCCCCGACCCGCTCTCTGCCAGCGACAGCTCAGCTACAACAACAAACACAGCTTCATCATCATTACAGCAGCTCACAGCATCTGCACGACCCCAATCCCACACACACACACACACACTCACTCACACACACACACACACTCAAACCCTGTGCATACAATAGCCAGCCACAAGCCCAGACAGTCAGAACTCAGAATAGAGCATTTTGTAAACAATGTAAAGAGCCAACCAGTGTTTTTCCCATTTTCTAAAACCCAGAGATTAGAGCTGTAGAGGAAGAGATTCAGACAGAGCTGTGCAGTGATTTCATTTAAGGCAGAGCTTTATGATATTTACAGCTAAACATGAGCAAAGATCTCTCATCTGTCTTTGCAACTCTGGTTTTCTTCTTCTGTTAAATATAAAGTTACTCTTATTTATGTGTAAAAACACAGATGCAGGAAACATGTCTATAAAAATTACATGAAATGCCCCTTTGAGTAGAGACAGGGGTAAATGTGGCTCACTTTTTCCTAAGAACAGATCAAAAATGTTTTTTTAGTTTGCTTCTTAATCAGCTTAAGTCCACAATAGATACAAGTGATGGTATCAGCCTTAAAAAGGTCACAGTATCAGGATGTTCGTCAATGCATCCATCCACCACCATGAACAAGCAGCCCTCCAAAAGCTTTGTACAATAAGAGTGTTTTCCAACAATATTATAAAATAGTTTGAATCGGATGAGGTGCTCAGCATTTGCACAAGTCGCAGTGTTAGAATCAAGATTTGGTACTCCCCCTTCCAAAGGTTTTTGTTTGAGGATGTGCATTTGGAATTACTCCTTCAACCATCCAGTATCATCATGACCACCCTGCTCTCCCCTGACCCAGGCACCCAGCATGACCCCCGTACAGATAATCCTGATTATGCTGAAAGTGTGTAAGGAGGCCACGATGAGCTTTCACCTCAGACCCCTCTTGTCCTTTAACCTTTCACCTGTGGCCCCGCTAACCCATTCAGGACAGCTGTCTGCAGTCGTGAGTGTTGGGGACACAGAGTGCAGCATTCATATAAAACAGGCTTTTTGTACTCATGCTGCTCTGTATTTTTCTTTCTGGGCTTTTCCCAGAGGCTCATTGGAAAACCATGAACTCTAATGTGTAGTTTTACAGTTTCTCATCCTGCAAAATAAAACCGTTGTAGATGTAAAATCCTTTATTTAGTGTAACTGATGTAAAAATTGCATCAAAGAGAAAATCACTTCAAAACTTTGCATGTAATTTTCCAATATCTTCTCAGCCCAACATGAATTTAATGAAGAGTGTAGGCCCGAGTGGGTGGAATAAAGAAACTACATGACCTTTCCTGCCTGTTCAACCAGAGATACTCCATGAGTCCCTCGTGCTTTAATTAACCTTTCCTGTCATCCGAAACAGCAGAAATAGATTTGTTGTAATCTCTCGTTTCCACTCAGGAAGTGAACTCGCTACTTAAATCAATCTTTCTCTGCTTTTGATTTGTGCAGCAGGAGACAGGTGTCTCTGATTTGATCTGAGGATCAGAAGGCTCTACTTCTATCTCTATGTGCGCGCACACACACACACACACACACACACACACACACACACACACACACACACACACACACACACACACACACACACAAACACACACACACTCTGACACGCACATGCATACAAAGCAATTCAGTGGCAGAAAAGCGTGAAGAGCATCTGAGTGACAGCATCCGGAAGCTCGGAGATAAGACATAATCTGGTGCCAATTATTTGTCCTTGACAAGCGCAGGTAAGCAGCAATCAGCTCCTGTGACATGTGTTCTGAGTCAATAGTCCTCGCCCCCTGTGGGTGCTGAGAGACTGATTATGAGGTGCTGAGCGCAGGCAAACACAAAGCTGCGACAGGTTCGACTGATAAGGCCTCCCACTGCTGTGCAGTCGCTCTGAATCTGCAGTGACCTCTCTGTTCTGTCCATAAACACTTACAAAGATACACTGGCCTCAGACATTCAACATGCACACAAGATTTGCACTTTTAAAGCTTCTGTGCATACTTTCCTGCGTGTTGTGTTTAGCATCCCCGGTGGAGGAAAGTGTTCCTCTTATCTCTTCATTGTTTTGTACTTTATATTTTTCAGTAATACTTTCCTTTTTTTCTGTAAAATCAAACACTCTTTCTTAATATTTTCTGGAAAAAAATGTAAACACTCTTTCTGCGGCATGCAGTCATTCATTGTGACCGGCCTCTTCCTGGCAGCAGCAGTAGTTTCAGGTGTTAAAATTTACATTATAAACAATAAATATTTACAACTTTGGTTATTTTGCTTTTGTAGGGTTGTTTATTAGCATCTTTAATAGTTTCGGTTAATTTCAAAAACACCTAAAAACTCCTAGTGGGACCTTTAAATTACACAGTCTTACATTGTCTCCCAGAAACGTTTTCGAACACTTAAAAAAAAAAAAGAGTAATCTCTGTTCTTGCTGCCTTCAGAAAAGTTCTTGGATGCTGTTTGGGAACAGTTTTTGTGTACAATTAAAATGATACTTCAAAATTTTCCAAGACGAAGAAGATCAAATTATACTTCTCAGAGTCCAAAATAATTAACCTAGTTAAGTTTAATGGGGAGCAGGAAGAACTACTTGCCTCTTTCCCGAGCTATCAAATACAGTTACCAGTAACTCTAAAAAAATACCTCAACATAGAGTGAATGTACTTATTAAATAATTCAGAATGATATTTTTAAGTAACAGGAATTTGTTTGAAAGTTTTCAGTTGAATTTGTTGGCTGAATGTCAGCTAGGCCCCTGTCCCTCCTTCTGTTAAAACTACTACTTGCAAATTTTTGACTTGTCTAAGAGAAACTACATAATTCAGTTGCACTAGGTGAAGTTTGAGTTTCAAGGTGGTGTTAGCAATATTTGTGTGTTCTTTGAGAAATCTAGAACATGCGGCTTCCATTTAATTTGATGCAAAACTGAGCTAATCACCTCTTAGCTTTAGCCCCATGCTAGCATAGTAAATGGTATTGCCCTTTTAGCCTCAATTATGTTGTTTTTATTTGGAGGACACACTGTCAGGGTAAAAGGAAAACAGATTTGGCTCAAGGAGGACAGTTAAACTATAAGGGAAAAATATTAGTCCTGGACTCACTTGATGAAACCATCCAAACTGTCGTGTCATTGGCTACATTATTACAACAGTCAACACTTTCATTTGTGTTCACCTGTGAAGGTAGCAGGTAAAGGTGGAAACAGATGAAGGTTTACTCTGTGAAAGGGATTCTGACACTTAAGCTCAGTGTGTCTGTCATGAGATAAAACAAATCCACAAAGGGAGTCCCGCATGACTGCAGACAAGCTGCAGCAAGGTGTAACCACACCTCTACTTTATAGGTACCGGAACAAGAGTAGATCAGGGGACTCAGACAACATGCCGGGGATGCCTGGGCAGGTATGTGGGATTTTCTGCCGCCTGCTTCCTCAGACATGCCCCCTTCTCTTTCACCAAAAAACACACACTCACACACGCACTGACGGGAAATAGGGGGAGATCTTCAAGGCTGATAGTTGCATGAAAAGAAGAGCAGCAGTGCCTGGGAGTTGTGTCTTTCGTTACCCCCCTGACAAATAGAAACCAGAGGTCCCTCAGGTCCCTTTGAGGATGACCCTGGAGAACCACACAGGCTTTGCAGGGAGGCTCACATACCTTGGCTGCAGAATAGAGCAAAGTGACCACAGTGCAAAGAGATCACATCAACAGGTGGACAGGCTGGGGGCTCAGTTTACCAGCAGATGTCCCAGGCTGATCATTTTAACAGATTGGGTTTTATCTCACAAAAAAGATCCTTCATAAACTCAAGACTATTCCACATCCACGCGCTTAAAGGAAAAGGCAACTTGCCCATGTCATCCGATGGGTTTCCTGAGTGTCTGGTCATGATTATCACAGAGACCTTGCTGTAAAACAGGATGATACACACCAGGTCTTGTGGTTTCTTCAGTCACACACTTGTACCCCATCATTACTGAATTTACCAGCTGGTTATAAACTCCACCGTTTGACTCAGTGTCAAGGCTTCTCTGGGTGTTGGTCTTTGTAACATTTTTTTGGTTCAGAGGCGAAGGTAATTTCAGCTGAGCTGTAACACACAGGAATGTCTCTGATGAATTTGTGCTGACAATAGGGAGTGTGAGCGCTTTGAGGTGAACTGTTATCATACCTTACTCCTTATCTCAGCACGCCACAGGCTTTATGTCCACATAAATGTGTTTCGACTTGCAAAGAGGTAATATTCCTCCTGAGTGAAAGATTGCCTCTTCATTTTTATGTTAAAGTAGCCAGATGAATAGAGTTTAACTTTGATGCCTTTCTTTTTTTACCTGGAGTGACATTGAGTCTTTTAGAAGTGCTAAATGTGCTTTGGAAGGAGTCCCGTCTTCTGTGGATACAAAGAAATTCTCGTAAATGACAAGCAGTCCTTGTAAAGTCATGATTACCCCCATTATGTCTCATAAATTATGATCTCCTATAATGTACGTTTGTGTTTCTTGAATGCAAGGTTATGACGAGGCTAAGCTTGTACATACATGTATCGTGTTAGTTTACAGCAGCCAGCGCTGTCTTCTTAGATTACAAGTACACTACAATTAGTGATCAGGACTCTGCAGACCTCCATGAGAAGTTTTCTTTCTCTTTCATATCACTTTCAAGAAACACAGCCAAACGTACGTTTCATGACGTGTCAGTGGTTTCTCGATGATGCAGAAATCATGTGTTTTCGTACGGCTGCTGAGTGATTAGAAGTTTTTGAAACCACAGTATGGATAATATGGATTTTTTAATGTATACATTTTCCAGCACTATTAATGTTCTGAAACCAGATGATTATTGTTTTTGGGAAGTGCTTTACAGTGTTTATTTAAGATTATTTGGAAACTGATTTCTATAGGGTTTTTATTGCAAAATGATCTCATATAGAAATGTACCAAACCATGGGTTTGTTAACACTCGCTGAACTACTAAGTTTACTTTGGATCTTGCTGTCTTTGGCTGCGGTGGCTCTAATAGGGCACTGACTTATGTGGTGGTATGAACATGGAGCATGGATGTAGTCTCCATGGCATTACTGGTCTGTGACTGACGCAAAGTGTTGAAGTCTGTCATTGTAAGGAACCATTTAGGAAATGCTGACTCAACTCAATCTTGTTTGATCTGGGCAGAGTTAGAGAGGCAGAGTTGAGGCAGGCTACAAAGCAGTTATACGTCCAAATACACTCGTAATCTGAATATCTTCTGAACTGCTCCCTTTTAGAATGCGCTTTTTGACTAATGAGCTTTCAGGCTCAGATCATTTTTGGTATCAGATTTTTTATTGTAAACTAAAGTTGAGCTTTTTTAAATGGATGTTAACGTGGTTTGAATACCTCTTGTGCCAGCCTTGAGCAGACTGCAGGTTTTAGTGCCTCAGCATTGGCTTCATTCTCATGGATGGAGGTTGCTGCTTTGGTATTAAGTGTTTGACTGCACACACATCAGTTTGTGTCTCAACTGTCCTATTAAAGTTGATTACTAAAATTTAAGTGTCTTAAAATGTTGAATTCATCAGTATGCCAGGGTAGTCACATGGGGTTGCTGGCAGAGAGGTTGACCTAGTTCCTCAAAGTTGTTCAACAACTCTGAAAACAACCCCATGTGACAACACCAGCATACTGACGACCCTTAGAGACTCATAATTTCTGTTTAGAGCAAAGAAGCCTTTCAGAGGAGAGGTGAAACGTCCAAGTCCAGGTGTCTTTACTAGATCCAAACCTGAATTACAAAGAACCTTCACCAACATTAAACAGAAGTCTTGCCTTTGACTAGGCAAATAGCTTAAAAGGTTTGAGATTTTATGGTGGCTCCTGAGGTGGCCAATCTTCTCTCAAAGAGTTTTGAGGTCAGACCCCCCGGATCTGCCCCTGTAGGTTTTTGATATGACAGGTATTTCACTCCAGAATGAAACTAGGTCTGCTCCAGCAGTGATGAATATTGATCCAGTGATCCTGGATGGCAGACATGACAAGAGTAGAAGAAATGTGACAGGCTGTCTGGTGCCTCAGGTCAGTTACTGTGCACTGATGGTGTGTTTTTATCAATGTAATCTGCCACATAGGAGTTTATCTGTCTGTCTGCCTGTCTTGTCTGTATGTCTGTTACCGCTGGCAGACTTGTGGCAGCTAGTCACCACCTGCAGGCTTCAATTCAGACGCGTCTGAGTGTGAATCTGAGTGCAGGGGTGATAAATGTGGGATGTCAGCTGGTGACGTCTGGTGTCCCTGAAGCTCCAGTATCGCTGAGCGACGGGGCCTGCCGGAGCGTGTGGTTGGCAAGAAGACGAGGATAGAAAAAGACATGGGTTGTTTATGGAGAAAGAATGGAGAAAGTAATGTTACTGTGTCCTGTTTTTAACAGAGCATAAATGCTTAACATAGGACCTTGAGAGTTCATGTAATTCATCATCGTGTTGCTGTCAACACCTGCTCTTGTCCTAGTTAGCTGTACTTACTCACAGTCTGATTGAAGGTTGGGTCTCATAGGCAAAAAAGAAAACACTGCTCACAGCTCTCCGTAATTTGTTGCTTCACTCTTGCTTTCAAACATTTTTTAAAGCAAACTTCACCTTTTCATGAACAATTTACTGTTAGAAACAACTGAAAAAAAAACGGATGTGTCTATCTGCACCACAACCAGACAAGCTAACTTTTTATAGAGGTGAGAAACAGATAATCATCAAGCCTTGGGCAGCAGCAATCTGTTTTATGTTTCTTTGAACGCAGGTAGATTTTGGTTCAGCTAGATTTAACAGAAGCCACTCCCTTAACAGCTCAGCGTGACGAGTCCTTGCACTATTGAAAAGCACAGTCAAAGAAATGGTACTGTTTTGTCACGTAGATGATTTACTCAAAAAAAAAAAAAAACATATAATATTGAAATATCTATATGTGTTACAGAAAGATAGCAATGAGGCAGATATTGCTCAGACAAAATTGTAACCATTAAAATTGCACAAACTCATTGTTTGTGTCCTGAGTTTTAGGTGTCAGAGCAAAAAGCAACAATGGCTGGCAGTCAGACCTTCCTAAAGGTATATAAAATCCGTTTCATATGTAGGGTAGGCCGATCACTGATCCCTGATCACCGTTCACCAATCCCTCAAAATTAAGGAAATCAGCACTGATTGATCAGTGCATGTCTAATTAAAATTCATGTTTAGTTCAAGGCCTCAGTGCGGTTTAGTAGTGAAATCGATGAAATCGGCAGTCCATGGTTCATCTCCTTCCCACAATCCTTTGTCACATGTTGTAACCCACTTTCCCCTCCCTGTTTCCCGCATTTTTCTCTGTTTTATCTTAATAAAGACATAAAAGCCAAAATGAAAAATCAATAACAACACAACACATTGAATTCAATGACACAAAACCTGAATAAACTACTCTGTGGCCGTGTCCGAAATCACTCCCTATTCAATGCATTTTGTAAAAGGAGTGTATTAGCGTTGCGAGCAATACTTACCATCATGCATTGCCAGCAACACATTATGCATTGCAGTTCAAACATAAGAAACGGCTGATAATGTGATTACTGAGAAGATGAAACAACATCACAAACTGTCAAAGAATAACACTCGTCGTATAACTCCGAGCAGAGAAACAAACAGCACAGTTGTTGGCCGCTGAACCGTCAATTGCAGGCGATGCACTCATTAGACCTTGCGATTCTCAAATGCAGCACAAGTTGCTGTTCGAATATATGGTTAGTATTTATTTATTCAAAAAAATTATGTGCAATAATTTTTTGGCTGTTGCAGAAAAACATGCTACTAGTTATCACTGTAATCCATGCCGTTTTGCATTGTTTGAGAAAAGTACTGCTGTAAATCCCAGCTGTCCATGAGTGACGTGAGAATACTTGCGTCACTGTCAGCGGCTGGGGATTGAGTTAGTAGTGTCCAAAATGTTTTAATTCAGCTGATTGAGTGAACAGGGAGTAGGGAATGAGTGAGTGATTTCGGACACAACCTGTGTTTCATTATAAGCAGGGTTTGAATAATTAAGATCCTACATTTCGAGAACAAGAACCATTAATTCATATCAACACAAGATGTTTCCATGGAAAGTCCATGAACCACTACGTAGGCCTGCTAAGAATCCATGAGACTAAGGACCACTTTTAGAAGGAAAGGACACTTGTGAGAATTACACAGCTGACAGCCATGTCTTCTCCTATTTACTACCTCATCCAGCCCACTGCGTGCTGTTATACTGCAGCGTGACAACAGCATTTCACAGTTCCTAAAGGAGCTCAGTTTGCCAGCAGCTGAGAGGCTTTCAGAAAGAGGATTCATGTCAGTTTTTGAAGACGTCTTCTGCAGGTGGAGCCCATCTTTCACATTTATAAAAAAAAAAAACCCTCTGCTTCCTCCTTGGGAAGAAAAGCTGTTGCAGGGAGTCTTCCTCTTCTTCCGTGAGTCTCAGACTTGGCTGAGGAGAACAGTGGAGGCGTTTGTCTGGTCCCACTGAAGTGGAACGTGAACAGGTCCTCTATCTGGTCCTCTAGTTTTCTCTGCAAATGGAAAAGCACAAGTGCAGGCTCAACTTTCTCAAGCTCCACTTTCCCAAGCGTGGTTTGAAAGAAAGTAATTCTAAGAGAGAGACGTCCTATCAGATTCTCTAACAGCTTGGGAGGTAATGAGAGGAGCGGGAGAAAAAGCTGCTTTTCGTACACCAGATCTCCACTTATCTCCCCTCACACCCTGAGCGTAACTTAAACTCACACACACACACACACACAGAGCAGTGATTTGCCCAAAGCTGTATGTGAGCCATTTGAGAGAAGTTTTATTTCAAAATAGTTTTAACAGAGATACAGAGGGAAGGGTGTTGCTGTGTTATGAATGATATAAAATGACAGCAAGTGTGGGAGTGTCCGCACTGCTGCAGTTAAACGGAGAATTCACAAAAACAGAGTTTTGGAAAGGTCGACCTCTTCTTCGTGGTTTTATTTCAATTGAAGAAGCAGAGAGGAAACCACAATCAGACTGGTCCTTTACAGAAAATTCTGTGGGCTCCTAATCTGTTTAATTTCTGTTGCCACTCAGTTTTGACTTTCGTAAGACTTTCTTTATGCCTTATTGCCAGTGGAGTGAGTTTTGGTGAGTTCTTGAATTTGTTTTTCTTGTTGTTTTGAGATGTGTCAAGTAGATACAGAGATCACCTCTAGAGATGAAAAAACAATGGTGACCCAAGGGCAAGTGGGCAAAAAACAAGCCACCTGTATCCCTTCCTCCATGTCTTTGATTTTCATTTCCAACTTCTGGCGTCTTTTTGCTATAACACTTTTATTTGTAATACATAAAAAAATATATATATTTATTTCTACCCTTTGTTTGTCTCTCTGTAGAGTTAAAGTCCACTGGCACTGCCCACCACTTCTCCTTTTTGCTGAACTCAACCGACTATCGGATCCTTCGCATGGATGAGGACCATGACCGCATGTATGTGGGCAGCAAGGACTACATCCTCTCTCTGGATCTGCACGACATCAACAAGGAGCCGCTCATTGTAAGAAAAGTTCCTTCCAAAACAATCGTCCTGGGTGAGCTCCATAAAGTTTTACTGCTAACCAGCTTTTTGATCTCTCCCTCCCAGATCCACTGGCCTGTTGCCGCCCAAAGGAAGACCGAGTGTGTGCTGTCAGGGAAAGACACCAATGTAAGTATACATAGTGAAAAATGTTGAAGCAGTCAGGTTACTGACAGAAATTTTGATGATTTATTTACCATTTCAGTCCTTATTGATCAAAATCTTTTATCATTTCTTGTTTTTTTGTTTCTGAGAAATAAGAATATTAAATCTTTGTGAAATTGCTTCTTTTGAAGGTTGGACTTTTTGATTCTTTGGAAAGCTATTTTAAGAAGGCATGTTACACTTTTAGTCATTGTGTTATTTTGTTGTTGGTGGTTTTTTTGTTTACTTTTTTTTTACTTTTTGAAGAATTTTATGGCATTACAGCCACTATTGGGGGTCTGTGTGTAATCGGTACTGTTTCGCTAGGATGAAGACTGCATTACCCATACAGATCTTTTTCCAGATGATGCTTTTCTTTGTGCAGGACAACTTTTTGCTCAGTGCAGGGCGATGACATTATGTATAGGTTTGTAGTCACAAACTGTTGCGTAACAACATCAAAACTCAAAAACCAGACTGTTGAGTTTCTCCGTCTAATATGTTACTACAAAAGAAAAAAACATCTTTTCCTTCAGTCTTGATCGAGTAACAGCCATCAGTAAAACACATTTTGTCCTAAGAAATATACCCAAAGTGAAAAAACTCCTCCTTGCTGATTTGTTTCTTACTGCCAAATGTTACCAGCAAAGTTTTGAACATTACCACTTCCTGGTGAGTTTTGACTCTTGACCTGGCTTTTTTCCTCACGTATAGTATGACCTATACAAAAGCCATGAAAGACATTGTAAAGACATAGCAAATCTTGGGGTGCTGGTTTAACCTAGCAGTTAGGTCAGTGTCAATGTCAGCTTTTATTTATTGTTACATGCCTTGTGAGGTAAGCCTTTGAGCGGGCGGCCTGAGTTTGAATCCAACCTGTTGCTTCTTTCTTGTACGTCACTCCCTACTCTTACCCTGTTTCCTACACTATTTATTGTTGTGTCCCCAAAGTAATAAAGACATAACAGGCCAGAAAAAATAACTTCATAAAAAGAAGAAAGATATGGTCAATCTTGGTGCTGCGAATCTCATCTTACCGTGTAGGTCATGATGAAGCATCAGTATAAGAGTGACGCTTTTCAAAAAGTCAGTTGAAGCCTCATCAGTGCCTTTTGATCAGCTTAGCATGTATAACAGAAAAACTAGTCAATCATAAAATCATGATCCCTCATTTAAAGTCACTTGCTGAAAACCCCGTTAACATTTCAATTTTGCATTTTTAATGAAGCAAATACTCAAAAACACCAGATACTTGGAGGCAGAATGAACTGTAGTATGTGGTGAAAATAAGGTTTAGTCTTTCATAACCTGCTGCACATTTGAACATAATTTTACTGTTGGACATTCCCGTGTGAAATCATGAATGTGTTTTTGATGCATCTGTTTTGCCTCGCTTTGGCTCTGAATCTGGCACTTGGGTCATTGGGTGACATTTTAGAGCTCTTTCCAGTGTGATACTTGCTGTGAAGCTCTTGTTTACTGTCTCTGCATCCCTGATTGCTGATTGCGTACAGCTGCCACCAATTAAGCTGCAGCAGGAAGCTGGAACATGCAAAGCATTTGGTCGTCTTCACCGAGAGAAAAACATATTCAGGAACATTTCTGAAACATGTCATGGATACTTCATGTTTTTTTTTTCCTGGGATAATGTAATTTTCTTTTTTTTCCACAGTAATTATTTTTATCCTTTGTTGTCCAGACTGACAGTGAAAATAAATTAGTCATTGGAGCTACAGGCCCGTCTGAAGTGTAAATACGACTCAGACATTCAAACGGCGCCACCGCCCGCCCACGAGGAAACTCATCATTGAAATTCATATAAAAAACCTTCTCTTTTGATTTTGTTCACACATGCTGACCCCCCTGAAGCACACACATACACACTCGTGTCTCCAGTGTGAGGGTGGAGGACAGACAGGAGCGGTGAGCACAGACAGAGTGATGAGGAACGGGCTAATAACCCCGCTGTCCCCTGCTGGTAGAGAGCGCTAGCTGCTGTTTATCCAACTGGAATGTTCATTTATGCGTGTTTGGTGACCCGCACCTCCCACTGCCTCCAGCTACATTGAATTGGCCTCTGTATGTTGGTGTATGCAGGTATAGCGTATGTGTGTGTGTGTTGGAGTAGGGATTGAAATTTCATCACTAAAATAAGAAATAAAATTGGCTTCCAGGAGACACATCGGCAGTCCAAGCCACTCTTTAGGGAATGACAGATGATAACAATTCAAAAGCAATTCAGAGGGGATGTTGGTTCAGGCGGGAGGTCAAAGGCAATCATTCCCACTGTGCTCTCTGTGGGGGAACACAACTGTGTGCTGAATAATACACACAGGCTCACATGCATAAAAACACACACAGACACATCCTCTCAAACCTCTAACGCGTGTAACTGTCGCGTTGGACAGACTTGCCAGAATAGCTCATCCTCTCATACAGCATATAATCTTTCATGTGTTTGGTACATCCTTTCTTTTCCACCAGCTGTCACCAGCAATCGAACAAATCTGAACAGATATCATCAGACTGTACATTTCTGTAACTGGAGTGTTTTGATTTGGTGGGATTGAGAGCAGGAAGGCACACAGCTGGTCAGAGAAAAAAAAAAGATTCAAGATTAGAGAGCTGCACACCTCGAAAGCATAGAGCTGTTTTACCAGCAGACTCTTTGTCTGCAATCTGAAACGTCCTTTAAGTCAAATTCTAAACTGAACTGTTGTTGATTTTTCAAAAAACCGCCAACATCAAGCATGTCTTTAAGTCTTCCCCTTAAAAACCTTAATTGGATTTTTAAATCTCGGGTTTCTGAAAAACCCAAATTTCACTTAGGAGTCCTGTTTGGTCTAACCAACATGTTTTTCAGCTGTCAGATCTGACAGAACATTAAATTGGTTTTACCCTCAATTCACTGAGAAAAAACATACCCGACCACTCAGAGGCTCTGCTTTTCTTGGTTTCTGCCACACAGTTGTACGGTGTTTGGTAACATTTCTGCCTCTGACAGTGTGGTCTGATGAGCAGCCTAGGCCAGGCCGACACAAGGAGCCAGAGGACAGAGCTGCCAAACACGAAGCAGCCAGCAGTGGAGATGATAGATGTGATGGTTTTGAGCCAGGCGGAGGGGTTATTAACCACCAGTGGGGCATTATGCGTTATACAACCTTTTTTTTCTTCTAGAAATCTCTATTTAACTTATCCCTCGATACCGTTGGGTTTTGTTTTAGTTTCATTATTGTTTTATCAAAAATAAAAGAAAAAAGACATAAAACATAAATTGAAAAATTAAAAAAGAGGAAAATATAAAAGTATGTGTACTGTGAAGGGCCAAAAAGCAACCTTCAATGGGGGAGTGCAAAACCCGCAGTTCTTTGGGTGTCCACTTGAGGCTGGTTTTAAAACCCCCAAATCTTCCCCATCTTTCATGAAAAGCCAATTTAGAGCAAAATGAACATTTTTCTGGTTTAGTTAAAAACATACTTTTTTTTAGTTTGTAGCTTATTTATCTATATGAACATGCTGTCATATTTTTTGTAAGTTACAAGGCTTGTGCCTAGATTTGCATAATTAGGGACACTACTAGGATGACTTGTAGACAAGTAGCCATTTGCCATGAGGCTTGCAACTGCCACACTTACTCGCTTTTTTATAAGTTGATAAAAAAAAAAAAAAAAAAAAAAAAGAATTTTGGATGAATCAGCATTACCAGTTTGGCTCCTGTTGTTGTTTGGCTTCAGAAACCAGTGGGTGATAGCGCACAGATAGAACACCTGAAAATAGGTTTGCTAAAATAAAAGGTTTTGTCCTGGGAAATCTCCACCTATGGAAAAAGTTATATTTTATGTTAGCAAGAAATGCTAGAGTACCCAAATTAAACCAAGCTTCCTTAAAATTTTCATTAAATAATCACTTTGATTAAGAATTTGTAGATTTGAGCAATGATAGTTTTGTCTCACTCTTTCAGGGGGAGTGTGGAAACTTCATCCGTCTGATCGAGCCATGGAACCGCACCCATCTGTACGTGTGTGGAACCGGGGCGTACAACCCCATCTGCACCTACGTGGACCGAGGACGCAGGTCACAGGTAACCAAAGACAACACCAGGCTTCCACCGAGGCATTATGACCTTTCGTTTTGCTCTTCTTTTGAAGAACTATCTGTCACTCAATCTCAGGTCAGAGAAAATCCTTCTGCTCCTGCTCCTCAGTTACACAAGCTCTTCTTTCCTGCTTCTTCCATTTCATCGATTTGCGTTTCTTCACGGTCTGGGAGACTCCAAAGAAAATGCTCATGGCCAGCCATTTCTAAGTCTCTGTTATTATTGCAGAATTGGTGTTGAGGTAGCTAACTACCACCGCTTAGAGATCGTTGAGACACCAATCTTCTCTGTTACCCCTGAGAAAAGCACGTTGGCATTTCATCAATAGCAAATACCTAGTAGTTTTTCTCCCTCCATCCCCCTCACCTGTTTCTACACAGAAGAGCCTGTGGCCTGTCTTTCTCTCTCTGGCTGAGAGCCCCTGAAAGGCCATCATTACCCATAGAGCCTCTCATCCATCATCAGCCTTGTAGCTCTGCCCTCCCTCCGTCCCTTCCTCCAGCCCTCCCTCCCTTCCATCCTTTGCTCCTCACTGGTTTCGCAGAGCTGCAGCAGCTGCTATGTACAGTCAACACACACTTTCATTCGCCACTCTGCCTGTTTAGTCTCAGTGTTTAAAGCAGGGTTCACGTTTCAATGTAAAGGTCAGCCCGCCTCTTGTCATTTAGCTTCTCCCAGAAGGTATAAATGTTATGTGACTTCACACTGTAAAGATTTTCTTCAGTGACAGTGGATGTAAAAAGAAACTGATTGTGGGGAAGTTCTTCCTGGTGGTACTAAGAGGCCATCTTTATCTTACATTAGAGCTTGTTATGTTGAATTCTTCTACACAGTTATTTTGTTTCGTCCCGGGTGTTGAATAAATTCTTGATAACAGTTGTAGACATCAACTATCTCGTGGTTTTTGTTTGTTTTGTTTGTTCTATCCTCATTTTATCCCAAACTGATTTCTGTGGTCTTTCTTTATTTGCCTGTGTCATGTTTGTATTTGCTTCCCTCTTCTTTTCTTGCTCTGCATGGTTAATGCATGGACTTTGCAGCTCTGTTTGCACGACACTGAGTCTGATGCAACATAATCTCCACATGATAAATGTCACTTACAGGACTCTCTTCACTCTACTTTGACCTTTACAGTTTTCCTTTATTTCCAGATTTGTTTTTCTCTGTCTGGTCGACATATTCTCTCCAATTCTTTCTTTTTCACTCGTCTTTTTTCGCCTTTAAGTGAAGCCTTTGTTTTTTTTGGGAGGGGTTTTTGGAATGATGTAATGAGATGGCCCAATGTGCCATGTTTCTGTTCTAGGGGTCCTATTATCTACAGTCACCGCAATCAGGAGGGAGAACAAGTCGGGCAGCAGAGTACAGCGCTCCATCAGAGGCTTTGGAGGCGAAGGTGGGATGAACAGAGTTATCTATGTCGATGCCCACCTAGGGTATTTTTTGGCTCCCAGCTGGAGTAGTGGGAATAAAACAGGAATTTAAAAAATAAGGATTCCACCAGTCTTGGAGCAAGGATACAGCTTGATGAAGAGTTGAAGCTAAAAATCTCTTTTATCAACTTGAAAAGAAGATTACTTTTTGCTTTTATTTTCTTTTGTTGTGGCAAAAACATTGAATAGATTTTTGTTTTCCCTTCTGTTTTTTTCTCTCTACTTAAATTGAGTTTTTGTGCCTAGCACTGGTTTAAAGTGGGTTTAGCTTTCAATCACAACACATACTTCTTTGCGACGGACAAGATTTGGGGATTTTATTTAATCTCAAAATGAATCTTACATTTATTTTTTCTTAATACAGAAAAAATTGTGTCAGAATGCTCAAGATTGTTCCAGTTTTATTGTTCCAAAGTTCATCATCAAGTACAGAAGTCTGCTGTCTTTAAAAAAGTCACCTTTTTCATTGCCACATATTTTTGACAACACTGGACTCCCTCTCCTTGGAAAAATACCCAAGAAAGGTCAAAAAAGCAGCTTTGACATTTTTCTACTTTCCCTCACATTTTTTCAACCTGTCAGACATCATCAGCCAGCTTTGAAGTGCCCCACAAAACTCCCCGTAGACACAAACAGAGTGTTCACACAGATGTTAAAGATGTCCTCTTGCACTGTAGAATAATGAATTCTTGTTTGAGCCACTAACATCAGAAGCACCCTGGATGAGATTTTGGATTGCTCTCAGCATTTTCCTCTCACAGATAACTGGGCTTTGTGTGCTTTCTGTTCCCCTCAGCAGATCCATCAAAGCTGTGAGGGAGTGAGTCTGTGCTAGGGTCACAGTTTGTCATTGTTACTGTGTTTCTACACTGATCACATTATTAGTTTGATGTTGCTGCTTTTAACATCTAAATATATACAAAGTGCCTTGGACAACACATGCTGCCTTAATAAGATAACCTCCCCCTGCTCACAAAAACAAATCATCCAACTCTGCAAGTCTGTAATCAGATTGGAAAGGAAAATGAGACCCTTACTAATGATTTTTCATTTCATTCTCTACCATTGCAGGAATACATCTTCCGTCTTGAACCTGGAAAAGTGGATTCTGGGAAAGGAAAATGTCCGTATGACCCTAAACTCAACAGCGTCTCAGCTTTGATCAGTAAGTTTATGTGGATCTTTTTCCTTATATGTCAAGGTTAATGTATAATGAATAGGTGGTTAGGCAAAATATAACACAACAAGGTGAGACAAGACTGCAACAAGAAGAGGTAAAATCATAAACTTGTTAAATATGTTCAGCTTCAGCTTCTGTGAATTGATTCAATCCTAAAGCTGCAGCTAAAACATTTTTATGCTAATGATTTCAACCTCTGTCCAGATTTATTCCTATCAACATCTGTACTTGTGTCATGCACACTCATGTCAGTGGGTGGTCTTGTGTCGCCAGCAGCTTACAGGTGGTCAGACATGGTTGTGGATCACTGACCTCCAGTCCCACATCTAAGTGTGCATTCATAGAGAAAGATTGTGGGGGGGCAGGGACTCTACCTTTTCGCTATATAGTGTCAGCTTGTTTCTTGCTGACCTAAGAAAAACTACTACACCAAGAAAATCAGGACAGGTTGTCTGACATCAAAGTTAAAGCAGAGACAAAACCTCACCAGATTAAAGAGGAAGCTGGACTTTCCCTGGTTTTGGTGTTGGCAGTTGTTGAAACTCACCACCTTATTTTGACACAATTCTTACATTCCCCCCTGAAATATCACTTTTACACCAGCAGTACGGAAGCCAAAAATGGCCACACTAAGTTTTAATTTTGATGCATTTTCTTTAGCTCACATTGATTTATGTTATTTCAAAAAATATATACTTCATCATATTGAGATTTATATCATACCCAAAGTTTGACTGGTCTTTTGCATGTGGTGTTAAAATGTTGGATCACCTTTGCATGTACGTCAAAAGGTAAATACTACTGAAAGGATTCCAGTGCTAAATTATTATTCAGCTCAGGAGACTTTAATCTGCGTGTACAAGCATTACTATCTCCTGTTGTGTATTAGGTGTGTAATAAGAAATGCTAACATAACATTCTATTGTTTTCTAAAATAAATGGAAAGAAGTAGGGATAGGCGAGTACTGGTATCGGTTTCAATCTTACATGGAGTAAGTCCTCCTCACCAGTAGTTGGCGCTATATTGCAGCAGTTTGACACTAAAGCAAATGTGCGTCAGGTCCTGTTCAGACAATATGAATGAACCAGGGCGACTGTAAAACTGTTATTTTTTGCGCTTAAGTTTATTTAAAAACAATTAATTAAAATTTGACAGTTGTCAGTTTTATTTCACACTTTTGTTAATTTATTAAAAACAAATTGTAAACTCAGAGGGAGTTGCTTGTCTTTAATTTTGGACTTAATGGCAGAGTGAGTTTGCTGTCTTTGATCAAAATGATCTGTCACTGTCAATTGAAATATAATGTATCTTAAGTACTAGTGGTATTAGTACTTAGTATCTGTGAGTACACAAGAGGAAGTACTTGTACTGGTATAAGTCTAAAAAAGTGGTATCAAACATCCTTTGAAAGAAGGGATCACAGTCATACAACAGAAGAGTTGGCAGCAGTTACAAATACTCATATATTAGCTCCTGGCTTCCATAATGTAGCAGTTGTTGTGTTAGGCTAGCTGCATGAATTTATCTCTACTTCATTCACAAAAAACATTGGAAAAGAACAACAACGAATGAACAGTAATTTTCAAGTTTCATCTCGCACGTGTTGCTGTAAAAAAGTTGTATAAGTGAAAAAAAATGACTTTTGTTCTGAGTAGGCTAATTTTTTTCCCCCTCTGTTACTTTTATATCACCAAAACAAACCCTGAACGCAATTACAGACCAAAAAGCATTGTAACTTAATACCAACATTGCTACTTCTGCCACCCACTTCAATGACCAGTATCTTAGTGGACATGTGACCTCAAACCAAGGTTGTCAGACAGCTTGGCATCTTTGGCAACTGGTTGCACATAAAAATGTCGTTGAAAAGTTAAAATTGTGTGTGAAAAATTAACTTCCCACTTGTTAATGTCATCATACTTAAGAAAATGTTTCTCCTTTATCTTGCACAATCAGCCCTGTGTTCTTTAGATAATGAAACAAAATAACCAATTGGCACAGAACACTGCACTTTGTTTTAAAATTACATGAAAATACAGAAAAGGGATTAACTTTTAATCTCGTGATGAGGGCATTTGAACATAATTGGAAGCATATTTTTACCCCATTTCCCTACAATAGGAAATTACCCACATTTGTAACAGCCTCATTTTTCAAAAATTGGAAAGAGGGATGACTCTTTAATAATATTGTACTAACAGACCCATTAGGTAGGCGATGCTAAAACACTTCCATATCAAGCATTGATTGACCTTTTACTGTGGCGCTAATTTAGTTTCCAAAACCAGCTGTCCTTTACAATTAAACTGTTGAGCTAATTGCAGATTAATTGTATGAACAACATTTTTACATAAAAGATCACTTTTCCCACGCTTTAAGGCCAGGTTTGATGACATGTACAATCTATTTTGGCAGTTTGCTGTTGTTTCTAGATAAAATAATAACCATCAATCAGCTCTGGATCTCATAGCTGTGAACGCCACAGCAGCTGTATGGGCAGCCAGTTTGATGTGATGAACTCTGAAGGGATGATTCAACAGTTTAATGAAAATTCAATCAGATGTGGTGTAGATGACATGTTCTTCACTTTAACCTGGAGAATTTGTTATCTGTCATGACTTCACCTCTGTAACAGCCTCCCTCTTTTCTCTGTGTGTGACTGACAGATGGAGAGCTGTACGCAGGAGTCTACATTGATTTCATGGGAACAGACTCTGCTATCTTCCGTACGCTGGGGAAGCAAACCGCCATGAGGACGGATCAGTACAACTCCAGATGGTTAAACGGTAATGTCTCAACTCAAGGCTTGAACTATGGCCAGCACTCATTCTTCAACTCATCTCTTTCCAGATATTTTTTTAATTTGTTCCTCAGCTCCTGTGTAACATCTTATTCACTACAGTACCTTGCTGAGTATCACTCTTCCCTTGAGCAGGTTTTCTGGTCATGAAATCAGTGATCTTTACAGCTCGTTTTATATGACGGATCCACTAAAAGCATGTAATGTGTTGCACTAATTGTTGATAGCATGCCTTTGGAGCCCGTGGGTGAGGTCGTCAGGGTTGTAGCAGAGGGGAAATGTTAAATGTCAATAATTACTCAGAGTTGCCTCGGCTCTCTAATGATCCATGATTGTCAGCGTTATAAATGCTGGTCGGGGGCTTTGGCATGGTGTTGCCAAACCAATCACAGCATCCCCCAGATTTTCCTCTGACCCTGTTGCCCTGACAACAGTCCCCTGGCAGTGATACACTGAACCGGGACACCTGAGTCCTGCTAATCAGCCATGTGGAATCCTTCGGTTATCCCCATCCCCCCCACCCTTACATTGTTCCCTTACCCCTCTCCCAGTTTTGATTTGTCCTCATTTGGGACCCTGGTTGTAGTGGGGAGGGGCCCTCTGTGGCGTGGTCCAGTGGTGACCCATTAAGTCAACCAGTGGGAGCGCTCTGTGATGCCATTTTGAGCGTTGTCGCTAGGAAGAATTTGAGTTGGGGTGTTGGGAACTGGGTTAAAATGCTGTTTTTTGGCTCCAGGCTAATATTGCACTTTGTTCGTTGTTACAGCAGTAATCTCTGTACATTTCTGCCTCACATTTTTTTTTCTATGAATACAAATCATATCTCAAACCTGCAAATGTATTTTCTTATTTTTTAGCATTGCAAGAGCCCATTTTCTTTGAATTATGGGTATTATTTTGAGGTTTTGGTAAACTTTTTCTCAAAAAAGACTCTCCTCTGGTCCACAGAAACCCCACTTCACGTTTCTTTTTTGATTTGTGGACAGGCAAAAAAAGTGGTTATTGAGTGCAACAGCAATGTAATGATCCTATGGACATACATTTGTAGAAATCAACTTCCAATGTGTGGAAATTTCCAATTATAACTTCATGAATCCAGAAACAAATGCAAAAGAAAAACACTGCATTTCCAGTCAACACAGCCAAAGTGCTCCAGTGCTCCCACACTTAGTGGGGCTGGGCTTTCATACACTGATTTCATGTAGGTGATTATTTCTTTTGTTTGTTTTGGAATTTAAATATCTGAAAAAGTACATCTTATTGTTGCGATGAAGGTCCTGGTCAGCAATAAAACCCACCTCCATGCGAGGACCCCAGAGTCTGGAACTTTGGATGCAGCCAAAATGAATCATGACCCACAGGACGGCTAATGCTCTATATGTCTCATTCTCCTGTTGCACAGATCCCACATTCGTCCACGCACACCTCATCCCAGACAGCGCTGAAAAGAATGATGACAAGCTCTACTTCTTCTTCCGGGAGAAAGCCTCTGAGATGGGCCAAAGTCCCATGACCCAGTCCAGGATTGGGCGGATCTGCCTGGTGAGTTATCACACCAGTCAGCAAACCCTGAGTTGATCATCACAGCTGAAAGGTTTATGTGTCTCCATAGTGGTTAGTTACAGCCTCACGCCTCTATTGTAGTCTCTTAGAGGGCCTAAGAAGAAGTCCCCTGTGATCTTCAGTAATTACTGAGTGAAAACACTTAACACTCCTCAATAACTAGCTAGGACATGACATCTTTCTTTTCCATTTTGCATTTTTGTATTGCTGAATGAACTGTTGACCACCAAAGTTTACTTTGGTTCATATCCATAAACCTGCAACAACAATGATACGATGTCCGAGCTTTGTTTTGGCTCAGGGAGGCTCATGGTGCTGTCCACAAGAGTATTGTTTTTGACCCAACATACATAAATAACAAAAGGCTGTCCAAGACTTTAAACCATCTGCAAATTGATTTAGGAAAAAAGGTCTTAAAACACACTTCATCACTTGAAAGATGCATCCCTCAGATACGGTTTTTAAAACTATAGCCACATTAGTAATTCTAAGAGGTGTCTTTAGATGGTCACTGATAAATGCCTACTTTCATCAGCATGTTAACTTGAAAGTCAGTTCTTAGATGTGGACCGTACAGATGTATAAACCTTAGGATGTTTTGTTAAAAGCTTTTGCATCGGTTTAGCCTGTAAGAGAGAGTTTACATTTCCTATTAGCTCTGAACACACAGTACTGATGGATGTGGCAAGAAGTTGAAAGATCAATCCACAGGTAACTTTGATTATCTTCAGCAAATATAACACAGTTCATTTTTAATTGAAATAAAATGGAATCAATTTCACGGTGGTGCTGGAGAAAACAAAATTAAAGAATCATCTGATTCATTTTGACACATGCTTAAGAACTGTTTGAAAAAGTGAAAGGTTTTTATGCATTTGACAGAGTATTACTAAAGACATTCAGTTGGTCTTCCAGGGAATTTGAATATTTTTCACAACTTCCATCATATGTTTTTAGCAACTTAAGCTAAAAGATACAGGTTGCAACAACAAATTGTGTTTTAGGAAATGACAGAGTGTCAATCAGTGTTAACATACCAAGTGCTTTGTGAGAAAATAGCTGCTACTCTCTTTGTTCACTTGTTGGTGTGTATTTTAAGCCTGGTTGCAGTGAAACAATGCTGTTATGACCTACATTTCTACAATTAATAAAAGATAAAATAAGACTTGTGTCATCGTTTAGTTCTGCTTCAGTTACTGTCTTCTTTGTGCCTTTCTGAAGCCAGGCTCACATTGCAGTTATCTTCTTTTTGTTAAGACTTCTTTTTGCAGAGATTAGGCAGTGTTTGTTAATTTAAAGTTACTTGGCAAAAAATTTGGATAAGTGAGATCTAGGGCCTACAGAAGGGTGGGAGACTCATGTAGTGCACCATGGGTAATGTATTTCAGGTTCTTTTTTGAATCACAAAGAAAAACGTAATAAATTTGGGAGGTCAAAAAAAATGTGCCAAAAAAGTCTCAAAATGTCAATTCAGGAAGTTTGGAAGTCTCAAAGTTATGGTAGTTAGACATCAGAATAATGTGTCCTTACTAGGTATTCTATTTTAGTGACCTGAAGCATGTATCTTTCTTTTTTCATTTAAAAGATAGAGTCAGCAGACTTAAAGAAATTGAATGGGGAGTTTGAATAAAATCCTTGTAAAGCCATGATCCTGTCCTTACCCTATGGCAGTTTTTATCCATCAGGCATCTCCTGCTGAATCCAGAACATTACATAAACATAGTATTGTATCTTTTATTTTAAAAAAAACTCTCATTGCTGCAGTAATCACACTGTCTGCACAACATAACATAGAAAGCAGCGTAGTTATCTTTAATTGGAAAGAGAATAAGAACAGAATTGCGTCTCAGAGTCCTGCTGCTTGCATGAACTTAAAATCTAATTCTGTTTTACCAAAGAGCATCAAGAATAGTTATGCTTTCCTTACTTAATGTTACAGTGGATAAAGATAGACACCAAATGTCTCCCAGCTCTGCAAATTTGGACTGTTTACATTGTGCTATGTTCCAGCCCATGAATCATTTTCCCACAGCTTGAGTCCTTACCTCAGTAGTCGTTGGCTGACCTCCTGTGCAGATGGGCCAAGCTGAAGCACAGAGCTGATCTTTATTCACACTGGTGCAGTAACAACAGAGCCAGTGCAGTTAGTTTGGACAGTTGTTTCAAACAGCTGGTGGTCAGACACCGGTCAGACGCTGAATGCGTGACGACTGTCTTTCTCCCCACAGAACGATGACGGCGGACACTGCTGTCTGGTCAACAAGTGGAGCACGTTCCTGAAGGCAAGACTCATCTGCTCCGTGCCGGGGGCCGACGGCATCGAGACGCACTTTGATGAACTAAGTGAGTCTGAATTATTATGGCCTTCTTATACATTTCTCCTTGAATCATTTACTCTTTCAGGACACGTGTTGTGTTTTCTTTCATCTCTGGATGCCACCCAGGTGTTTATTTTATCCACCACCTGTTGCTTAATAAGTCTCCAGTTTGTGTTTGCAATCAAGGCTTACTTCAAAGCCAATATCTTAAATACTTCTTGCCATTTTTACAGATCAAATATCCAAACTCCGAAAACATTTAACACATCTGCTCAGAGTTGGTGGGAAGTATGTAATGAATACGGCCGTGACCTGACAGAAAAAAATGGCAGCTGGAAAGTGAGAATTGTTAGAGGAATATGGAGCTAAGATCCACAAAATGGTCTGCAGATGGTGAGCTTGTTGACAGATTCAGTACCAACAACTTTCTCATCTTATAGGGCTCCCTCCACATTCTGCCCTCCATTTGCTTTGTATGCTTTCACCATGATGTCACGGTGTTAAGACTTAAAAAATGATCATCCTCTCAGTTTCTGCTGCAGCTCACTCCCTGTACATGGGAGGCACATATGCAGCATGTGTCTGCTTATGCACAGCAATACTGGGAAGAATCCCACAGAGCTGCAGCTTTAGATTAAGGTATCACTGACTCATACATGTTAAGCCTGACACGCCTGTTCCTTTGAACATCAACATGGCTCCTGTAGGTGCTGTAAAATCTGTAAAGGTAACATCCTGACTGAAAGACTGTGATCGCTCGACTTTGAAGCAACACGAACAGAGAATTTGAAGCAGAGATAGAAAAGCGAATACACACACGCACACAGAGTAATCAAAGTAATGAGCAGCTGGGATCAGTCCGACCCCTGTGGATCATCCCGGCCTGTCCGTCATTCACATGACTGACAGGATTAAGGAGGGATTTGTAGTATCCTTGAAATTCTAATGACGGCTGGTATGAGCAGCAAATCTTTCACTACTTTCTGCTGTTTCTTTGCTGGATTTTAAAAGAAATGTATTCTGTTGTTGTGCATGAGTTTGAGGTTTTTTCTCTTAAAAGAAAGTGTCTGCATTTAATTTTGATTAACAACAAACCTTGAGCTACCTCTGTCTTTCCCCAGAGACCAGCTGACAAGACAGACCCTGGTTAATCTCATACTGAAAGGAGTGCTTGATCAAATATCACGTCTTCTGCACTGTAGATATTCTCAGATAAAGTAAATCAATCCTTAAAAAAAGGTTAGCTTTTATATTTACCTCTGTATGATACATCTTTTAGAGGCACAAAATACATTTCATTCCACTTAGGCAGGATTTTGAGATAACTGTATTACAGGCACTTTTGTGGCTTTTTTTTAAAAAAATAACATGCCCTTGTGGCCTGCAGTAAAGGGCAAATAAAAAAATGGTTTTTGATTTAAAATTTGAGAAAATAGATACAGTAGTTTATGAAGCAAATGCTACCCCAAAGGCTTTTTTGTTAAGGCAATCAAACATTTAATTCTTCGAATCACGATTAATTGCTGAAATTCAATCATTAACTTTGATTGTATTAACGTGTGTAACCAGGTTTAAAATTGTGTTATTTTACATGCCATTTTTTTTAAGTCTGTATTAACATGTTAAGCATTTCCATACATTTTTACTTGAGAATCAAAAGGATGTACATTATGATCTTGGCTTAACAACTTGATTTATTATTGAATTAAGTATGGCACCAGGAGTGCAGGTCGCAGCCCATGAGGTACAAATCCAGCCTGTGGCCTGTTCCTTGCTTGTCGTTCCCCACTCTCACCTTCTTTCCTACTCCATCCACAGTCCTATCCTCTCTGACTAAGGGCATGAAAAAGCCCCCGGCCAGAAATTAGATGAATAGATAAATGTGGCACCGCTTCACGTTTACAAGTCTGTAACAAAGCAATGATTGCCATTGACTCAATTTGATTTCAACAACGGTCAGTGGTAAATGAGGCTTGCCCAAGTTCATTCAGGACACAGAGGCCATATGCCCTGCTGAGATCAGCTGACAGGCTGATGTTTGAACCATTGTTTCCAACCCCGCTCAATCAACCACAGCTCTTTCTAACTATAAGGCAGTGCATTTAAACACATCTCAACTCTCACTGATTCCTGCTACACTTATGCTACTCACACAGCACTGATAATGGTTTAACTTTGCCTTCTTCCTGTAGTGCACTCCCGTGGAAGGCATAAGTAGGCTGCTTGGCTGACCCAGGGAGCATTTTAAAGAGCATAAAGACCCATAACGTACACTATAGCTGTAATTCCACATGGCAAAAAATGGTTGAACTCTCAGACGAGAGTGTCCCTGACTGAATTGTGACTGAATTAACACAATCCAAAATAGAGCACTGCCAGGCTTTGTGATGCAGTTTGATAAACTGTATACTTAGGTCCTGGTGGAAGCTCAGACTTAAAGTACTGATGCCGGTTTCGTTTTGACTCAAAAGTGCATTTTCTTTCAACTTCTCAAGTGTGCTTTCTTTTTTTTTCTTAAAATTAAATGTGTTCAAAAGGTGGTGCATTTTTATCGTTATATTACAGTGTGCGAAAAGAGACATAAAAGCATACAGTGAAAAAAAAAAGAATGAGTCCATATTTGACCATAATCACATGAGGTTTAACGCATTAACACTTTAAGTCTTAGTATTTATGAAAGTTGCACTTGAATCCACCACATATGTTGCAGCAGCATTAACAGTTGAAATTTCTCTACATGTTTTGTCTTTTTTATTAATACACTGTTAAATAATTGACTTGGGAGCTGCAGCAGCCACATCATGAGCCACATGTATTCCTTACTCCTGCTGTGATGAGACTTTAAAAGATGCAAATGCGTGTTATGCATTAGGAGCACTCTGTCAGTGACAGGAGAGCGCTCCTCTCTTCAGCGTTGCTGTACTTTTAGCGGTCTACCCACTACAGCAGGTCAGCTGCAGACGAACACTCACAGTGAGGTCATTTCGAGTCCTGAGGTGCAGCGAACATCCCACAGCTCTGTGGTCGTCCTGCCCACAACCACAGACGGTCTGCTCAAAATGTATTCTGTCTCCAGTCCTGCTGGTCCCTGATGGAGTCCAGCAGAGGCTTCAGAGTGGTTGTACGAGGACTCTGGGGGGAGAGAGTGAAGTACATTCAGATGGTGAGGCAGTCAGCATTAATGGGAGGAAGAGCATTCAGTGCTGGAGAGATAGAAAGAGGGAGGAAGTATATAAAGGCATGCAGGCACAACTGAGATGAAAATGTCTGCCAGATAAAAATGAGAATGGATGTGTGGGCAATAAAGTTTTATTGCCTTCTCTGAAATGTAATTGTGGAGTGAAACATTATTTTTTCATTGAGTTAGTTTATGTCCCTATTGTCCACAAACCCCCAAACAGCTTAACTGTACACAGACAAAGCTCCTTTTTGTTTGATGTTTGGTTATTACTGTGGTTATTTAGTCGCTCATACATTAAAGTAGTTATCAAGAAGCTAATACCTACAGAAATTTAACAGCTCTTCCTCCACAAAGTGACAATTTACTTCTTCCTCCTCTTTTGACTTTTCAAAAACACTATTTATTCCCTCTCCATGTCTTTCACCCATGCTTGCAGTGAACTGAGATGTGATGCTCCGAGGGCCTCAAACACCCTCTGATCTGTCACATCAAAAAACAAAAGTTTCAGTGACGCAACCCGTTCCAGCTCTCTCCTGATTTATTTCTCTTTCACTGTGCTCGGTATGTAGCCAGCAGGCCTGTCAAACTGGCGTCAGATGGGTTATGAGTTTCTACTTTGTTTGCCAAAAGTTAATTCTTGCTTTCGTGTGCAGCCATTACCTGTCATTTTCATACCTTGGCATGTAAGGAGATTTTTTTTTCCTGTAGTGATTTGGAACGGGTGATCAAAGCAGGGTTTGCTGATTTTGCAGCTTTGCAGAGTCAGAAATGTTTGCGTACACGCTGTGAGGATTTAAGCTCCCTCCCTTGTGTTTAATACAGGGCATGCTTTAACACCAGAGGGCACAAGCATCAAATCCTGTTATTACATTTTACCCTCAATTCCAAACACATAATTGTGGTTAACGTTAAGTTCTTTACTTGCTGCCTCTCGTGTTATCCTGGGTGAGATGTGCGAGATAGATATGAGACTCTTTATTTTCTACGCCAGATAACTGTCTGCTCCTACCGCGTGAAAATAATGATCTCAGGTTAAATATTGATGCATTTTAGAGACTTCTGGTGACAGGGTAATTTTTGTCTGTAGGCTGTTATCAACTTTTCACTAGTTTACATTGACGCACTTCATGAAGTGGATCTGTGTCTTCACCAGCAGCTTTACTGTCATTCTTCTCAACATCTCAACTTTAAATTTGTCTGTTTTCTTTAGTGCTGTTTTTACTTGCACTTATCTCTCATTAAGCCATGTGAGAGGATTCGCTGGGTTCGCAACTGTCATTGGGTGCATATGGCTCTTATCAAAGCTGTGTTTCAGCAGAGATCTCTGTTTCACTCATATTTCCCACTGAGACTTAGGAACTGTAGCCTCAGAATTGGGAGAGCTTGGATTAAGGATATTATTGAACCTCCAGTGTCCACTATTCTCTAGAAGCTCTCTCTGAATTCCCCAGTCCAGAGTCAGAAGTCTCTATGTTTCACAGTTCCAGATGTTATTGGTTGAAATCAGGTGGAAACTGGGAGCTAATAAAACCTCAGGCTGATAAAATGGACAGGAAACAGACACTAATAGTTACTTTATTTACTGTGTTTTCCTAGATTGCTCATCATGATGATAATTTTAGCCTAAAAAGACACTGCTGGTGTACAGATCAGGATTTTATATATAAAAAGAAATTTTCATGTCCTTTTTGGGGGGCTTTTATGCCCTTATTCAGGAAACAGGAAGAGAGTGGTGAGTGACACTTGGAAAAGACGTCACAGGATGGGATTGAGCCCAAGTGCTAATTTTCTGTACATGGAGCACGGGACCTTAGGCTCAACAGCACCCCAAACAAAGTATTAGTGAAGCCTGTTAAATGCATTTGTATCTCTCCCCTACTACTCAAGTTCCATTTTTCTGCTTTTTTAATGTTTTGTGTTTCTCAGTGTTTTTCTATCCACAACATTTGTACTGAGAGAGTGCAGTTTAAACCGGAGTCAAATTCCTTGTATTCTTGGCGGAATACTTGGCGAATAAAGCTGATTCTGATTCTGATTCTGATGGGCTTGAAAACAAATGGATCCACTTCTCTGGGACTCCTTGCCACATATTTCAAGGGCCTATGAAACTCCTTTAACTCCACGGATTGTTTTATTTAAATAGTCCTAAAGGCGCAGAGAGAACAAAAACATCTTATATTGAGAAAATGCCTAAAATATTAACACTTTTTTGCTGCTTTAAGTTAACAGTTTCTTTTCAGTTCATCTTATATAGTCATACTTAATAGGGATGTTCAGATCAGATCACGTGATCGGAAAATCGGGCCCGAAACAAATGGGAAAATAACATCTTACTATTTCCTACTGTTGTGTGGTGGTACAGAGTCAGACCATTTCAACCCCACACAGAAACAACACAGGGCATGACATCACAAGAGTGACGCTATTATTTGAATGCCGTAAAGTAGAGCGAAACATGGCAGGAGCTTTAAGCTGGGAGCGGGTTGTATTTGAATAGAAATATCAGATCTGGACTCGGATACTCAAAGTCAAACGACTCAGACTGGGAGGCAAAAGGACATCCCTAATACTTAGAACAATAGAAAGGAGTGTTTTAGCAGGTACTTTTGCACTTTCACTCAAGAAAAAATAAGAATGCATTTCTGTCGACAAAAGTGTTTTAATTGATTTCAGGGCATTTTCACCACTGCTTCCTGTCATTTATGGCTGTGACTTATTTTCATAACTTCTGTCTTTATCTATCAGGGGATGTGTATATCCAGCCAACTCAAGATACCAAGAACCCTGTCATCTATGGAGTCTTCTCAGTTTCAGGGTGAGTGATTGACAGCCTCCCTCACTCTCTGACTGTCATGCAGTTTAGAGGGAAGGTGTATTTTGGGTTCCTCCTGCAGCCTTTTATTTCATTTCCTTTCAGCCCGTAGGTGTCAGCTCTCTCTCTCAGATATTGAAATGCTGTGTTAGCCTGTCAGATCCAGGCAACAAAGAGAAAACAAGGCTGTGAATTTGGAGCCTGGAGGGAGTCTCACTCCTCTGGGAGGCTGACTGAGCCTATAGCTCTTCATAGGTCAGGTTTGATAGCAAGCTGTCATTCAACACACAGTCTTAAAATTCAGGCAGATGTGAAAATTGAGACTCTTGACTGCACACGAGTAGGGAGAGGTTCGCAGATAGTCATAATAAACATATCTTGATTAATGTATTTGAGAAACAAACACTGTTATTGTTTCCATCCTCTCACATTCAAGCTCAGCTGATAAAAACACATGCTGTGCTGATTATAGAGGCCCATGACAGGAGTTACAAACATAGTACACCCACTACCCGAGCTCGGGTGATTCTCTGCAGAATGTGGGTGTTTGTGTGTCAGTGTGTCAGACAGCTTGACTCGGTTTGAGAGTGTGTGTTTGTGCGTCATTATACTTCAAATCGTTTCTGTTAAAGGCCGGCTGAGTACGTGGGAAGGAGCGAGCAGAGATGCACAGAACAAACCGTAGTTATTATCTCAGGGAGTGGGTTAAACTGCTGTCTCTGTGAGTTCATCCTTTTTTCTCCTGCCCTCCTCCAGATCTGTGTTTAAAGGTTCGGCAGTGTGCGTTTACTCCATGGCCGACATCCGCATGGTGTTTAACGGCCCTTTCGCCCACAAGGAGGGGCCTAACTACCAGTGGGTGGCTTACACTGGGAAGATCCCTTATCCACGACCTGGCACTGTGAGTTATAAACAATAAAAAGCAATTCTATCATAATCACATCCCAGCCCATCCTTTCAACAAGAGACTGTTTTATAGTATAATTGCAGGTTTGAGAGCTGGATCTCTTTTCTTTTTCTGTCAATAGTGTCCTGGAGGCACTTTCACCCCCAACATGAAATCCACAAAGGATTATCCAGACGAGGTTATCAACTTCATGAGAAACCACCCCACCATGTACAATGCTGTTTATCCAGTGCACAAGCGCCCCCTGGTGGTCAGAACCAATGTGGATTATGAGTTCACTACGATTGCTGTGGATCAGGTGGCAGCTGCTGATGGAAACTACGAGGTGCTTTTCCTGGGAACAGGTCAGTCATTTTTCACTCATCTAAAAAATTTACAAGTTCTATCATGTTGATCGTTTCAGCCAGAGTGTGTCTGCTGGGAATTGTTGAAGCAGTTTTGTGACTGACCTCTAGACTTACACTCTTGTGTTTTACAGATCGTGGCTCAGTCCAGAAAGTGATTGTTCTGCCTAGAGACGACCTGCAGACAGAGGAGCTGGTCCTAGAGGAGGTGGAGGTCTTCAAGGTGTGATTTCCCTCTTTTTTCATTCTGTCTCTTTTTCCCCTAATTTCTGTATAATTTGTCTTCTGAGATCAGATCTTTAAAGCCTGTGCTCTTTGTATCACTGCAGGTTCCCACACCGATCACCACCATGAAGATTTCATCAAAACGGGTATGATGCAGACCAGATATTACAATAATATGATACAATACGTCAGTATTTTTAAAATACAAAACAAAATCTCACTTTTCCTCAGTTTAGTCAGGGCCACTCTCTTGGAATTAATTATTTGTATGCAACAAGTTTTATTCAGTGGTAATTATCTGTTCTTGGAGGCCCCTGCCTTTCCACATGCTTACTTGGAATGCCAGTGCCTGAGGTGGGGGGAGCACACTTCCCCTCATTTACTTGTGTATAAGGGTGATTCTTCAGTTAAGGGAGTTTTTCTGTCCACAGGGTAGATTTCCAAGACGAAAATATTTTGTTTTACAAAAAAAAGAAAATAGTAAGGGTTAGGTTGAAGAAGTTATGAAAAAAAAGTAACCATGTCTTGATGATATTTTAATACTTTTTCTCCGTGTTGGAAATTCAAACATGCAAGATTTTTACTGTTTTGAGCTTGTCACCTGTGTAACAGTAATGAGGTATGACAATAATAAAATTTACTTTTTGCAGAAAATATTGGTTAAGTTTTTGACTTGCTAAGCTAAAAGGTTAGCTAGCATTCAATGAACACAAAATATATGTAAATAAAGTGAAATTTCTCACTAATTAGTTAGAATATTCAAAAAGTAGCTTGTTTGGTAATGACACCTTATAAACATATTCTCACATCAGGGTGTATAAAAGATCAAATTACCCACATATGTGGACATCAAATATCAGGCTTCTTCCTCATGTCTTGTATGTTCCTCTGGAGCATCTAATTAGCGTTCAACAATGTCAGTAATTTTTGGTAAAAACTTTATTAGACTGTAAAATGTTGAGTGTGATGGTAATGATGGAGGTATAAGGGACAACAATATCTAACTATAAGGGGGGATGTTAAAATATCTGGATTGAGGACAAGCTGAAAACTTGCACATTTAAATTTAAATATCATCATTGAGACACAGTTATTTTTTTTCATGGCTTCTTCGACCTAACTCTTACAAATACGATCATTATTTTTTGTTTAAAAAAAGACAAAAAACATTTTGGTCTTGGAAATCTCACCTCGGGACAGAAAAGCCCCCTCAATCAAATTACCCTTACATGAAAATCAAAGGCAGGCAGGGCAGCAGTAAAGTCCCCCAGATCAGGCATCAGCAACAATAGATATGATACTGGTAAAATCAGAAATAGATTACATGCAACCATACAACAGAAACAGCTTGGACAAATCACTCCCAATATAGAAAGCAAATAGTTTACTCCTGGATACTGTGACTGTAATGAATCTGTTGTTTCAAAGAAATCTCAACAACTTCACTCTCAACACAGAGGACGGGTCCTATCTTTGGAAAACTGATGTTTGTATCCTGTTATTATATTTTTTGATCTTTACCTTTGTTTATTATTTTTTCAACAGCAACAGCTCTACGTGGGTTCAGTCTTGGGGGTGACTCACCTGGCTCTGCATCGCTGTGATGTGTACGGAGAAGCCTGCGCTGACTGCTGCCTGGCCAGAGATCCATACTGTGCCTGGGATGGAAAATCTTGCTCCAGATACTCCAACTCTCAGAAGAGGTGAGGATTATAAAAGTAGCTCTGCCTTGGTGTGTAAAACCTTTCAGATATGTTAAATTTAAGCTTTTTACTTTTGACCGTTGATCTGACCCCTCTAGACGGAGCCGTCGGCAGGATGTGAAGTATGGCAACCCGATCCGCCAGTGCAGGGGTTATAACTCTAACTGTGAGTATGAAGCTAACTTTGTAATACTACCACAGTTGGTAGACATATGCCAATTTCTTTTTATAGATGTGTATGTAACACATAATTTATTATTTCACAGCTAATAAGAATACTGTGGAGTCAGTTCAGTATGGCGTGGAGGGCAGCACTACATTCCTGGAGTGTCAGGCTCGGTCTCCTCACATGTCTCTGAAGTGGCACCTGCAGAAGGAAAACAGTGACAGGAGGAAAGAGGTGGGCAAATCTTTGCACACAAAAAAGAGTCACATTTTCTGATTTCTCTAGCCATATAAGCTGTCTTTAGAGTTACTTTATAGTTAAGGAATCAGACAAATTAATGAATTAAATACTGCCCCTTCAGATACGCTCAGAGGGCCGCATCCTGAAAACAGAACAAGGTCTTCTGATCCGCTCCCTGCAGTCTTCTGACAGCGGTATCTACCAGTGCACATCCACAGAGAAAAACTTCAAACACACCCTAGTCAAACTGCAGCTCGTGGTCCTCTCCAGTCGCACAGTCAACAACGTGTTGGTGGAAACAGGCAGTCCAGCTCTCCCTCCGCTGCAGTCCAGCGCCTGGACACCAAGCGTAGGCCAGTATAAAGACCTGCTGACCATCCTGAGCCAGCCAGAGATGGGTCTGATCAACCAGTACTGCCAGGACTACTGGCAGCTCGGAGAGGGCGGTCTTGTGGACAGCAAAGCCAAAAGCCTGAAGGAGCTGAAGGAGCAGAAGAAACCTCGCAACCGCCGGCATCATGATGAGCAAACGACTCCAGCTGAGACATGAGGAGCTGGTTCTTCACCTTGTCATACTCAAACACCACCAGTCTACCTTTTCACGCCTCCTCCTGAACACTACATCCCTCCATTTAGGGAAAAGACTCCAGTTAAAAAAAAACAAACAAAACTATCACAATGGACGACTGCAACCAAAAGCAACAGCATCATACAGGAAAAAATACACAATATTTATTGTAGGTTGTAAAAAGTAATTCTTTGTACCTATCTAGAAAACATGTTTTTGTGAATAGGTAAATCTGTGCAAATATTGTTGTTATTATAAAATTATTGTTAGTGTTCTTGTTTATTACGATGTGTTGTTATGTTGAGAATATCTTTATGTTTGGTGTTTTTGAGAAAAAGCAACAACAACCCGGGACGCTGGGAATAACCACACATGGACAAGGACAGGAACTGTTGAAGGCGCCATGTTGGATCACGTGACAGTGTTCACTGTCAGAGCTGGAAGTGGAGTCTCCTGTTAAACTCTCAAACTTCCCTTAACTTCTTCACCAGAACTCTTCACTATACAGCAGACTCTATTTTGTATTTTAACTGCGAGAAGAAAGCAGCTGATGGAGGGATTACTGCATTTCTTGAGACATGAGGATAAAAGAAATGCCCGCTGACTTCAGCTGTGACAATGTGTCACAATTACACGGTCATGTGTTGATAAAAGTTACCTGTGTGTCAGGTAAAATGTGTCTCCTTTACATTGTGGTCCAGCCTGGATTCAAGTGACAATGGTACATCACATAAATTCTTCCAAATCTGTTGCTGCCAAGTGTTTGTTTGTTTCTATGTGAATATCACATCTCAATGTTGTATCCTAAACAAACGTGATCTTCGTGATAAGCTGTTTTTTTTTTCTTTGTTTTTGTTTTGTTTTGTTTTCGGGGAAAGGGTCTTTTAACGCCATACAAGCTGAAAATACAACATTGCCTTCTCTTTTCTTTTCATAGAAAAGAAATTCCAGCAGGCAGCTATATGTGAGTTTGTGACAGTTTGTGATTCAAAACAGGAACAAGCACCTTCTGTTGCCAAATTAGTCATCTTACTAGACAGTAAATACTTCATCGGTATCTATGGTGTTTGCAGTGTGTTCATTTCAGGTGAGCAGTTTGTATCCTCCGAGCAGGGTGGTCCACCTTGGAGCATGATTTGCAACCCCAAATAACAAACCCCTCAGAAGTAGGACTTAACTTCAAACCATCTACATTTAATATGCTGCAGGTGTTGTGTTACTCTAAGCCTGTTCACAGTAATGTAACAACTGTATAGTGCAAAAATGTTAGCAGTGAATAGGATTTATAAGTGTAGGACTAAACATGTTAGACTACACCCTTCAAAAAGTCTGGACATCTTCTCGGCTCAACCTTCTTTTGTTGTCATTTGTTTTATCTCTCACTGTGTCCAAGGTTTGCATTCCTGCCAAGTTTTACGCTCAATATTGATTTCACTAAAGTGAAAAATAATCATGCAATAAGTCTACAGCTCTGTCAGAGTGCAGCGAAGTGCTGATTTACAGCACTTGGGAATAGACCACTTTGATTGGTTGATTGGTGCTGGTAAACAACTTTTCTGTCAGTCCCATGCAGTGCCATCTTGCAAATCATATGTGCCACAGACTCCATATCAAAATACTTCCATATGGTAAAATATTTAAAAAAAACTGTCACAAGCTGATCACCAAACCTGAAGAGCAACACCGTGTACTAAAACCTTCAGAGGGTGACTTTTCATTGTGCATGGCATGTACAGTGTACGTATATGTTATTTGTCTGAAACGCTATGTTGCTGTGGATGTCAGTGAATGTCTTTCTTGTTGCGGGAATACAGAAAAACTGCCAGTGCAAGAAAGAGGTGCTCAATCCCAAGACATGCTGTGGGAAAAAGTACAAATAGGTCGGATTGTGATTTTAAAATCTCTGTCTTTCTCACTCTGTATGTCTCTTTCTCTCTTCTCAACAGATTTGCATATTGTTTCAAACATATGTGCATCTATTTTATTTTGTCTGTTTGGCAGACTTTGCTCTGGTTCATTGAGGTAAAGTAATGTATGATATAATGCACAGTCAATGTTATTGTTATGACTTGTAAAAAATTACTATCTTTTCTTCCTCATCAATGTTGCTGACTAATAAATTAAAGTTCTATATTTTATAATAACAGAGGTTTTGTTTGTTGTTGGTAAACACCCAGAGTGAAACCTCTATTGTGTATCACTTACTGCCAGGCACTAATTTAGAAAAATGTACAACACAGACAAAGAGAAACATAATTAACATGCATGCATACCTTGTTGAAAGTGAGTAGATTAGGATCCTCAGCCTGCCTCAGATTGAGGTCAATGAGATCAGTCAGTGAGACCACAAAGCTCTTTAAGCACTTCACAGCTCACCCTGCAGTCTGCTCCGTCATAGTAATAATGTTCCATCACTCATTAAGCACCAACAGGAAGTAAGGGGTCTGCTGATTTATTTCTATGACCATAGTTGCTGTTGCTGCTTCTATCATCTCTGTCTTTCTGTAAACTTTCTACACCAGCACACACCAGGTAAAACGCTTTTTTTTGGTCCAGATGTGAGCTGAGGCTCGCTTTTGTGACTAAATTTTATTGACTTACACATTCAGCGACAACTTACTCAGCTTGGTTTGTTTCTTTTAAGAACAGCATACAGAGATAAGCACTTGAGCCGCTGTCCATCTTCCGCTGAGCGCAGCAAAGTCCCCCAAAGGTGAGAGCACGCCCTCACTCAAGTAGGTCTGCCACTCCTCACATTTTCCCCTCCTGTCCTCAAACGTGCCTGTCCTTGTGCTTCATTGGCCAGCCTCAGTCAGGTGGGAAGGGGATGCCCCAAATCCTCCCCCAGGACAGGAAAATACTCAAACATTGTCCAGTGTTTGCTGCAGGCAGGCACATCAGTTGACTACATCATCCAAAAAGTAGGTCCAACTGGTTGGGGCCTACTTCCAATTTTTCCCCATACACTTTTTTGTTTTTCCAGGAAAAGAGGATGGGAGCTGGAGCGAGTGCTGAGGAGAAACGCTCCAGAGAGCTGGAGAAGAAGCTGAAGGAGGATGCTGACAAGGATGCAAGAACTGTCAAGCTGCTGCTGCTAGGTACAGACAGATAAGTTGGCTGCAATTACAGAAAATGTTTAAAGGCTCCTTAAAACCCAAATCTGGGGCTAGAAGTCTACTAAGAAAAGCTCATGCGTTGATGAAGTTTGGTTTTAAAATTTGCACCTTCATTCTGATGATCAGCACAAACCAACCTGTAGGCTCATGTGTCATGTGGCCTGATGAGCATATTTGATTGATTTTGGGGGCATGGTGTACTACTTTTTATCAACTGTGATTAAATGAGCTACATGTTGTAGTCAGGTAAGGGCTAAATAACCTGTGTCATTGAATTTTTAAAACCTAGTGATAATCACTCATCCCAATCCCTTCTTAATCCTGAAACAACAGGTACTCTAACACAAAGGGATTAGCCTTGAAGGACACGGTCTACTGCTCAATCCAGACATTCAAACAGTTTCAGACCAAATAAGCACTGTTTAATGCAGTATACAAGAAATTTAAGTCTTTTTTTATGTGGCAGGTTCATTGGTTGAAATCTGAAGGTTGACTCGTTTTGTAACATCTGTGTATTTTATATAGTAATGTTGGAGCTCTCTGGGACTGGGTTTTGGACAAAAACGGACCAATGGATTTGGATTTCCAGGACTGTAGCATTTGTACATGATTAAAATCAACAGCATGTTTAACCCTATAATGTCAAAGCTATTATATTTAATACATGAGCTTGAAAGACCGGTATCTCATCAACATGACAAGTAGTTTCCTTAAAAAAAAAAAAAAAAAAAAGGTATCCTAACCCAATGATGATTATCAGTCCTCTACAGGCAGCTGAAGTTGTGTTTCGGCATTTTCAAAATGGCTGCTCTCATGAAATTCCACACACTTTTTTTCAGGAAAGTCATTGATGCTGTGATAAGACAAACATTGATTAACATCAATTTTTTTTTACTTTTTATTTTTCAATTAAGTATTTTTTGCATTCAAACAATGCATATTCAGTGAACACTTAACAAAAAGAAAGTTGTCAAAACAGCTAAAGGTAATACAAAAAATAATTCATGAACAAAATGATAAAGCCAAAATTGTTGTTTTGTTTTGTGTTTTTTGAATGGTCAGGCTTTACAGGGTTCAAATGTATTCATCAATCAATTTATTCCACTTTTTCTGAAACTTATACAGAACTTCATCACCACAAAATATTTACATAAAGAAACAATCACGAAGACATCAGGTTGGAATGAACTGGCACTTCGCAATGATTTCTAACATACAGAAACATTAAGCAGAACCTGACTCAAAGTTAATCAACCCCGTGCCTAAACAAACAAACTAACAAAAAACACAATATAACCAGAATTATATTTTCACACTTTTTTTCTAATTTTTATGCAAATTACCACTTTAATTTTTTTCTTCTTCCACAGGAGCTGGAGAATCGGGCAAGAGCACAATTGTCAAACAGATGAAGTAAGATATTTGATTTGACATACATGTAATATCTGACTGTATTACATATTAAAACTCCTTTTTTTTTCTAAATCAGAATTATCCACAAAGATGGTTACTCACTTGAAGAATGCTTGGAGTTCATCACCATTATCTACAGCAACACCCTGCAGTCCATCATGGCCATCGTAAAGGCCATGAATACGCTAAACATTAACTACGGGCACTCTGATCAACAGGTAAGAACAGCTGAGAGATTCATATGTGTATGTGTGTAAATTGGTCAGGTTTCTTGGGGACTTTAGGGACTAGATAACTTGTCTGTCAACTCTCAACTGCAGGATGATGCCAGGAAACTGATGCACCTTGCTGACACCATTGAGGAGGGCACCATGCCTAAAGAGATGTCAGACATCATTTTGCGCCTGTGGAAGGACTCCGGCATACAGGCGTGCTTCGACAGGGCCTCAGAGTACCAGCTCAACGACTCTGCTGGATAGTAAGAAGCTAAAACAACATCAGTGTTTCTCATCAAGAAAACATAACTTGACTTCTTCTGAATTGTATTTGCTTTCAAGTTACCTGAACGACTTGGAGCGACTGATCCAGCCAGGCTACGTTCCCACTGAGCAGGATGTGCTGCGATCAAGAGTAAAGACCACAGGCATCATCGAGACCCAGTTTTCCTTCAAAGATCTGCACTTTAGGTGAGTCAATACAGAAGTTTTCCAGAGGATTGAACAATAACTAATCATTAGAGCTCCTGCTGCAGACAGATAGCATGCATGTGTTTCCCTGCAGGATGTTTGATGTAGGAGGCCAGAGGTCTGAGAGGAAGAAGTGGATCCATTGTTTTGAAGGTGTGACCTGTATCATCTTTATTGCTGCTTTGAGCGCATACGACATGGTGCTGGTGGAGGATGACGAAGTGGTACAAAACCATAATATTTCCACACTTGACACTCCATACCCCATCTTTTATGGACAATCAATGGTTAATGTGTTTGAGAAAATCTACATTGGAATCTCAGTAGTAAATACAGTTTTTTCTTTTTTTTTGTTCAGAACCGAATGCATGAAAGTTTACATCTGTTCAACAGTATCTGCAACCACCGCTACTTTGCCACAACCTCCATTGTACTCTTCCTCAACAAGAAAGATGTGTTCATTGAGAAGATCAAGAAAGCACATCTCAGCATGTGCTTCCCAGAGTACGATGGTGAGGTCATCACAACTTTCAAACTTTACCACTTTCAAAGCAGGGGTTTGTTAAAAGTAGGGTCTGTTAGAATTTTCTTACTTATTTGTAAACACAACAATCAGACTAGGCTCATCCTCCTTGGATCAGTGCCAGCGGCAGCCCACACCCACTGCCTCCAATTGTGGCTAATAGTGGCCACTATCATAGCTGCTCTCATTAGCTTCCACTCGCTATCATCAACTCGCAGTCATTTGAGCACTGGGTGCTCTGTGTTTGGCTGATAAAACCACACTTACTCTCCACCAAGAAACTTCTCGATATGATTGAAGCATCAACATACAGGCTGAGGAGGGGAATGGAGCAGACACAGACACTGACACACATGTATACCATATAGTATACTACTAGAGGCTCCTTTGGGCCTTCAGTGGAGGCCCACAGGAGACAACTGAGCAGGATTGTTCCTGTAAAAGTTGACATTTTATTTTTTAGGAAAATCCTGCAGAACCTACCCTTTAAATTCAGTTGGATTTATTAGCAAAAATGCAACAAACTATTCCAGTGTTGTACGATTTTGTTGATGCATACCCTAAATAACTTCTTTGTTAGCTTATTTGGAGCACATTATCCTCAAGATAGTCTGCCAGATACACTGAGTTTTTTAGTTTTAGTTTTAGTTTTTTTTTGTTTGTTTGGTTGATTTTTTTTTTTAGCAAAACAAATGAAGCACTAGCTCTCGAAAGGGCTTTTAACTTTCATTTTTGCAAGTTCTGGAGTAACCAGATTTACAGCAAATGCATAGCCAAGGATTAAGGCTAGATTAGAAAATCAGAAAAATAAAGATTTTGTGACCAAGTTGAATTAAACAAATTAAAGGCTTCAATGACATACATTTAAACTATAGACAAAAACTTTGGATGGAAAGTTGACAAATGAAAATAAAAACTAATCAAATGTTTGTATTTATTTATCTATGTATCTTTTCTATAAGGCCCCAACACTTATGAGGATGCTGGTAACTACATCAAACTGCAGTTTCTGGACCTAAACATGCGTCGAGACATCAAAGAAATCTACTCTCACATGACCTGTGCCACTGACACAGAGAACGTTAAGTTTGTGTTTGATGCTGTCACCGACATTATCATCAAAGAAAATCTGAAAGACTGCGGTCTCTTTTAAGGGCAGGGCTAAAGGACACACTTTATCAAGGTGGGTGACGATTAGTGTAGTATCACACATTTCATTTCATTTGACCAGGTGATAATCAAAATGTCTTTTTTTTAAATTCCAGGGTGACCCTTACTTTGAAACTGAGGAATGATGGTAAAAAAAATGTTTCCCTCAGACATCCTCAAACCAGTGAATGTGAAAAGAAAGAAGCAGTTTGTTGTGTTCAAAACTAAGCTGAAGCTTACAACCAAGATGAGGGGGCAACTATATGGTCAGAAAATCCTGAATTAAAAGGAGTTGAATCTTAGTCAAGTAACTTTTGCCTCAACAATTTTGGAAAGTCTGTAGTCAAGGCACCAAAAGCTTCTGTCAGCACAGTGTGATTCTGTCTCACATGCACGATAGTGAATTAAAGTAAAGCTGTGCTTACAAATTTGTCACCTTACAAAACAAGATAAATGAAACTCTTCAGAGGCAGCCCAACCTGTGATAGAGATGTCTTTAAAGTTGTTGATAAAAATTGCTTTTCAAAGCAGGATACAGTTGCAATTTCTAGTGATATGAAATAACTTTTTGCTATAACCGAATAGAGCCAGTGTATATAAATCAAGTTTTCTCTTGGTCAGATTTTGAAGTGGGATGCTTCGGTGTTGATCTTAAGCCCGCCCCTCTGGGTGTTAGATGTGATATATTATGACTTAACTGTCTTAAAGTTAAACAAAAAGCAGGAATAATTGCCAACTATCCTATGGAGTAACCAATAAATGTAACCGTAATGCTTTTGTAGAAAACTGGGTAGTTTTCCATTTTTCACAAATAAAGAAAAACTGACAGCAAAGTCTTGTTCGCCATCTGTTATTTAATGATTTTCCACATATTCCAAATTCATTTTTTTAAAGTTGTGAAAAGTCCTGTTAAGGATGGGGTAGACACTGTTTTCATTTTTATCCAATAAGTACCAAACATCTGTAGCCACTGAGCTTAGCACAGAGATGACGCTGCGAAAACTGAAATCCAAGTGATGGTGTCTTTTATTTAGCTAACAAAAAAAAAAAAGTTGTTTTATACCAAATACTTAATATAAGCCACACTCACCTGACAAGTCCAGAAAATGTTTTATCTGAAGAGACAAAAATGACCTCTGAATTGCTTATTAAGAGTGAAACAATCATTCTCATTTCAAGAAACTTGACAGGCAAATTTTTATAAGATCTGTTCCAATATCTTGAAATAGGACATTTTTCTGGACTGTCAGGTGAATGTAGCTGTATTAATAAGTCAAATAAGGCAATCTTTACTAAAACTAAGACAAAAGTTCTTGCTTAGATTTCAGTTATTGCAATATTGATACAGGAATAGAGAGCAGACCCTTTCTTAAATCCTAAACTTTAAATGTTAAATCATTATTTCAGGTATCTGTCTTTATGCAAAGCCAAGTTAAACAATTCTGGTGGGTCTTTACCATGCAGGGGCACACAGAGTTAAATTTACCAACGATTCCTTTAAATTACTTTTGTTTCCTGTTTAACTTAAATATCACTCACCAAACTACTGACTAATAAAGTATAACACATGACATCAGCATTTTCATCTGCAGTGTCTGAGTAAATAACAACATGAAACATGACACTGCCCTTACTCTGAATATAAACGTGTCAGTAAGTTTAGCCCCTGAAACCGTCCCTTCAACGATGTCAGTGATGTGATGTTTTCACAACATCAAGCCTAAAACTCTGCTCAGACATTAGCACTTCTAGAAAACAAGCCTCACATGAAAGTAGGAACTCATACTTTCTGTTTGGATCAGAAAAAAAAACATTCCTCACAGGTCAACAGTACCTTGGATCTGTGATGTTATTCTTTGATCTTTGACACACATTGTAAAATTTATTGTAAAAAAAAAAAATCAAAGGCTATCAAGACATTAAAGGCAACACCAGCATTTGAAGAAATTTTTATTTTTACTGATATTTGTTTTTCATTTAAACCCTGAGTTCTCTCCACGTTAATAATTAAGTATTTTGATGTGCAATCATGTAAAAGAGAAACAAACAATACACTTCCATTAAACAAGAACACTGCATGGAGGACAATCTGTGTAGTTACTACAATGGAAATTAAACATGTTTAACTTATTAACATAAAAAACACATTGTATGGCTTTTGTCTTGTCTAAAACAAATTAACTTGAAGTCACTATCAGTGTTAAACAGTTAACAGACATGGAATGATATATTTTGTGCAATATCAACCATGGTTAGACAAAAAAAAAAAGATGTTTTTATATCACCAGAGAAAAACAAACTGAAGGCACTTAAAACAGCAACAGTCCCCCTGAACCTCCCTGTTATTGTGTGTTATGTGCAGCCCTTATGTTAAGTTACTGGTTGAGTCACTGCAGAGAGGCACTGATCAGCATATTTTACAGAGGTGAGTGTCTGCACAGGCTATGCATTTTCAATGTAAGTGGCTAGATGGCGCTGTTCCCATAAAGACAAAATGTGATTCACAGCTCAGCTGTAATTTCATACATACACTCATTCACACACAATGTATTCACACTCACACCTAACCTGACACTTTAAAAGACTTTTTTGCCCCATGAAGTGTTTCTCTAATTACTGAAACAAGCTCTCCAGGAAGTGAAGATGCATGGTGCCTCCTTTCCTGGAAGAAAGATTGTTCAACTTTTTGGCACTTAGTGCTCAGAAACAGCAACTCACACAAACACACACTTTTGATCGGTACAGCATGTTATTGAGCTGCTTTCTCAGGTTCAGTTCAGTGTAGGCTCCCTGTCCGGGTCCTGAGAGAACAGGTAGAGTGTGTGTGTTTGTGCTAAAGGCCAGTCTATTCCAACTTTTCCTTCACGTGCATCCTCAGAAGAGCCCCACCATGTGATCTATCTGTCTCATGTAGACGCTCTTTAGTGGCAGAGTGTAGCGTCGCTCCGCAGGGATTCTGTTGCACTGCAGATTGAGAAGGTTTTTATTTTCTGAGACACAGTTACATACGATATGATGAAGACTGAGAAGCATTGAGCCTTACATTGGTGTTGTTGCTGGGTGTTAGCCGGTTTCTTGGCTCTCCTTCTTGCAGATCTCCCTCTTCACAAGGAAACAAGTCTTTCCACTGTTTCTCCCTGAAGCGTCTCTCTATCGGCACAATGTGGCCCTCTGTGGTGAAGATGTATTTGTTATCTGATCTGTGAAGTGGGTTGTCTTCATCAAACAGCTGCAAGAAAAAGGGTTGTTGATATGACTGCATAGAGTACAGCTGACAATAATTGAGACTGACAATTAACAATTAACTTTTAATGTTGTTTCTACTGATTCTCTTTAACATATTACTATCAAATGTAGAAGTCAGTGTAGGTGACATGGTATTCTAAAACATGTTTTCTTTTCTGTTTTGTCAAGGAGGTAACAAGTTGTGCAAGAGTTGTACAACAAGTAAGATGAAAAGGTAATTCCTTGATTTTTTTTAAAAATCTTTTGCAATTTTTCTCAGTTTATAGCTTGACAAGTGTTTAGAATTGCTGACTAGTATTTAATTGTAGCTACCATTTTAAAAATAAGAGTCAATGCAAATATTACAGTTTGAGTCCCTAGGTGTAGAAAAAGTCTTTAAATTAGGGCCCACATTGTTAATGTGTTAATCTTCATGAATCCATGCAATTAAAGTCCAAAATGAAAGTGTTTATTTAAAAAAATTATAACACTAATAATAATCAACAACTGCAGCTTCTTTCTGCTTTCATGTTAAAGAACTCCTAGATGGCTCAGTGGACAAGTCAAAAGTAACACGTTATTTGTTGTAGAAAACGGAATTAAATATCACTGAACAACTTTGAGTTTGAGCTACTGCCTACGAGTCAAGCTCACAAGTGCATCAAATTGGGCTGATTTCATTCAGCAACCAAAACACAAAAGCCAAAGAGCACTATTTTGGATTGTGTAGTAATCCCTGTGAATCAAAGAGATTCAAGACACTAACTACAGTGCTCAATGACTGGGTGGCAACCACTGACTGTCAAATATATGCACATAATCTTCAGGAGGTCACCAATTTGTTTACGCTTTAAAATTTTGAAGTTCATCACCAACAGGAGACATGTTTGTTGTTCTGAACTTGACCTAGCTTTATTTGGAAGAGGTAAAGAGGCGGGTCTTTTGTCTCTTTGCTGACAACTACAGGATGCCTGTCTGTCAGTGAAGTCAGCCATGCCCTTACATATGCTGAAGTTGTAAGTTTGATAACTTTCAAAGTAAGGAGTTTTAAAAAATAAATAAATAAATAAATAAAAAAGTGTGTGTCAACAGAGATATTAGGTTTTCAAACCTGATCCACTTTTTGAACCAAGCTACTACTACTTTACAAGCAGAAATATGTCACATTACAACTTTTACAACCAATTAGTTTACAATTCAAATCTACCTGATGTGTTTTTGGTTACATTATATAAAACGGCTCAGGCTGTTACTCACCAAATACAGGTATTTGCATGTCTCACTGAGGAAGAAGCTCTCCATGCGATCCTCTTTGGATTTGTCCACCACATGGTGGAGAGTGGCATATCCACATCTGCAAATAAAGAAACATATTTGATTACAGCGGACATGTCAACACATTTTGAATGTCAAAAAATAAAGAAAACAAAATGACCCGCACCTAACTTTGGCATTTTTTTCAAGGCTTTGAAGAATATCCATTCCAACATGCAAATAGAAAGGATTTTTGGTCGCCTGTGAGGAGGAGAAATACACACATTTACAATTAATCACGTGAAAAAAACACCTCTGTGAATGCTTTGTTGTGTCAACATCTAGAAGTGTTACCTGGTACAGCAGATAGGTCGACTCCACCAGCTCTGGTCTTAAAGGGTAGAAGAGCACATCAGGGGCCTGCAGCTGCCAGTTGTATCTCTCTGGCAAAGCCCCGAAGCGCTTCCAGATGGCATAGTAGAAGGCGTGTAGGCAAATGGCGTTGTCTATATCACCGTTGAGCACCTAGAGTGGTGACATTTGCTGTTAGTTTTACAACAGCTCTTCTGCATAAGATGTGTCAAAGCTGGGCATGTGTAATCTCACCTGCAGCCCAGGAAAGAAGGCCTGAAGGGAGTCAATCCAGGTGTTCATGATCTCACCGCTGAACATGTTCACATTCACATAGAGAGGTGGATCACCTTCTCCTTCATTGCACGACTCCCTCCTGGAAAAACACAAACACAGAACCATAGTAAAACACCATTTAGTCTACTATTCCAGAGTGTAGAGCAAAGACTTATAAGTGATGATGAGACATTAAACACATCTTATTTGACATCTTGTGTCACATCTTTCAGTCAGAGAAGAAAATACTGGAAGAAGTCTGCACTTCTACTTCCTTTTTCTCAAACCAATCACTGACTGCGACTCACTTTCATAGCTTAGATAGTTTCAGGCACAACCTCACATGAAATTGACTCTGAGACTTACGCCAAAGTGTACACCATCTACATTTGATTTTCCTTCTGTTGAGCACTCACCCTCTTCTCATGTGGTTCTGAATGCTTTCATAAGCAGCTTGAAACATCCCGTAGTCCTCTTTCTCTCCAAAAAGGATGTATGATTTGAGCAAGTATTCATAGAAGGAGTCCATCCCAGCTCCCAGACCACTCTGTTTTCCCACCCACTGGCCCGTTTGGATATTTACCACATTCCCTAAAGGGTTAAAAGGACAAATCAGTTACCTTCTTTAAATCTTAGAATTTGAAATGCATCATATTTACATTTCTTAACGAGGATGGAGGGTTTTGAAGGACAAGGGCAAAAGATTTTTTCACACAACAACAAAATCATGCTTACCTAACAGACCAGTTTCATTGTTCCTCAAGTTCCACAGAGCTCTCACAGCTCGTCTGGCAACCCACTCAAATGTGGAATCACCAATCAGGCGGCTCAAAATCCCAAACTCCACCAGCAGGGAACCAGCTCCAGCGGTACAAGTCTCATTGATGCTATCAGGGGGAACTCCAGTCTTCAGGTTCACCTGGATTTAAAAAACAAAGTAGTTCAAATGCTTTGTGACTTCTAAACCTTTGATGCATCACTCTGAGAAAGTACAGCAAATTCTAAAATATATCCTCCTGAGACCCAACAATGCATTTTGTCCTCTAGAGAAGACATCATTTTCAGAGTTTTATTTAAAAAACAAAATAGTCTCTGTGCTCTGTAGAGGACATCCTGGGCTTTGGCCAGTGATATCTGACTTGTTAGAGTTTATCCAATGAAACAAAAGATCTATCTTTCAGATTTATGCAAATTCTGCTTTTAAAGCTTAATATTGGGATTTTCTTAAAATACAAGTGTTTCAGCTGTAATTTGAGAAGTTTTGATATCAATGGGTTTTTTTTAATTACTTACTTAAAACACCAATTTTTCCTTGTGTCCTCCACGGTGGACATGGAGACTTGCAAGATCTATTTTTTCATGTGGAATGGAGGGTATTTCAGGTAACAGAGGATTGACATCCTAACAAATTGATCTTCAAGAATCCATCACACAGGCATATACATGAGGCTCAGTGCAAGTTATGCTTTTAATTTTTTTTTTTTTTTTCCAGATTTGATGATATTTATACACATTGAAAAGGGAGGACAAACAAGCTATGACTGTCACAAGCTAACTGGGTTCAGTAAATGATTTATGTTTTGTTTTAACAACAAAAAACTGCTGGTACCCCCTTTAAAACTGTAAAAAGGTGACAGAAGACAGACCATTTTCAGTATAAGGAAGTCCCACTGTCCCCTACAAAGGACATTCAATTAAAAAAAAAAGTTTATGATAAGAAATTATTGCAGCAAGCTACTTTGAACAAAGGCAATTATATAATGCAAAAAAATCAGAAATTTAACTTGTTTTTCTTCCGGGTCTCAGGAGGCTATGTCACTCTGGTAAAAAAAATAAATAAATAAATAAAGACAGAGGGAAGAGAGTTTAAACTGTGTTCCTGCGAAGTGTAGTTTAAGGACTAAGAAGTTTTTTTAAACAAACCAGCATTGACAATGTTTACTGACTAACTAGGTAAACACAGTTTGCTTTGAATGCACAACTGAAACCTAATGAGGAAGAAAAGTGTTAATGTGGCACCACTACACCTCACTTTTTGTCTCACAAGCTTTAAAAAATATAAGTCCTCATTTGCTTTTTAACGCACCATCCTCTGGGTAAAAGGTATTACAAATACATACTCTACACTACTGCAATCAACTTTACTCATATGACAGATCATTTTTAACAGATTGGTCTTGTGTGTGAGGTAAAATTTACTTCTACAAAAATAAACTCACCCTTGGGTAAGGGATGCCTGTGCTGGTGTTCTCAAAGGCTGGCAGCAAGCGAACAGCCAGGTCATGAGCCAAATGCAGCAGCTCATTATCATAACCTTCAAACCCCACATCACCAAATGGGTGTTTTGGGTCTGTCAGCAGAATGTGAGATGAGATAAGGCTTCCCAAGATCCTGAAAAGGAAGAGAAATATATCATCTACTGTTTCCAAACCTAACCAGGAAATCACAGTATCAGTTTATGTTCAGTGTCTGCCCTTATGTTTATCATGTTGATACATTTCTTCAGTGTTTTAAGATTGGATATTTACTCCTTTTGTGTGATTTTGCAAACAGTACAGAAATGTGTACCTGATGTTTGCCTCGAAAACTTGCACAGTTGAGTCCTTGTCAAAAGATACAGTTTCTATAACCAGCTTGACGGCTCTGTGAAACTCGGTCACATTGCCAAGCACCTGCAGAGAATCAGATATTACGTGAGCTCTGTATGCTGTACAAACAAAAGTATTTGGCTGAACAGAAAAACAGAATGGCCTTCATGTATTTATGTACATACATATTCATCACCATTATGGATGAATCAAAAAATAAATTGTTTTAGAAAGCTTATTACAACTTTGCAAAGGAGAATAGTAAAAATAATTACAGAATCTGTGTCAGGTACAAAGTTTGACTGTTGCAGACATCATGCAACCTACAACACAGGAAGTTCTTGGGAACAACAGTGCTGCAAAATGTGGGTTTGATTCTTACAAAACAGGTTTTGAGATCATGATAAACCCCCATTCTCTACCTCAAGAAGCTAGTTTTCAACCTCAAATTCAAAGGTACTCTCCAACAAAGACCCAAACAAAAGAGAATGTAATATATTTCAATCAATCCTGGAGCCATTCTTATTTACAGTAATAACATTGTGTCTATAAGAGATTAGACAATAAACTCAATAACTAACTGTCACTTACCAGCAGGGTGTCTAAGGTGTCGATCAGCGTGAGGGAATAGTTCCCCAAGACATCATTTATGTTGATGTTTGTTCTGTGGGAAAAGCAGTGAAACAGACTTGGTGAAACTGTGCATAAGGAGGAAAAAAGAGTCAACACATAAAGAAATTGGAAGAAGATTTTAGGACAGGCATTTATCAGTAACTCCAAATTTCCTTTTTTTTTCATCTCACACAGTACTCCCCTCATGACCTGTGTGATATTAGACTGTTAACAGAAATCCTGAGAATAAATACCAAAGCTGCTCCGACAATAAAGCAGTTATGCTTTCCTTTATTACACAGTTATGAACGGTAAACGTGCACAATGCAACCACTGTTTGTTTTCAGTGAGTTATCTGCTGATTAGCTTCTTGATAAATCAATGATGTATCAAACAGTACAACTTTATACTATTATTTTCTGAAGCCCATTTGGAACTCATTTTGCCTGGTCATCAATTCAATATTCATGTTAATAAAAGGTGGGATGGACTTTTGACAGAGACAAGTTTGGAATTGTTGTTTAAAAAATTAACAGAAAACCAACAAATAAAGAATGTTCAAAATATCAAAGACTAAATCTGATTTTTTTTTTCAACTAAATCAAGTTGAGATCAATTCTTACAGATTTAGCAGTAATTAGCAAGTTTTATATACAGTTTTTATACAAACTGTGCAGCTGAGCTTTAGAAATTAACAAATCAGTATGAGAAAGTGAAACTTTGTGGTCTAACAGTTCTTGTGAGGTTTCGCTGTTCAGCCCAGGGGAATAAAATGCACTGAAGATACAGGTGTACTTTTGCACAAACACTGATGAAAAATTTGCATACAGAGAAATTAAAATAAAGGTTTAATTTCCTGTTAAAGCTTTACATATACTCAATATTATCTCTAAATTTGGGCTTGATAGTATATCAAACAAACTGAAGTTTTCTCTTTGGCCCTCTGGTAATTGAGACCAGTTTTTTTTTGATATTCAGACCAAGAATTAAAGCAGATTTCAATTGTACACATTTTCAGTCAAAAATCTACAGCTTTCAGAGACGGAGGATCACGATGCATTGGGATACGACTACAGAATTCATGCAAATAGGGCAGTCAGCAGAGAACAGTTAACATGTAAATGACAGTCTGCCATTTCAGAGAGCCAACTTTGAATAACTCACGGATTTAGCACGTCTGGTCCCCTCCCTTTACAGTCAATGGGGTTCAGCTCGTCCTCAGGAAAGGCATATTTCATGTAATTGTCATATCCAAAATAAAACATTTCCTTGGCCAAGTCCTTCATTTCCTCCCTCAATGTGTCCGGGAAGGAGCTGTACCTCCGGACGTACTCGTCCTTATTTCCATCGAAGAAGCTCAGGTAGGATTTCTTCGGTGACTCTTCTCCCACCTTCGCACAAGTGCTCGTCGTCTCATCATATCTGGGCCCATGTATTCGCTGAGACCAAGAGTTTCCTCCTGAGTTTGTCCCTTTTTCTTCCCTAAATAACAAGTCTAATTTGTGCAAACTAAAACCAAGGGGGAAGTTGAACCCCAAGCTAAGGCTAGGACCGAGTCCGAAAGCTAGCCACAGGACACAGCTGAGGGACAGTCTCAATACGACAAGACCAACTACTATTGACCTCCATTGCATTTTTGATCCAGATCAATCTTAAAACGCATAATTCAGGTCCACACGCCTCCAAAGGGGTGAACAACTGTGAAATCCTGTTAGTCAGGTTAAACAACAGGCACAGACTACAGAAGGAAGGCTGCTTGTAGTGATTCCGCCTTACACACTTCCTGTCAACATACCAGCCTCCGTGCAGATACTGACTTGTGATTGGTTCTTCCTTCGTGACGTATTTAAATGAAATAATGCGGGCTCATCCTGTGAATGGTCGCCGAGCTGTCATTATCACGCTTGCGTTTCGTGGCATTCATGACGTGTCGTTAACTTATGCACCAATGGGGAAAAGACACAAGAGTGGGCGGTTTCGATACTCAGAGCTTGGGTCCCTTGGGGCCAGGCCCCCAACTGCACTTAATTTGGGGCCTTCCAATTTAACCAGATTCAGCAAAGAAATGGTTTGTGTGTAGGTAACAAGCAATTTTCCATTCAATGTTTTCATAAATGCCCTTGTAATCAATTTTTATTCATTATAAAAAAATACAGTTTTTTTTTCATTTTAACCAAAGCCAATATTTCTTCATCTTTAGATAAACAACTGAACAAAGCAAACAAATAAAGTAAATACAGGCCAAAGCGTTACATTTTGGCACTTCAGTTAAAAGTCTTCAGTGCCAAAGTGTATTTAGAAATATAAGATACCTTGTCTTGGATGAGCTGATGTGATTTCTCCTCTCCCTATTTTTTTTCCTTGTTTTTGAGTAGACTCTCACTGAGTCTTCTAGTCTTCTTCTGCTCTTTGGATGAGGGGTTCTCAAGATAGGACCTCACCTTCAGAACAGCATCAACTCCTCACAGTGTCTCTTGTTGCTCTTTTGTCAAAGAGCCTCAACACAGCAGAAGCGTGTGGTTAACCACACCGCTTCTGCTGTGTTGCTCCTGTGCTGTCTGCTCCTGTTAATCAACCCCTGCCCCAACTTCTTCATTTTGGCCCTGTAGAGAGGGAGCTGACAGGTTGCTGGGGTTACATTTAGTTGTTCTTTAAAGAGACTCATCCACACCTCTGCTCTTTTTATTTCAAAATCAAGTCCCACCCCTGCATGCATCCTGCCATGTATTCGGCACAGCTGTGCAGGAGCGGCTTGAGGTTGAGATGCCCTCAAAACCAACCGACTTCTTCATACTACATACGAGTGTAGTTCTTGTATACTGACTGTTTTGTTGGTCTGTGTTGCAGTATGCTATACTTGACTTTATTTTTGGTTTCTGGAAAGCGGAGGTAAAGCTGATCACTAAACTGCCTCTGCTGCTGAATCATCAATTTACAGTCTGATCAATGCTGATGAGTAGTTTAAGTGCTTTGATGATTTTATAGAAATGAACCTGTGAGATAGGTATCACTTCTGTAAGGCCTAGCAGTAACAAGCACCGGCTAATCTTTCCCATTACACTGTAAATATTATGTAGCCTATTGTATTCTAGTAGTATACTGTAGTAATACAGCAGGTGGCGATAATGCACCCAAAATGGACTGCCACACACTTTAAATTGAAAAAGAAGAATGACAGGTCGTCTGGGTTTTTTGACGTGCTGCAGATTTTGCTCTTTTTCACAAACTGCCAACTACATATTACATTTTGGCAAAACAGCACAGAAAGCAACAAAAAATCAGACCTTGGAACTGGCTTGTTCAACACTTCAATAGTGCAACCCTTCAACACCTGTTAGTAGGTGTCACTTCCAAGAATCAGCATGTCTCGTTTGTCTAATCTAGACAGAGAGACTAGAGGGCCTATGGGATAGAGCAACTTGAAGCAGGTGTTACACAAAACCAAGTTCCGGCGTTATTTTGAATGAGCCCTAGTACCATCTCCAAAGTGAAGGCCAAGTTCTGCACGAAGCGGGATGTCGGAGACAGGCCGTGAAGTGGGCGTCCCAAAAAGACACTGACTTGTCAGCACTCAGGAATCAACTGTCTTTCACAAATTTGCAGACAAGGTTTGCAGGGCGATATGGCAGACTGCTCTCTGCCCAGACAATTTGGAACAGACTACACGCAGACAATGTAAAATCTCATAGGGATGTCAGGAGGCCTGTCAAGAGGCCTGCCATGACAACCCTTCACTGCCAGGCCCGTTTGCACCGGTGTCAGTAACACGTGTACTGGAACCTGAACATGTGGAGGAGAGTAATGTCCAGTGATGAGTCCAGACTCTGCCTTAAGCTGTTGGATCATAGGGTCAAAGTTTGGAGAAGACCCGGAGAATGCTATGCAGATTGAGTAACATCTTTAGTGGAGGCAGTGTGATGGTGTGGGGCGGCATCTTCCTGACTGGGAAAACAAGGCTGGTCATCAGTGAAGGCAACCTCAATGCAGAGGGATATCGAGATGAGATTCTGCAACTTGTGGCAATCCCATACCTCCACACTCTGGAACCAGTCCCTATCCTCCAAGATGATAACTCTCGCCCCCACTGAGCAGGGTTTCTCAGAGACCACCTCCAGAATTTGGGAGTGCACAGGATGGAATGGCCTGCCAGCAGTCCTGACCTCAACCCTACTAAGCACTTGTGGGATCAGCTTGGGCATGCCGTTCATGCCAGAGTGACAAAAGCAACCACATTGGGTGACTTGCGACAAATGCTGGTTGAGGAATGGGATGCCATCCCACAACAGTGTGTGACCAGACTGGTGATTAGCATGAGGAGGAGGTGCAAATCTGTTCTGGCTGTGTATGGTTTCTCCAAACACTACCAAGGCTCTCATTCATTAAAAGAACAAGTTGTTAAATTGTGAATATTTCTTGTTTCATTAGACAACCCACAAAATAAGAGATTTGAAAATGCTCTTACTTTTTGTGCTAAGTTTACTTAAAATCCTTTCAAACCGTTTTTTTCCCATGTTAAATCTAAGACAACTGCTTATAAAAGTGTGTGTTTTTCCAAGTGTTTAGATTTTGGGTGTGTAAGATGTATTTTCAACCATGACCTGCATTTGAATTGGGTTTTTTTAAAATACTTCAAAGTAAAATGCCTTGCTAAGGTTATGTCAACATTTATTTTCTGGGTGGGGTGGGGCATACTGACGAGTCTAAGGTTTAGCGTTCTTCTAACACAAACGAAAAACCTCCTCAAACAGTAAATAAGGGTCAGACCATCCTGCAGCTGAGCCGAAATGCTCAATTTTAAAATGAGCTGCAGCTACAGATGCCATTTTAATAATCAGCCAAATAGACTACGCTAATGTTTGAATCCTGTAGACAAAATACAGTTAGATTGAAAATAAAAAAACTGAAAATGGTTTGGTTTAATAAAAATAAGTTTACTTGGTATTTTTTAAAGTCCTAAAATCATGCAAAGAAAAACCTTTGTGGTGCCTTTTACTTATCACTAGTCGCAGCATGATGATGAAAAAGGTGCTTGACCTTGTGGAAAAAAATAACAGAACAATGTCTAAATTAAAAAGCATGCCTTTTTATTTCTTGAATATATTGAAGTGGTGTTTTTTTTCCCCATTTTATCCGCCCAGGTAGGCACACCTTGCACGATGCTTTACTTCGCTTCAGAGGTGAGAGGCATTGCAAAAGGCACTTTGAATTCTGCCACTCTCTCAGCCTCCAGGTAGCACAAAGGACATCATTTCCACCGAGGCAACTGACAAACGGGCCGACGTCAACCACGCAATCCTGTACAGCTTTACGTCCAGTACATTCAGACTTTAAATAGAATCATATATTCCTACACACACATCTCACATCAGTAAAAATCATACTAGCTTGATATTTGTACAGACCTGCATCAAATTACTTTCTTAAATGCACAGTTTTCTAGAACAATAGACATGTTTTTTTTAAGAAGAAGAAAACAATTTCAAGCAAAAGATGACAGGAATAGAAGAATCTGCATGTCACCCGGCATCATTACCGACCATATAAAGGAAAAATTGTTATTATGCCTGTTTGACAGAATCAACACTCATATTAAAGAGTGTTGTGTAATACCCAGGAGTAGTGTTACAAACTGATGGGTATTATTAACTTATATTGTATGATCAGCAAAAGGTCTATCAGAAATAAGGGTTTTACAAGAAGTTGTCATAGAGTCCAGCTCTGCAAGCTGATAATGCCAATTTCATCCTTAAACCAGTCTCAGGAACACATTTCTAAGTAGTGCATTCTTTGGGGTTTGTGAAGACATCACCATGTAAAAAAAGAGAGTTGAGGGAGTTGTGTGCATGTGTGTGGCACGAGCATAACAGTGCAGTGAGTAGAAGACTGTACATCATCGTAGAGTGACGGGGGTGTGGCATGACAGTAACATGGCAAATACAGCTGGAAAACTTCTCCCGCGTTTTCAACTCCTCCTGGATTTCGAGTGCTGGATGAGCCACTGAAGTGTGATATCTGGAATTGGAAAAAAAACATGGTAGTGTATGTGAAGAATCTACAGACTGTAATGAATGAGTGTAGTTTCTATGACATCAACCTTCTGTTTCTGAGCACAGAGTTTTGAAGCGAATCGTCAGCGGGGAGTGGAAATAGGGCGGGCTCTGAGCATCTACAAAAACAGCTATAAGGTGACTGCCTCTTGATCAGCTGAGCTCTACTTCTGATTGGGCAAACTCACAATCCATATATCTTTCAAACTGCCAAGGTAGAAAAAAAATCACCCACTGTACAGTGTGTGCCGAAAGAAAAAAATAGTTATTTGAATGGGAGCCAGTCTGTGTACCAAGCCATAAACATGTTTTATTTCTGATGTGAAAACAGCTTATTTGGCTTGGAGTGTTGGTGGTTTCCGGGGTTTCTGGTACTTCTGGAGCCAGCCTCATGCAGGCACTTGGAAACAACTTAATTTTGGTTACATCTAAAAAAATATACAACAAAATACTGAATACTCAAGGCAAGGTCTTTCCCCATTCACGCAAAAAAATGTAGCAGACCAAATGTTGTAAAATATGAACAAAATCTAAAGTAATCCTTTTTAAAAAATTGTAACATACCATGATGAAGTGACAACAAATTAATCAGAAATATGTTCTAAAAATTAAGACTACACAAGAAGATTCACTGAGGAAATGCTGAAGAATCATCATCACAAGAACGATGTGACTTTGTCCTTTGACCTACAAAATCTGAGCAGTTCAAATAAGTGAACAATTGTGTAAAATCAAAACATATTCTCTCAATCCCAGAAATCTGTACACAGGAACAATTAGCTGTCATTCTCTGGGCTTCACACCTAAAGTTTTTAGCAAGCTGGTGGTGATGGTTGAAGGGGCACTCCAGTGGTTTAGTATTGCATTTTTACATATATTTTTGTTTCCATCCCTACAGACACTTTATAAGACTTGTCAAGAAAATAAGTCTAAAAACTCTTATTTTTAGTTAGCTTATAAAAACTTCACATTGACAACTGTGCAGATGTGTCATACTCAGAAAAAGGTAGTTGGAGCAGCAGTACAACACTTGTGGTTTGGAGATTAAAGTGATATATGTGCGTGTGCTAGTGGAATAGCACTTCAAATATCAAAGTTTCGGTTGCAGTATTTTTTATCAGTATCAGTCTTATGTTACCAGCTATCACGGAGAAGTCTATTACCAAAAGTAAGCTTAATAATAACACACAAATGATCAACTAACTCACCAATGTTGTCTTTCTCTTTGCAGGAAATGGAGTAGCAGCATATTTCTCTGTCCTGAATAGCTGACAGATTCCTAGGGACAGAGAAATAAGTATTAGATACAAGGATAAACATTCATCTGTCCCATCATTCTGCGTCTTGTGGGATGATCTTTTGAGATGAGCTCATCTTCTGGCCCATGTTGCTGATTTGTCAGCAGAGGGAGCCAGTTCCTTCAATCAACTACTACAACTTCAGCTTAAACTCCAGCTTTCAATAAGTAGGACTATTTTCCTCAAGAAAGAACAGACATACAATGATTCCACATGTCATACTCACATCTTCTCGATAAGCTGCTTTTCATCTAGAGCAGTGGGAAGGTCCCTTTTGTTACCAAGCACCAAAACCTGAAAACAAGTTATGATTAGAATCTGAGAGAGAGCCCACACACTGTTGGTTCAAAAATCAGACATGATGGTTTCGGGAGCAAACTTACAGGAATTCCTTGCAACTGAGGTTTGTCTAATAAATTATGAAGCTCATTTCTGGAAGCCTCTACTTTATCTCGATCTGCTGCATCAACCATGTACCTAAAAGTGAGCAACAACAAGGAAGAAGTATTTCTTTTAACTCTCTGTGACGTCTTTGAGACTTCAGAATCAAAACTGGGATTATACTCACACAATTGCGTTAACTCCCCGACAGTACCGCTCCCACATGCTCCTGAACCTTGGTTGCCCGCCTATGTCCCAGATCTGCAGAATAAAGGGCACATCATTCATTAGATTTGGATTTTTTCATGACCGGTTTAATTTCATCTAATTGCTTTGTGATAACAGCAGATTAAAATACCTTGATGGTGACGTTTCCTTTGGAAACCTTTCTCATATTGAATCCGACTGTGGGGATCATGTCTTCACTGAAATGCCCAGACTGAAAAAAAGATACAAGTAGAAGTCAGTTCTCATAAGAAAAGAACTGGTGATACTAAAGTAATGTAGACATAATCTGCAATATATAATTGTTACATTTTGTTTCATGTGCTACTTTTGTTCAAACAGTACAAAGACAGGGGATAGTGATGTAAATGTAATCATAATTTTAGGACTAGTGAAGCAACATAAAATTATGATCTTTCATTTCAACCAACAGCAGTGGGAAGAATAATCCCGGTCAGCAAACAGATTCAGTAGCATTCCCCTTTATCATCAGACTTCACAAGCTGTTCATATTTTTCCCCTAATGCCCTCCACTGTCTGATGTCCACACATTTCTCAGCACATGACTTGCTGGAGTCACCTGATGAGGCTAAGTGGAAATGAGTGCAGAGGTCTTATGACTAAGGAAGGAGGAGGAACAACCCCTAACAGCTACAACCATTCAGCTTTTTTTTTTCTTTCGAATCTGCAATGCGAAGGATCTGGCTTATGTTCCAACTTCCTGTTAAGACACAGGGCTGTAAGCTGACACTCAAAGCAGACAGAAAGACATTTTTACCAGCTTTGTAATGATGAATTAAAACAAGTTTCTATTTGTTACAACCATAACACCCATTTTTTGTGTCAGCTCTAGTGAAAATAGATGCTTTGCTGTTGGTATCAAAACAAAGCTAAAATTCTGGATGCAATCATTGCAGATCCAAAGAATTCCTCAACATCTTCCAGTTAGAGTAGACAAGTCATCTCATCTCACTGCAGACCACATGATGCAAAGGAGAATGGAAAACTTGTACTGTCCAAAAAAAATCTAGAAATAACAATAAGTAAATGAATGGGGGCAAAATCTCCCAAAGCAAGCACCAGTGGCTTGAAACAGCCGTGAAGCTCTTCTTAAAACATGTTGCGGTCTGCTTATTTCCTAATGAATGGTTGCTCCACCAGAAACACTCGTTTTAAGTAACCAACCCAAGTTGCACATCAGAATTGCCTTCAATGGATGCTTCCTCAGTTACAAGAGGTCACAGAGAAAAACAACGTCAGAACAGAAGTTGTGAGGAGCTATTTTAATTTGTTGACATGCTATCATTTTGATTGAGCATTGGTTGACATTTTATTTATGAAGCTAGCCACCTGAACTTATGAATAACCATCAACAGATCTGTCTCTGGATATATCTATATGAAAATATTGAGTATAAAACCTAGAAATTAACTTCCTCAAGCCCAATTATTTTTACTTTGGTGAAAGAACCTGTGCCTATGCGAACCCCCGCATTGTGTGTGTTTTTGTGTGTGCGTGTGTATGTGTGTGTGTGTGTGTGTGTGTGTGTGCTTGGCAAGCAACTTGATGCAATGTTCAACGTGTCTTTAAGTTGACTTCCTAGTAGCTAAACAATGTGCTAACAGCTTTGCCCTAATTTTCAAAATGATTATACATTGTAGACGAGATTAAAGTCACATCAAAGCAAATGCTGGTGCGCTGCGTTTTGTTTGAGCTTGATACACAACCATAACACAGTAACCAACTAGCCATGCAAGATCCACCAGCCGCAAACTAGTTAGCCCAGCTGTATTGCTGACACAAAACCAACAAACCGCCTGTTTCAGGTTTGTTTACGTGTAGGCATGGCTCCAAACAGACGTCTTATGGGACCCGAAATTCAGACAGCGTAGCAGTTAGCATACAACTAGCTCGGTAACTGTTATCCCATTATTGAGGCTAATGATATTAGCACTACTCTATAGCGAGGTGGCTAGCAGCTGAAGACTTACAGCGATCACGTTTACAAATGTTGTTTTTCCCGAGTACTGGAGGCCGACCAGCGTCAGCTCCATCTCCTCTTTCCAAAATAGAGACTTGAACCAGTCCAAAAGCCGGTTTATAAGTGCCAGCATCTTGAGGTCGGTGTTTGAACTCCCCCGTCGTTGTGTCTGTTCTCCCTCCCTGTCAGATGTGGCGTTTTCCAGTGGGGAAGGGAAGTGGGACGCATGCAGCTGTCATATGATCAGTCTGCCAAAGCGAGCCCCGAATCCACCTACAGGCACACGAAGGAAGTACATCGGGCTCCATGCCCAATTTAAAAGCCCCGTGATGACTTTAAATCGTCTCATCTTTATATATTTGCCTGTCCACAATATACCACTTAAAATGAGATTATCAGCACCGAGGCATTATCTCTTACAACAAGACCGATGAGCTAAGTTTGATAATGAGATGTCCTTTCTCTCCTGAAGAGGATTCGTTGGGTTTATTTTGTAGTAATGACAGGCACCAGAGCTTGTCTGACAGAAGTGCTAGAGAAAACTAGAGAAAATATGTTCGGCTGGGAAATCACCTGGCAACTGGGAAGTCACCCACAACCTGACAGCAATCATTGGTCCAGGTCAGTGGAAAAAACAAACAAACAGCGATTTTAAGTTTATATTTGTTCGGAGCACTGCAAATGATGATGGTTTGACCCTGTTTATTTCAGCCAGGTCACAGCCCTGCAGTACGGGCTTCAGCTTATCACACACTATTTACTTTTGCTATGAATGATAAAGGAGCGTTTAAGACACAGGCAGTGGTTCAAACAACAACGTGCTACTTGTGGGTATTTTAAAGGGATGCACGATATTATCGGCACAATATCGGTATCGGCTGATAAAAGCTTAAAAACACGTTTATCTGTATTGGCAGATATGAAAATTTCTGCCTATAGGCACAGCCGATAAGGTGCTATTCAGTTAGGATCATTATTATTTTCCATCTGAAAAATAAGTTCCTTAAATAAAATGTAGCACTTCATTGATTTGCACTGCAGAGCTCTGTGTCTGTCACCAGGTTGTTACAGTAGCTCTAAAATAATCAAATGCAACTTGGTTATGTTTAAAAATGCATTGTACATTTAAAGTTCATGTGATCTAAAGAAATTATTTTTCTGTATTTCAATACTGAATGTCTTGAGTTTGAAAAAATAATACATTTCTTATTAATGGTAAAATCAAATGTTTTTTGTCTTGTTTTATGTGTGTTTCTTAAACAAATAAGACCGTCACAATAAGAGTAACATATACATTCCAGTACAGGATAGACTTAGCTCTCTTCACAGTGAAAAAAACAAACAAACTTGTGATTATCTGTATCGGCCAAAAGGGGTTTCGATATATCGGCATATCGGATATCGGCAAATATCCAATATCGTGCATCCCTAGTATTTTATGTTGCCAGTTCAATACTGGTGGGGTGGAAGAAGTAGCCTGAGGATACTCATAACTGTGAAATGGTTTTTATACTTAAGAGTATGCTACTTCTACTTGCAGTGGTGTTCAAGTTATCGTGCAGGTGGCTAGCTAACGATAAGTGCTTGTGTTATTATTTTTGAAATTAAAGTTTTAGTTTTATACCTGGAATACAAGAATTTTAGCATTTTTTTTCATGTATTATTTTTAATATAATTTTTGTCGGGAATTCACAAAAAGTTATTCATAGATTCAAACATACAGTACACTTAAGTCCTATAGCATGTTGCTTTGATTTGCAACATTAGAAGCATTTGTTTGTTCCCTTTAAAAAGATGCTAAAGAGAAAAGTTAAAGTCAAACTTTTGTTGGTCAATATCTACATGAATGTGATGAAAAAAATCATATTAAAGCCCCATATTCAACGAGTTGTTAAGCTAACTTTTTATCTACAACTTATCCTTATATTTTCAGTGTTTTTACTTTACAGTTCTCTGCTCACAAATAAATAATTTTAAATAGAAACGTAGAGGATAGCAGAAACCTTACCATCACCATACAGTAAAAGGCAGCAGTATTCTACAGTAACCTATCACCTTAACAATGGTACTCATAACAAGTTATTTAGTCTGTAAAAGATTCTGGCAACTCAAAAAGCATGATGCATAATGTTATGACAAAAAAATCCGAGCTCTGAAGCAAGAACCCAGAATCAGCTCATTGTGAGCCAAAGAGGGCTAACCACTGCACTAGCATGCCACCTTGGGGATTTACGCGGCAGAGTTTATTTACTTGCTGATACATTATGGTAGTTTTAAAGCGTGGCCCATATGCTACTGGGGGTTGGCCGCAATACTCCAGCTTCACACAGGAAGGCCACCACGGGGGTGTGAACACAGAACCAGCTTACTTTGAGGAAAGCAGTGCTAACCACTATTCTGTACTGGCTTGCTTTTCAGAGTTCACATTAGCTCATTGTAGTTGGTAAACTGTACTAGAAGGAAATTAAGGCAAGCAGTAGCTGAGATTTGAACCCACAACCTAGTCATTATGAGGTAGCTTTCACACCACTGTGACATTTGTTAGAGCGTAGGGATATTCAACTTAAAATACTATAAACTTATAAAAAAAGTCTTCCAGTTAGAGGAAGCTCAAACATGTAAACTCTGCATGTTGTCCAGCCATGGTTTGATCTCAGTGTAAATGAACACACTAGCATGCTGACTTGTAAGCTTCATCCAAGCAGGACATAATGCAAATTTTATTTTAAAAAAAATGCCTGGTAACAGTTCTTGAGTTATTTACAATAATGTGAAAAAAAAATTAAATAGATTAAGGAGAAAAACCTGCACATGAAGTATTTTGCGCTGGGGAAAATATCAACATTCAAACATTCTCTCATAAATATCTCATGTTAAATTTCAATGTTTTCACACATAAAATATTCACATAAAAGAGTTAACATGATAAAAACAAAGAAGAGTTCCAAAATCTTTGTAAATAGTTATTCATTCACAGACATCTAAATATTTACAAAACAATCTTTATAGTTATATACCAGCACTCCTTGAACCGTTGCTCAAAGACACATTAAAAGAGCAATGAAGGAACAGTGACTGCATCTTTCTGTCCTGGAAATGAAAGCAGGAACTCTTACATCCACAAGCTTGCTTTGCAAACCTGTAGAGCTCCCTTTGTGATAATATGTGTTTCTAACAGAGTGAGATCCCAAAACATGTATACCTTGATCGGTGTTGAACAGTCTCTGTCTGACTTATGTTGTTACTTCTGTATGTGAGACACAAAAACCGTCACTGCATTTGGATTCATCCTGGATGATGAACGACAGGCTGCTTTCTTCCTTTGACAGAGGGAAGTCACTGGTTTTGGTAGAGACAGGCACAAAGTCGGTTGATTTACCACCTGAGTGGAGAGAATATGAGACATTTCTATAAAATGAGTATAATCATCAAATAACCACACAAAGCTAGTCTGAACAACCACTTTCGTCCTGTGAATGTAGAATTTTGAAGTGAATTCTAAAAGAACAAACTATTGATGTCTCTTTACTGGTGACGGTGCTTATTATAAGCTCAGCTCTCCTCAGGCATGTGAAAAGTGTCAACTACTCAGTTTAATTAAAACCATAATGTTTTGTCAAAAATGCTGTTTGTCCAGGGCACCACTGTAATAGCAGTTTAAGAATGTGACCCAATGATCAATGGCAAGAGTTAGTCTTGTTGGTTGATGGTTTGACTCCCAACCCCTGCTTCTTACCGGACCCCCCACTCTCTAACCCCCCAAATTTCCTGTCTCTCTTCTGTCTTCCTAATTGGTAAAGGTAAAACGCCTAAAACAATCCCAATCAATAACCCAAGACAAGTTTAAAAATAGCATTTGGCTGATATACAAAGCACATAAACTTGGAATGAAATATTTTTTATATCTTTTCATGAAATTGACTGTAACAATGTAATCCATTCTTTAAAGATCAATCAAAACATTATTGATCAATCAACAACAACAAACATTTCCCCATGTCATTTAAACCCTAATCAACATTTCACAATCATTTTGTGAGAAGAGGTAGAAAATGTTATATTCCAACCTTACTGGCAACAGTGTATCAAAAAATGATACAATATTATTTGCATTACAAACAAAACAAAGGAAAGTTCTTGTTTGAAAGCTCATTGTGCAAAGCATCTAATTCTTCACTAAAATCTGAAATATGTTGTCAATTTTAAAAAAAAATTGTTTCATTTTGGCCAATAAATTTGATAAGAACTTTGTTGTTTCTCAATTTTGAAGAATCTCTAATAGGTGTGCAACAACCTTACTACAATCTGTGAATAACTGTGCTGAGCAGCAGCTGGATTTAGAAGGCTCTGCTAATTTAGCCACCCAATTTACAAAACATAAAGGCTGTTTATTTATCATCACTCCAGTGTTTTTGTTTTGGAATTTAAAAGAGGTCAGTATCAAAGTGATCAAAGAAAATAGTTACTCAATTCAGATAATGACTAAGAGGAAACAGCAGGTAGTCATTTTAGATCTCAAAACAGCTGAGACCTACATAAAACATGAAAGGGCCTGAACAGCTAAACAGAGAAAAACAAAAGATAAAAGCTACCTAAGAACCACTTTAGTATTTAATGTTGACCAACATTTGAACATGAAAACTTCAACCAGGCTTAAGGCTTTCGTTCTTACTGACAGATCTGTACTTTGGAAAAGTTTGATAGTTTTGTTTGAAAATCAGAAACACAAAACAAAAGGAAGTATGTTAATGTAAATAAGTCCCCATTATGAATTTCATCAAAGCATGTTTGCATATGCATTGAACATCACTTACCTTTGAGCTTCTTGAATTTCTTTATACAGACATAAGACAGAAGTATGAGAAGGGTGAGGGACAGCAAAATAAAGCCAACGCCCAGAAGCACATACATGCTGTCTCCAGCAATCTCAGGCCTCTCTGATGAAAATGCAAATAATAGGTAAGTTAGTTCAACAATACTGTCTTAAATTATCTCATATTACAGGGTTTTTTTCCACACACTGCTCTTTTATAAATGTTACCTTGTTCACAAACTGAATTGTGGGTTTTGTTCCCTGGGAAACGCTCAGGAAGTCCGACTAAACTGCACCTGTTGAACAGAAATCATTAATGACCAATAGTTTGGTTCTTAATGGGAAGTTAATCTCATAAACAGCAGAAGTCTCAGGTCTTACTGTGTCCGTGGTCTGCAGATGTTCACTTTTGCATCAAAGTATTCAGTATCAAGGCATAATGGCTCACACTGATACAAATACTCAATCAACCCTTTGCTCTTGGTTTTGGCTGCAAACATAGACACACAAGAATATTAATTCACACCCATTAAAAAAAATCCATTCGCCTGAGATGTATGATTTGGGTATACAATATGGAAAGTGTATCACTGTTAGCTTACTACATATTAAACTAGTTATATCAAGTTAGTGGTAGTTGGTGGAGCTGCTATAACTACAATGGCATCTGTCTACAGTGTTTTTATTTTGGAATGAAGGCTGTATAAAAAGGAAATGATTTTAAACTATCATCTCCTGTGCCACTATAATTTTGACAACAGTTGGAGGAACGTCCAGAGATTTAGCTGCTCCAAAAGTTGTGACAAAGTTTAAGTTGGTTAGTTAACTTTACAGACAATATTAGCATGCATGACACTTTATGAAGAGTCCTACATGAAGAGGATGAGTAATTTTTATAATCATCTGTAGTGTTGCTCCTCCGTAAGTGATGTGTTGATGAACTTTCTTCCACAATTAACAAATGTAAAACACAGCCTTTTAACAATATTTTGTTGCTTTTGGTCATTTTTTTCTGTTTTTATTTAATGCGATGAGACTGTTTTATAATTAGTTTCTAATATTCTCTCACTGTACTTTTCTTACTCTAAGGGCCAGCAGCCTGAATGTTAAATAAAAATTTATTTATAAAAATTGTATTCAATATTTTGTTTGCATCAGTTATAAAGTTTTTATTTCTTAATTGATGATACACCAACTCAAATGGTGTACATGTGTTTTCATGCCAACTAACACCTCATTCCTCGCTTGAAACCCACCAACACCGTGATTGGTGATTTCTAACCATATTTGTGCCAGCATGGAAAACAAACAGTAATTTCAAAACAAACAACTCACAATATATTTCTTTCCTAACAGCAGCCCGCTCACCTGTCCTGTTCACTTTCTCCCCTTGAACACATTTGTTTTCTTCACATCTTGAGCAGACACTGTTGGAACACAGGAAGCCAGGGCGGCGAGAGCACTTTGCATTTGTGGTCAGCGTACATTTCTGAGCATATTCTGTAAAGAGACAAGAAATTGAACCGTGGGATTTCCATTTCAGGTGGTGTGTTTTTTTTCCCACAATAATGAATACATCATCAGCATAATTGGCAGGTGTTTCTCTGTAGATCCTAAGAGCACTATTTTAGGAATTTTGATTTACCTTGACATGACTGACAATCCTCACAGATTCCCAAGATGTGATGTTGATCCGAGAAGGAGCCTTTTTCACAGGGGACGCAGACAGTCTGCTGATGCTCTGAGCAGAAGTGTTTCACTTTTTCCCCTTCAAAATAAAATGAAAATCAGACAATTCAAATCCACACTTGTTCCCTCAAAAGCGACCTGTCATCTGATATTACACACAGGTTTCTATTACAGGAAACAACCATGTAACAAGAAAAAGTATATATCTGTAAGGTTTAGTACCCCAGCAATTAACTTTATTTTACCTGGTGGGCACAGGTCACAGCATCGACCATTCACCTTATGCTGTCGCTCACCACAGTCTGCTGCATATCCTGAAGTCCAAATAGTCCACACACATATTAGCACCAGAGAGGAGCTCAGAGGAATCATTTTGTCCACTGCTCTGCTTTTGTTGTCAGGGTTTTTATATTCCCTGCTGCTGACGTCACATGTGAGATGTGACTGTGGTTAGCCGAGACAGCGTGCGAGTCGTATGCAGCACTACAGGAAGTGAAAGACCACTTGATGCTATTGGGGGCTGTCAATGATTAAAAAAAAAAGAGAGAGACAGTGAAAAGAAGTTTACTTAATATGCCAGTTTTAAGTTGTTTCGTACCCATATGTGTTAAAAGGATTTGTGTTCAGATTTTACCTGGTCCTATAAATGTTATTTCAAAGGCAGGACCATTGTCTTAGGAAGGAGTACCTGATTTGTTATACTAAACAAAGTAGATGATAGTAATGGGTGGCACATGTCTATAAAGACAAATCACAGGATTTCATTTATTCGCTCTTCAGCCTTTCCTATAATGAGTGTTTCCCTGAAGGTGAAGGAGAAGCTGTTTCACATCATGTCATTAAGGTTTCGATAACTTCAGCAGGAACTCTCAATAGAATTTAAAGTTGTACAAATCTATTCTCTTGAGGCACAATACCAAAAAGCTAGTGTATAAATATAGTTTGGGTATAGACAAGCAGATATTTACTTTCTCTTTTTATGCTTGATGGGAATGGAAGGAGTCAATGGGCTTTGGGTTCCATCAAGTAGACATGCAACAAGAGAAACAATTTCTGTATTTTAAACTAAAACAACCAAAACTGCTTCGGGTTGCGAGGGATAAAAAAGGTTTGACTGATGCAGGAATAACCTTTTCCATCAGTTTTCCAATAGCAAATTTTCAAAGTTAGTATATTTTGCTGTTAGGACTTTTTGTGTCAAGAAACTTGAACAGAAAAGAGAGGAAGTGTACTTCTTTGTCCACAGGGGGTTCCAAAAACAAAACAAACAGGAAGGTCCACATTACGTGTTTTCAGTGAAGATCTTTTAAGTTGTTTGTTAAGTAATGCTTATGCAGACCCAATTAGGGACTGTTAAGTGGTGTAGAGCATCAGAAGTTCTCTCCTAACCTGTGAATTTTTACTAACAGCCAGTCAGAAAAAGTTGAAAATAAGATATTTATCAGATACAATATTTACCTTTAGTACTGTTTGACTATTTATCCTTGCACTTTTTTGACATCTAGATGTAGTTTATCAGTGTTTTTCAAAGCTGGAGTCTAGACCCCTTAAACATCAGCTGTAGAAACTTCAAGTGACAAGTGGTTACCAAAAATAATAAACACAGCGTTAACTTCTTCAATCTTGCCTTTTGCAACTAAATCTTAGACCAACAACTGTATAACTGATTGTATAATATATTGATATAGCCTCCGCAATGTCACCCATCTGTTACTGATGAAGAGTAATGAAGCCAGTGGTCGATGGCGTATTGTAAATGCTGACTCAAGAGGTTTTTAGATGTTGCCCCTTTGCTGAGACTGAATTTCAGAGGCTGTTTATAACAGAAGAAAGAAATTTCTTGTAAGCCCAAGACAATAAGAAAGGTTCACTGTTTGTATCACTGTTGGTTAGTAAGAATGAAAGGATAAAATCCTGTGTACAAAAATTACATGAATGACATGACAAGATCATTAAATTCTGATCAAAATATGGAAATATTTAAAACTTATTGCATTGTTTCATTATTTGATTCAATATTTTCCTACAATTAGATACAGGGGGTGTTAAAAAATCACATAAATAAAAAAGTAAATAAATAGAATAAATTGAAAAAAATAAAAAGTGAATTAAAAAAAAACTTTTTTTATAAAGTTCATCAGAAAACTTTCTGAACCTGTGTCTTTTTAGGGTGCAAACCATCTGGTGGTAAAGAACACATATACACTTTTATGATTGGATATTTCACATTTGATGCTGTACAGTCCAAAACAGACATTTGGACTTGTTTTTTCAAACAACAAAAAGTCATATACACACAGGAATAGTAAGCATGACATTAAGAGGCAGCAGATGGAAAAACACAGCACAGTTACAATAGTCTGATTATGACTCAGTTTGGCTTCAGGAAAACCCATAACCAACAGCATAAAGACTCAATGAAGGCATTACCTGCTTGGTACAACTTGATGACTAAAAACTACAAAACAAAAGCCTGCTCTTTATGTTTCTCTTCATGTTCAATTTTCTTTTAGCTTCCCCGAAGATATAAATGACCACAGCTAAATTCATATTTCATGACCAAGACTTATTGTAAGTCTGCAGTTCAAACATGATTAAGCTATCATAAAGTTTGAGTGTGTGGGTTTGTGTGTGGGTTGGGTGCGGGCTGTATGTGCGCAACAATATGTGCAGGTGAGCGATGATGCTGAAGTTCATTGCATGAGGACGTGCAAACCACAGTGAAGAGCTGAGAACTACCTTTAGCTGTGTGACTTGAGGTATAATGTAATATTGGTTATCTGGTAAATGCAACATTGTGCTACTGAAATAGCTGCTGAAATAGTAAAAAACAATTCTTGGTATTAGTCAATTATCAGTTGAGATTTCCTGTTTCCCACTTGACAAATATCATTGTAAATTAAATTTCTTGTGGTTTTGTATAAATTTTTGAGCTTTACAATATAAGATAAAGTCAGCAAACAGATAAGTCAATAGTTATAAGGCAACTGCTATTGATGAGTCCTATCAAGCGTTTGTGGTCTTTGGGAAATACCTCTGAGTTGAGCCCACCACATCTTAATGTGACTCAATCTGACGCATTGAAAGTGAGTGATAAATATTGACATATGACACCTGGTACTGTACAGTTTTCGCATTGGAGACCAATCTTCACTTCCTCGTCTGCTCCTCCTCTGCACGTCTTCTGCAGTTACGTAAATATTTAACTAATATACCACCAGTATAATCCACAGTCTTTAAAAAAAACACCACTTGTGGCTCTAACACGAAGTTTGACCAAGACATTCACTTCCCCCCTCTGTCAGACGCACTCAAACACAGCCACACAGTCCCATGCTTTAACCCTCCCTCAGCATGTGACGTAGTAACAGACGCACTCACACACAGCTTAAAGGAGTCAGAGTGCATCATCAGCACCACCCACTCTGAGGGTGATGTGGTGAGGGTGGGCGTCAGATTTGTTAGAGCAGCCCTTGATGCAAAATCACACAAGTTTACTAAAGGTTAAGTTTGAGATTTAAGAGCAGTGAATGTAGACGACCATTTTTGAGGGTGGGAAGCTTGCAGTTTTAGATGTAGGGGAGACCGGGGCTGGTTGTCACACGGATTGGTTGTCACATTGCTTGTTACAGCCCCACTAGAGGGCGCTGTGACATGATATTGATATTGAACAGTTGGCCTGACATCCTGTTACTTTTGCACTGGTTATCTTATTGATAAAACACAACACACTGAGGTGAGGAGAGATTATGGGATTTTTAAGGGTCAGAGTAATTTTTTTATGTTGGCATTGTTTTTGTATTCAAAGCTTGGAGGTAGTTAGTAATTCAAAAATCAAACACATATTAAAAAGCCTAAGGTTATAGCTTTTATTTGAGACAGCTTTTAGCTTGCTAGCTAAAAACATATGGTAGCTAGCTTAAAATGTTTGTCAAAAGGTTGGTTGGGGATGGTTGTCTCACTTCTCAGGGGGTTGGTTATCACACATCTAACAAGCCTTACACCAATAGCTGGTCCAAGGAAGTATGGCTCCAATGTGTTGTCTGCCGGAAATGGACTCACAAAGCTTGCGCCCGTGGCAATCCAGGGGCATACATTTGTCCCAACTATGACTCATGTGACTCTGAGTGATGTAAAGGGTTTACTATGACAATATGCTCCACTGAAAATTGAGTTTTTTGAAATGGATGTTGATGTCCATATATGTTTTTTTGTTCTCAGATGTTTGAGGCACATAATGCCTGAACTCACTCATGGTTGCTCAAGTTACTTGTACGCTTCTGGTCATATTTTTCAATAGGGAAATTAGTTCAGAAATAGAATAGAATAGAACTCTATTTGTCTTTGCAATAAGTACAACGAAAAATATGAAAATACAGTCAGCATGGCAAACATGTTATTGTACATATGTTCTCAGGTGTTCTTATTATGCGCACACACACACACACACACACACACACACACACACACACACACACACACACACACACACACACACACACACACACACACACTCTCACACACACGCCCATTTCAATGTTGATGTAATAGTCATAGTGTGTTTGTGAAATGTTTTAAATACAGGCTTTTTCAGCACTGTTAATTCCTAAAGTTCACTTCTTGTTACTCAAACAAATAATCACCTGGTTCAGACTCATGTTTAAAAGACAAGGGGCACTAATAAATAATTTTAGTATTCATTTAAAAGAACATAGTGTTCCTAGCTTAAAAAATAAACATTTACTTATTGTTTTAAAATACTCATATTTTTTCCTGAAACCCCATTGATAATTTTAGGGACACCCAACCCCACATCCTGTGACAGCCAACCCCACCATAAGGTCACTTGTCACAATGTGTCAGAGTGTCTTTGGGGCTTAATTACTACTTCGTTGGAATAAGTAGAAAAATTAAAGGGACACACATTTCAAGCCAAGACTTTAAGCTTCCATTTAATTTAGGAATGACAACTGAGAGATGTTTTGATGATGAGCAATTCACACCTGAGTAAAAAGTGTGGCAACCTGCCCCAGTCTCCCCTATTTTATTTTACCATCCCAAACCTACACATCCATTAACTTCAACCTTTTGCAGCTTTGTCCGGGAACCCAACACTCAAACATTATTCACTCGTCAATGGAATTGGTATTTATTGTGTTTCTTCTATGTTTTGCTGGTGAAGAAGTTTGAACTTTTTTACAATGTCTCATTTGAGTTTCTCTTTACCTGTAGATGGCTTTTTGCATTAGATTCCTTAATATTCTTGATTTCATGTTCTCTTTGACTGTTTGAAGTTTCAAAAAGTATTCAAACAAATTTTACCTAAAAATTTAATTCAACCAAACCAGATTCCTCCCTCTGATAACTTTCATTTTTTTCCCAGTATAGAGCCAGGAGACGGGTAATGTGTAAAGTTTGTCTTCAAAAGTAGCTTTCTAAGGACCGAGAACAGAAAGCACTGCCTAACACTGAATGACATTACTTTACTCTGACAACCACAGATCAAGCAGCTTATAGAAAACAGCGTTAACCCCCTCATCTGAAAAGGAAAACTTCTTTGAGACAGTGTTTTATTTTTGTGGGCCTCAAAAAGTCACACTTGTGAAGCCAAGAGAAAAAGTTGTTTAAAGCTTGTTCTTGGTTTGAGAGTGAGCCATTGTAGCTGTTAATGATGTCACCTCAGTCCTGCCTACCTCAAGTTAAAAGTGGGGGAAATAAAAGAAATCCCCTTCTTTGCTATTTAAAAGGTAAACTAAATGAATGTTTTGGTAAGTAGACAGGGTGTGACATCAGCCCCACAGCTTCACGAGCCAGATCACTTCTGCACATGCCACCACAAATGCAATGTCAGCAGCTGTTTTGTCTGTATTTTGTCTTCACATTTCATAACAGAAGGAAGTGATGCTGCGGTGTCCTTATTTGTATACAGTCAATAGTGCTGACTGTTTAGCTGTAGCTGAACAGCATTGTGGATAATGCAGGTGCCAGGTTTTGGATGTTGGAGTTATCTATTTTGTAACACAACCAAACTGAAACTGACTTCTTTTACTACTACTGGTAATAAAATGCCATTGAATGGTAAAGCCTCCATAAAAAATGAAAACAACGGGACACTGGGCGAACACAGCATGTGAATTGCATAAGCAGAGGGGATAAAGTTCCTGACCACAGGTATGACTGAAAACATGACCCTTTGCTGCATGCCACTCCCTGCTTTCTTTACTATATCATTCCTCGCTCATACTTTTATTTAAAAAAAAGTCAAGGAAAAATTGTTTCTTGCTGTAAAGAGAACTAATGAAACAATAGCATCTGGTTTATGTGTATATAATCCTTAATCTTAACAAGCATCATCTCACCCGGATTGAAACTCAGCAAGACACCATTCACATTGCAGGAATATATTTGAAGTGAGCACGCTCTTATGGAAACAGAGCTAGTTTTCAGAAACATACATAACTTCATAATCTATGGTATATATTACGTATATATAACTATTTGGTGTTTGTTATGATTTGGTGCTATACAAATAAAGATTGATTTTTGTTCATTAGACAGGTTCTTGTCAGCTATCTTGAATCCCTACACAGACAAGGTTTGGTACATGAGCAGTTTATTTCTTTGAAACCACACACCAACTTCCTGGATTACTGACATTTACAGAAAGTTTCTGCAAGAGCTGTTTCCATTGTCTGTGCATACTCGCTGTCACCACTGTGGTTTTAGAAAAAGGAAGGGTACTTAATAAAATGTTAATAACAAACTCGTAGATCAGAACAGTTTAGGACACAGGTAAAAATATCTTATTAGCATAAAAGGAATTTAGAGTGACTGTATAGCAGCTAAAGTAACAGTTTTTAGGAGAAGGAAGTGGTCAATAAGCTGCTTGATACTTTTTCTGTGCTGTTCTTTGGTTGGTTATTGAGAGACTTATGCATTGATTTTTATCTGGGCATGATTCTTTAAACAAAACCTCCATCTATATAAAGGTCTACTGTGCTTGCTGGTTGTTTTTCAACCTAAATATTTCTAAAGTAAAAAAGAACAGTTAGAGATGGCACTCAACACATTTATTATTGGATTAATGATTTCCTTCATTTTTTGCTGTTAAATCAGATTCCTTAAAAATATTTGTCCAAATTGACTGCAATTTCGTTGTACTTGTTGCACTGACAATTAAAGTTCTATCTATCAAATGTTTCAGGATTTAAATACATATATATTAAATAGGCAGTTGAAGAGATATCTTAATCAGATTTGTTCAATGTAGTCTTGTTATCACTGTTTTAATCACACTGCTCTTGTGTATTTTAGTTTTTTCTGTTGATAAAAGATGTACTGTTAAATGAGCCCATAAAAATGGCAACTTCTTAAGAAAAGACAAAATGTGTGTCATGATTTATTGAAACTAAATCAGATACACAGACTGAAGTATGTAAGAGATCCACAATAAATTCATGGAGACAAGGACAGTGTTGGATAAAGGAAGGAGTGGACAACCAAGAACATCCAAGGAGAACATTGACAATGAAAAGCCTTTCAGTGTTCTCTTGCAAAATAAGTTTTCCTATTATATTATCTAAAAAAGAATAAATAAATAAAAAACGTTATAACTACTTCTCACTTTGTAACAATTTTCATATAATTGTCTGTTCATTTGCTTTTGTAATATGTTTTTTTTAATTGTAAAGAGACTTTATGGACATCCAGAATTACTTTTTGCCTTGAGTGTTCCACAGGAGGGCGCTATCTCAGTGAGTTGAAAGAAGTTGTACCCAAGCAGGTGCGCTACACGCCACATGTGATTAGTACGCCTGTGTATTAAATTCACAGCAAACATGAATGAGAACAATGACACCATTTCTTTGCTTCCCCTTAGACCTGTGTAAAGATCTATGCAAAGTCTCCGCTGATGTGCAAAACATGAAAGTCTTAACATTTACAGAGTCAGTATTTCCAGCGGCTGTCACGAAACATAACAGGAAGTTCCTCCCTTTGGGGAAAACAGGCTGGGGGGGGGGGGCTCCCCCAAAAGTCTGTTTTTCACTGTTTCTATTCTCAGCTTAACCAACCTGCTACTGGTGAAACAGATTGCATCAAAAAACAGACGAAAAAAAAAAGAGAAAGAAAGATAAAAATAGAGTTCAAAAGTCTGGAAGAAAATACGTCATGCTGATTTTTTTCCAGGAGCGTGTTATAGTTTCAGTTGACAGCATTTCTGCTGTTACTTTTTTTATTTGTACCTGGTACATACCTCAGACACTTTTCAATCGCCCTGTTCAACATTTCACAGTTTGTATCACCAGCATTAGAAATAAAGTAAAACAATAAACAAGTTTTTTGTCTTTAAGGAAAGTTTAGAGGACTGTTTACATACCATGAGGTCATTTTGTTCTTGGAGGCGCTGAGCTAAATAGTAAAGTGTTATTTTACTGCTTGATTTTATGATGTCGTACAGTTTAATAACAACAAAATGTGAGGTTTTAATATATATTGTCTAAAAAAAAGAAAAAAAAACTGCAACAAATATTGACTGCAGCAATGATACTAATATACCATAGATACAGCAAATAGTTGTGATGAAATATTCCCTAAGGAAAAAAAGTTAGTAGTCAGAAGTTAACAGACTTGGAGTTTCACTTTAGGGTTCATCTGAATACTGTTTGAGAGAGGACTGACTGCCATCACCGCATTCCTCAACTGGCCTTCGGCACAATGAGTCCTGTGCTGTAGGAAAAAAAATCACAGAGTGAGTTATAGAAAGACAATGTGAATTTACCTGTCAGTTTTACCCGAAGTGCTGTTAAACAGACCAATGAATTATTAACAGCTCTTCCAAACATAGTTGTTATATTTGGATACTGACATTATTTCACTTTGCACAGAAACAAGTTATTTCACACACACACAAACAAAAAAAAAACTACCAGTGTTGAAAATATTAACCCCCCTGATGCTAACAGTCAGTTATGTCTCTGTTTTGCTGGATATCCCGAGGAATCCCAGTTTATTCTTCTTGACAAATCTTTCAAGCTCCTCCAGATTTGAAGATCCCCTGGCATGGACCCAGGTCTTTAGTTCACCCCACAGATTTTCTATGGGATTCCAGTCAGGGCTTTGTGCAGATCAGTCACTGATGTTCACTTTGGTTTCCTAGAGGCAGTTCTTCACCAGGAGCAACCCATGGTTTGACTCGTCATGTTGGAAGACAAAGTGACAACTTGGACCCAGTTTTGCTGCTTGCTGCTTGAGGTTTTCTTTCAAAATCCTCACATATCTTTCTGTCTTCACAGCCTGTTCAACCTTGACAAGATTCCCAGTTCCAAGCTGGGCTCTGAAGCATTTCCACACCATGATACTCCCACTATTGTCTTAAACTGTGGGGACGGTGTTCCTTGGGTTATGTGCTTCTCTCTTCTTCCTTCAAACATAAACGTCTTTATAACCAAAGAGCTTGAGCATGGTCTCATCTGACCAAAGAGAACTTTGGCTGCTTCCAGTCAACAGAACCGTTCTCCAGATTGTCCCTAGCATACGTCAGTCTGGCTGGTCTGTAGAAGTCAAGTTTTTCTTGGTCCAGATTCTCACAGTCCATTCCTGTGCAGAGCTCGAGTGACCGTCTTCTTAGACACTTAGACAGTTCCTGACTTGATTAAGTCATTAACTGGTGTTTTGGTAGTTGTTATGAGGTCTTTAGACACATTTTGCACTTCAGAGTCTTTGAAATCTCCGGCCTCTTCATTTTGCAAGACTTGTTCTGTGTAGCTCTATGGATTTCATGATAACACTTATCACTCCACTTCTTGGAAAAGCTGTGACACCTTTCTATATCATTCTCCTACTTTGTGAGCATCAACAAATCTTTTTCTCAAGTCTAAACTGATTTCTTTTGTTTTTAGCATGATACTTTCTCAAATGACATCTCAAAGCCTGTGGAGTGTTGGACAACCTTCATTTTTAACTTGATCGATGTTCCATGTGCAAAGTAAAATAATGCAAGCATCAAAAATAAATCTGATATGTTTTGAAAAGCTGTGTGAAAAAATATTTGATCTGTTTGACAGCACTTGGATTTTGGCAAAAATAAATAAATAAATAAATAAATAAATAAATAAATAAAGGGAGGCTAATAATTTGGACCTCAAACGCAATAGTAACACGTGTAGTCTCCAACTTTACACCTGTAAAGGTTAGCTTAACATCTCTTGTGTTACAATGATGGACTTCAAGCACTAAATCCACAGAAATTTTATACAACAACAATTTTATATCAATCAAAGATCATTCCCTGAATCCCTTACACTTAGTGAAGTAAAGGATTAGACACTGATCCAGCCGGCTAAAACTAACTGTTGCCCTTTCTCTACTAATCTTAGCTAACCAGGTACAGCATCATGTTTAGCCAAAACAGCAGTATTAATACTCTTATGCAGCCCTTTTATGTTCTTCTAATGTTCTTGAAAACAATCACTTCAGTTTGAGTCTTATGACATACTTTGTACTGCTGGTCTCTTCTGCTTGGTACAAGGAGAAATGTACAGCTTGCAAATCACAGCCGTCAATATGAGGAGAGCAATCACACACGTGACAAGGAGTACACCTGAAGAAGACAAAAAAAAAAAAAAAAAAATACTGTTTAACCAAGAATAGTCACTCATTTGTGTTTTGGAATAAAGATGTTAAAATGTTTTACCAATGTTTGTGTCAGCAGGTTGGAGAGGCTTCGCTTTTCCCTTAGGGGTGACTTTCTGTCCTAGAGCAGTTTTAGTAGTGACGGTGATGGTTGTGCTTTCGTTCTGCTTCCCCAGAGTTTCGCCCCCCTCAGCCTCCTCAGCCCCCTGAGCCCTCTCGAGTTTGTTCAGAGAAACAATTTTGTTTGATGTAGTGGTTGTAGTGACGTAGGTCTTGGATTCCTTGTTGCAAATGTTATCTGAGGTGTCAGTTCCGGTCTTATTCACTCCTGTGCTACATCTACAATAAAGACAACAAGAAAAAGCTGTTAACTACATGAGACATTGTAAAGATGTAGACTGATCCATACTTTTCATACACAGAATTTGCTAAAAAATGACAATCAAAACTTCTTAGCTTCCACATAAGAACAGAAATAAAAGATACATCATACAGAAACAGAGTACAGTCTCGACCTGCTCTTTCTGTAGACCATCTTGAGATCACGTGTTGTACAAGATAGAAGTGAATGAATCGAGAAAACTTGAAATATAAACAAAAAAACAAAGATATAAAAAAAAAAAAAGAAAAAAAAACAGTAGACATACTTCCTCCATTCTTTACAAGGCGAGTTGATCTTATTGTTAAAAAATCCAACTTCACATTTTAAGCATTCTGTTGAGGGGAAAAAAGTGGTCAAAAAGTGTATTTCTTCAACATGATGCTTGAATTTTTGTTTTTTTATCTCTGTACCTCCATTTATTATGCCAAATCCTCTGTCACATTTGCAAGTGGAAGAGTCATCGTCCATGGAAACAAACCCTTTACGGCACCTACATTCTCTGTTCGCCACACTCGTGCAATCCTTTGAGATTTCGCTCCCAGTTTCTAATACATGTAGCATAATTCTTTGTGTTAAGGACAGCAAATTAATACAATAAAGCCAGCAAACTCGTGTGAAACTGTCTGCAGAAAGTTAAATCAAACTTTTCCTCGGGAATGACGTAAGTGAACCATGTGTTTTATTCTTTGGCCACATACCTGAATCACATTTTCTGCATACTTGGCACTTGTTCTCATTATTCTGCTTTGGCTGGTACAGTCCAGAAGGGCAGTCTTTACACCCACCTTTCACCACCATTTGACCTGAAGTAGTTGACAGAATTCACAGAACAAAGCTCATTTAAACAACATGATAAAAATGGGAAGATGTAAGTTTAAAAAGAATACATGCTACAACATGACACAAGAAGAAAAGTAAAGTGACATAACACAATGTCAGAACCTTACCTTCTGGGCAAGTTCTGGCATCCAAAGGAACCAAACGCTCAAAAAGAATCAAAGTGGATATGAACCAGTGTAGTAGAACCATAGTCAGTGTTTCAGTGGTGACAGGTGTAACCGAGCTACTTCCTGTGTGAGAGACTACCGAAGAGAGAGAAACTGACACACACCTGCCAGTAAGCTTCACTTAAGAAGAACTGGGACAACCCACAACTCTGACAGTTCTCCCTTTTCTGGAAACATTTCCGCCTTGTAGAAAATAGATATGAAGCAACTATTAAATTTGAATGATCATACGACTATCCACATAAGGGAGCACCTTGTTAGAAGAAAACTTAGATTCTAAGTAGTTAAGAGTTTCAGATATACAGACCACTGCCTAGCCGGAATAATAATGTTCACGTCTTAACAGGAAGGTGAAGAGAAGAGGAAGGTCTCACACAATGACTTAAAGTATTCATGTGGGGGGAGTTTCACACATATTCAGGAGCAGATGGTTGGTAGGGGCTTTACCTCTCAACTGAAAGAAACTGTATTTGAAAATCAAAATAAACACCAAGGCTCTTAACAGATCAAGATGGGCAAGAAAGCCGTCATCAAACTGTCCGTGGGGTCTGAACACATAAACCTTGGTTTTTGTTTAGAAAAGGTGCTGTGAAACTTACTTCTCTAATTAAAAGATAAATATATTTGCATGTCATCAGAACAGCAGTGAAATTTGACAGTTCTGGATCATGAAGCAGCAGATACAAAGAAACTGGGACTGGGCCCAAAACAAACCCCTGTGGGACACCACGGGTATGGAGGGCTGTGTCAGAGAATTAATCAACTAAACTGACGAAGGAATTTTTGTCGGTCAGGAAGTTGTAAATTTTTATGAGCAAAGATTTAATCTCACCATAATAAAGTACATATTTAGAAAACAAAATTCAAGCCATGATTGGTGTCTGTTTGTTTTTGAAAGTTCAGATTTGAGGGGCAGTCTGCAGCCACCTGCACTAAACATATTCTACTAGCAAAGTCACATAAACACTGGTATTTGATTTTAGGCAATATTGTTATAACCAATAAATGAGTAGAGCATATTAGAGCCGATATAACCTTTATCTGGGGCTTTTTATTCTTTCAGAGGTAACAGGAAATATTTACATCTCTTTTTAACCTTCGGAAACATAGGAGCTCTATACTGTTTTTGCCAGCAAGAACATGACAAAGATCTTTGCGTTCGGACTAAAATAGCGGATGGAAAACCACATATACTTGATTAATTTGCAAGATACAACCACGCAAATGGTGCAAAGCTTGATGCTTGAACACAGATGTTGAAAACACCTCTGTTTGACTCCTGGGTTACTTTTGTTTGACATGTAAAGACAAGAATTTAGTTTAGACATAATCACAGCCAACTGAGTGGTATAGTGGTGTTAGAATAACTAAAATTGGAAGAAAGAAAGAGAACAAACTTACAAAGCATTTGCAAGATAATAAGAAAAACCCACACTGTTTTTCTTCATAACATCACAGGAGCTATTACTCAAACTACTTCTTGTCTCATTTCTAACAGTAGCTGAAACCATGAAAAGGAAAGAAAGTGACTTCCCGAAACCAAGCTTCAAAAGTAAATCAACACCAAGAAAACTCTTTAAAGCATGTAAAGTGAGTAAAGAGTTCTGCATCTGTTTCTGTTTTTTTTTTTTCTGGTAATGGTATATTTCCTTTTTTTGTCCCACCCAGAGTTCACCAAACATCTATTGTAACAGGTCATCTTGTACACGTTACTTCCGCATTCAACTTGTAAGGTCAGGCTATGCACAAATACTAAGTGAAGTAGGTTGAGGTTGCAGTATTCATGCCCATACAACATGAAGAAAAATGAGAAACAGACATAAAAAGAGCAGTAGATAAAACACAGAGAATCACATGGTTGAATTCTGTCTAGGTGGTGATCAGCTTACTAAACAAATTGAATTAGATAGGATCACATTACTGTGTTATGTACTGTGTGGGTACTGAGAACTGGTGATACACTGCGATGATTAAACTCATTGGAAATAGTTCACATAACAAGTCATGCACACACATAGGTTACATATATTCATTGATGTCGTTAAACATTTAACTTTGCAATGTTACCTTTAAAGTGGTTAAAATTGTTCTTTTTTGGAACAAGAAATGACATTTATAAAAATACTTACAGTAATGACTGAGGCATCAAGGCTGACAGGTGAGACATCTCAGTATGTTGGGCTGCTCTCATACAGTCATATCACTGTGTTTCATTCATAAAGAGTGTACACCCCATATACATATTCATATAGGTTTATGTTTCATAATCATTTTGATAGTTTGATGGTTTTGCATACTGATGTTACGTGACATACAATGCTACGTTAGTTTATGTTATATTAGATTGCGTTGCGTTTCAAATCATAAAAATACAGTACAACATGATGGTGTCTCAAATATTGTTCAGAAGATAGAGGCTTCTACTTTTCATTCAGGTCTTTTTCTTAACTTCTACAAATGATGTTTTTGATGGAATATTTTTTTATCCACACGACACAGGAAACTGTGGTTGAGAACTCACACAGTCTTTGGGAGACACAAACTTTGCTTGCTCTTAACTAATATGGGTGTCTAACATAAAAATAAAATAAAATCAACCCCAAACATTCAAAATCTTTTGTTTTGTGACGGTATACGATGATGTTCCCGGCTTCTCAGTGCTTCTGTTGCCTTTCCTACCTGATAAAAATCTTACACAGACAGGATGTGCTCTAATTGATGTGCCTTGCTGTGGAAATGATGTGGTTAACGTTGCTCTTTGCTGCCACTGTGGGTGAATGTAGATGAACCTGAGAAAATCCCATGAGACAAACAACACAGTAAAGGTGACACAGTGTCTGGTAAAAAGAGATGTTTCCATGACCAAAGATTTTGTTTTCTCTTTTTCTGTGTAACTTTAGTCTTAAAAAAAACAGGCACACTTAACCGTAGACATCCATCTCCAATACCCCCTCTAAACCTACTTCAATTTACATAAAACAAGACATCTGTAGGTATAAGACCATTAAAAAAAAAAGAGTATGGAGGTCTTTTACTATTTTTTTTAATTTTCTTTTTATTTAGTGTTCAAGTTTTGGACATCCAAATTTTTTGTACAACAATTCATATCAAAACAAAGTAATGTAAAGAACTGAAACACGGATAAAGAGGGGGAAAAAGAAAATAAACAAGGGTGTACAAAAGACACATGCACACGTGTGCAGCAAAAAACCAAGAGGGTTTCAGTTTAGCAACTTCTGAGTTTTACCTAAAGTCTTGTCTGAGAAAAAGATATGTAAATCCAACTTCTCCAGTAGCCCTCAAACACATCACTCTTCAAGCTCAAAGTGAAAGTCATTCATTACCTTCTACCAGTCTGTTGATGGGGGTGGTCTCTGACACATCCTCTTTTTTGTTACGGCTTTTTTGCAAGCCAAAAACAGTCTTTTACTTCATGGCAAATAGTCACCTGAGTATGAGCTGAACAGCATCAAAAATATGATTCCATATCCAGTATCAGCTTGAAAAGTTGGTTTGAGTAAATACAACAGGAAAAGTTCTACTCAGAAACCAAATTTTGCAGTAAACCATTAAAGTTAACAAAGAAAGAGGGAAAGCCCTTTGATGTGGAAATGTAGTTGTAAATAATCTGAATAATCTGAAAACTTGAAAACACCATCACCGTGAGTTGTGTATGTACAGTTGGTGTTGGTGGTGATGACCACTCCAGTTGATAATAAACTGCTATTAAATACCACAGAGAAGAATGATGAGTCAAGACTGATAGAAATGAAAAAGAGGATGGATAGGGAATGAAGCCTGGGTAAGACCAAGTGTTCACCTGTGGAGTAATAATAGCTACCTTAAAGTTCAGACAGACCAATTAAAGAATGCAAAAGGGTGTGTGGGAATTATGGTATATTTGTACTAGAACATAAAAATAAATTTATCTTAAAGGTTATCCCATCAAGTGTCTGTACAGTAGAGTGGTGGTGTGTTTGGACTTCACATGGTGCTATTGTTCAGTTTTCTTGGATGCCAGCACATCTGGGGGTGAATGGTAATGGAGGCTGCTAATACATTAGTTAATCAAGCTTTAAAGAAGAAAGTCAGTCAAAATCTTTTCTTGGGATGGGAGAAAGGAAAGCAGTAAGATAGAGATTTTTTAAGTTAAAACAGATTTTAAGATATAAGCTTAAAAGTCCCAGAAAGGAAGGAAATTTTTTATAAAATACAAAAATTCAGTGATAACAAATGGGTATAAGGAATGGGGTAAAAGGGGAAAACAAAATATTGAGAAAAAGAGAGGGTCATGACAGGTTAAATGAAACTATGTATAATTGGGAGAAAAAAGTGATGACAGGTGTGAAAGGTGTGGAGTAAAAGGAAATGTAGATACTGTTTCACTGCAATAAATATGTAGCTGGGAGGCTGTATTTCCAGTAGTTACAAGATGTTGCAGGGCATGAGTGGGGCCTGGCAGGGCTGACAGGCACACAGAGAGGAGCATAAGTGATAAAGGTTATCATGAAGGCCCTCTTTATGTTCTTCAACACAAGAGTAGCAGTCAGAATATGTAGCATTAGTGATTTGATGCTATATTGCTATACGTACGGTAGGTGGCAGTATGCACCTGATAAAAGATGTTTGCGAGCCCAAGGAAGAAGAAGAAGGAGTCACGACTGCGACATGTCGAAAAATTAACGGAGTGAGATGCGGCAGTACTGAGCAGTAGTAGATGTTGTTTAGTTGTAGATGAAAGAGAAACTATCTCATCTGACTTTTACCCAGTAAGTGCAAAACAGTCACTGTCTCTTTGTGTTTCATTGTTTCCCGTTCTTCCCTTTGTGAGGAGAACACATTGTTAAACTCTGTAAATTCAAACTATGATGGGAGTTTCCTCCATGAGCAGCTCACTAACGCTCTACTAACCGCATTTTGTTACAGCGGGCTTGTCCGGTGATCCTGTCCGAAAAAAGCGATGCTGGTCACCGTTTTCTGCGCGCCGAGGGATCGCCCAGAAACTACCTTCGCCCTCGATGTTTCCCCGGAGCTGGAGCTGAGAGACTTTGTAGCACTTTGTGAGCTAGAATCAGGAATCCCAGCTGGGGAAATTCAGGTAACTCAAAACCCGGATAGCTCGCGAGCTAAAAGCTAACTAGCTGACTTGCTAGCATGAATCGTTCTTTCGTTGTTTTGATGGACCTGAGGTTGCGAAACTTTAGGTCTTCATAATAGCACACTTTCTCATTTGTTTCCTCGGTGATTTGGGAATCGCTACAAATGGTCGTCTTCACCTGTTAACAAGGTAGTGAAATAAAGAAGCCAACAGTTGTAAGAGAAGTTTAAAAATCGCACGGAATTGTTTGGGTGCGTTAAAGAGTTCAATCTTTTAACGGACTTAACTGACCAAACGTTGGTCTGCGCGCGCCATTTGTGAAGTTAGTTAAGGTCTACAGCTTTAGAAGGCTGACTCAAAATGAAGCTACTTATGCGGAAATCATGTTATGGACATGATCGACCCATCACTATAAGTTGCATGCAGGTTAACATGCATGCACATGAATGATAGAATGAGTAAAGTTGTATAAGGAGTGAATCATGTTTCTGAACATGGATATGTTCTACAGCTCCACAGGTGCATTTAGCAGACACCTTTGTCACTGCGACGTATAACACAAGCAATAAGTTATACAGAAGGGAAAACCCTTAGTGCGTCAAAGTACTACAAGTTATTTGGCTGTAGGTGCTGCCATTAGTTGCAAGAAGACCCCCCCCCCCCCATGTAGAATAATGTAGCAATAACTAACTTCAATTAATCACTACAATAGTATGGTTTAACCTTCTGCAACATTCAATAATCAGTGCTAAATATTCATGAAGAGTTAGGTCTAAGACCTTCTGACTCATTCTACCTGCTAAATATGAGTCAAAAGGACAAAAAGGAGAAGGGTCAGCTGAAGTGCCCAAGTTTTCCCTTGAAGGGGACATATCATGCTGATCCGTGATTAAATACTTACATATAAAATAATAAAGTTGAAAACAAGACCTTACACCCCCTGAATTTTTAAAAAATGAGATATTGTATTTTTTGTGATATCCTAGAACGAGATTTGATGCTTCTGAAAATAGGTCATTGACATTTGGCTTTGAGATTTTAACCTTCATGACGACACGAGGATCCTCTCTTTTTATTGGAGTAATCTGATAAAGCAGCTCCTCTGTGATGTCAGTTAGTCACACAACCGCCACCGACGGATACACCCACCAAGAGCCGAGTATAAACGTATAAACTATACATGTTACAGTACCAGTTTGACTCACCACACTGAAGCGTCCTGAGATGATCTGTGTCCAGGTGGATTTTCTTCCTCCTGAGCTGCAGAACCGTCCGGGTCTGACTCAGGGTCCAATACAAAAGGACGTATCCTACACTCTGCCATTTTATAGTGCTATCAAAGCCTTACAGTGAAGTGTTGGCAAACAGCAAACTTGCTCGGTCTGCTCCATTCAATGTGGCGATTTTGTAAATACTGCCATGCTGCAAAAACCGCCCCCTGGCTCTACCCCCTCCGCCCCTCTGATAGAACTGACCAATCAGAGCACAAAGGGCTGTGACGTTGCAAGGTTACTGGAGGTCATTCTCGAAACGGTGCGTTTCAACGAGATCTCCAGAATGGCCTAAAATGAGGATATTGAGAACGCTATTGTGGGGCAATGAAGGAACTGAATGACTTGTACTGAGGGCAGAAATGCTTTACAGGCATCCTAGTCTGGCACAGTGAAAAGGAGAAACAAGCATGATATATCCCCTTTAAAATATGTGTCTTCAGACATCTCTTAAAAATAGAATGTAACTCTGCAGATTGTATAGAGTTTGGTCATTCATTCCACTGTTTGGGCACAACAGAGAAGAAGAGTCTGGCTTGAGATTTAGAGCCACTTTGGGCTGGGAGCACCAGGTGTCTTCACAAGCAGAGCATAGTGGCGAGGAGGAGTGTAGACCTGGATGAGGGACCCCAGGTAGACAGGAGATGTTCTTGTCCATGTTTTGTAAGCCAGAAGAAAAGCTTTGGATATGATTTAAGCTGCCACTGGAAGCCAGTGAAGAGAGATTAACAGCGGGGTGACATGTGCTGTTTTGGACTGGTTTAAAACCAGAAGTGCTGCTGCATTCTGGATCATCTGCAGAGGTTAAAATGTATGTGCAAGGAGGCCTCCTAGAAGAGGGTTGCAGTAGTTGATGCATGAAATCAAAAGAGCCTATACCAGAAGCTGTGTGGCTTATTGTATCAGGTAGGGTCTAATTCTAGTTTGTGAGCACAAGTTGATTTGAATCAAGCTGATGTTACACTGATCCGAGGTTGAACCGAGGGACAAGCTGGAGGGACAATGAGCTCAGTTTTGGACAGATTTAGTTGAAGGTGGCGTTCATTCACCCAGACACGCTGATATCTGAGCTCAGACAGTTGTGTCGTCAGGTGGAAAAGACAGGAAAAGCTGAGTGTTGTCAGCATTGTAGCGATAGGTTACACTGAAACCATCAGCGTGAGTTAATGTTTTCCCATTTTCCAAGATAAAATTCAAACTCATTGAAGATTTGCTCCTTTACATGTGTGAACATTAGATATGTGCAGAAGGGAGAAACGGAGTGAGGTTGTAGATTAACTGGGATCAATACGCAGACCATTATACTTGTAAGTTTTCAATTATAATGATATCTTTATTTGTACATCACAAATCAGTTGAAACCTAAAACCAATTGCTTCTACATTTTTTCAGATCACATATGTAGAACAGCCCCTAAAAGATCCAACTCGTGCCTTGGGGACCTACGGTGTAAAAGATGGAGATGTGGTTGTTCTCAGGCAAGCTGACAGAAGGCCACCACCAACTCAGCCAGCCTTCCCAGGTAACACAGGTCTTTGTAGAACAATAAAGGACACTTATCTATTAAAATTTTTTGAAAAGTTGTAATTTAAGGGTTTGTTGGTCAATTTTCAATGTCATCTTCACATCAACTAAGTACAATGTGGTATAGCAAAATCATAGGAGGAGTTAAGATGCTGTTTTATAATCAAGAAAAATCTTTAAAAAAATTAGCAATGTGAATAGAGTTTACAGGAATTGTGAAGTGTTGACAGAGCAGTCTTAAAAGTTGTACTCATCAATATGGGAAAGGCATAAGAGCTTTTTGGGCAAAAAAATAATAACTCACTCCTATTCCATGCTCCTTAGGTCTGCCCCACATTGACTTTCGTTCCATCACAGTCCCCGGCACCTCTTCTTCAACAAATCAACGTGGTGCTCCACGTCCACAGCAACAGGTTTCACAGCCTCCACCACAGCAACAGGCGCCGCCACCGCAACAGCAGCAGCAGCCGCAGCAGCCGCAGCCGCGTGCAGCACAACCTTCCACGCCAATGGCCTTTCGGGGCTCCTCTCCTCAGGGGCTCGATGACCCTGCCTTACTACAGCAGATGCTTTTGTCCAATCCACATGAGCTGTCACTCCTGAAAGAGAGAAACCCGCCACTTGCTGAGGCCCTGCTGAGCGGAGACTTAGGTTTGCCAAAAAAAAAAAAAAAAAAAAAGAAGACTTGATCTTGCGGTTTAAATCAGATGTGATAAAGTCACAAAGGTGTTGTTTCTTTCCTCAGAGCGTTTCACCAAAGTGCTGCTGGAGCAACAGCAGGATCGAGCCAAGAGAGAGCAGGAGAGGATCAGACTTTTGACTGCTGATCCTTTTGATTTGGAGGCCCAGGCAAAGATAGAGGAAGACATCAGGTGTGGGACCAAAGACTTTGTTTACCAGTTGTTAATGTGTATAACATGACCCACTTTCTCTTTCCAGCTCTGCATTCCAGCCTCAGTGTTACTTCCCTGTTCAAGTGATCTAATGCTGTCTGATTTTATTGTTTTGATTTTTCCTTATTAACCTATCAGAACAAAACATCCCATAACAAACCAGCTATCAGTACATGTCTTTGTCAAAATGAAAGCAAAAATAATTAGTGGAGGGTTCTTTCATTATCTCTTTCAGATCTCTAACTCTTTAATTTGTTCATATTTCAGGCAGCATAATGTGGAAGAAAACATGACCATTGCAATGGAGGAGGCCCCTGAAAGCTTTGGACAGGTGGTTATGCTCTACATTAACTGCAAAGTCAATGGGCATCCTGTGAAAGCTTTTGTTGACTCAGGTAATGAGCATTAAATCCTGATCCCATTTGTCTAAATTACACTACTCTGGTCATGAACCGGATTGGTACTTCAGTGTTTGGTGTGCTACATGTTGGTTTAGTTTGTCTTTGAGGCGGATAAACATGATTAACAACATGCTTGGTCCTTGATGTGTAGATTTTTCAAGATCACTGCTCTGAACTAGTAGACTGATGGTAGTGTTTTAGCTTGAAGGAGTAACATCCTGCATTCATTACCTTACTGTAGGCATAAAATTTGCGTTTATTTTTTCAACCAAAGTACCTATCACTTCCATTTTTGTAGTTTAGTCAGTCAAGAGCTGAAGTGAAATTTCTGAATACAATTCAGTTAAAGGTGGAACCCTTGGATTTTTTACCCAACACCTGTCTTCTCACCTAACACAACACAGCAGGTGCTCTAATCTGCACTCCTTCCGGATATCTAAACTCTTCAGCCTGTCTCTGTGGGTGTGCCAAGACATGCATGTGTGATCCTAACAAGACCAATATGACTCAGCCAGGATACGGAGGAGTAAAATAATCCTAAAGAGAAAAAACAAGATAACAAGTGTCACTCTGTAAATTGTTTCTGTCCTTTAAAAAAAAGAGAGTATTTGAGGTCATTTGGTGTAACATGATAGGACAACTTGAGAGAAAGTGTTAGGAGTGGAGATTGGGGGATAGCTTCTGCAAAGGGCTTGAATATTATGATAGTAGAATGTATATAGGGTGGGTTTTTTGCGTTGGTTTGTTTTGCTCCAGAAAAAAACGTATTCTTGTTATCACTGCTGTGCATTGTTCATTTTTGCTGAACATTTTTTATAATTCGACGTTGCTTATTTTAAAGGAGCCCAGATGACCATCATGAGCCAAGCGTGTGCCGAGCGCTGCAATATCATGCGGCTGGTGGACCGCCGCTGGGCCGGGATCGCCAAGGGAGTGGGCACACAGAAGATCATTGGCAGAGTTCATTTAGGTAGGTCTCACTTTTTATGTTGTCAAATAATTCGTTGCAGAATCAATATTAATTAGACTGCTGTTTTTTTACACTCTGCACAAGAAGTGGGCAAGAGCCAACTTGGTGACAAAAGTACGACCACCTCTTCATGGTGGCTGGCGATACGCCCTCTTTCAGCTATCAGACCGACAGTGGACCATTTGCATGACACACACAAACAAGTTGGCAAGGTGGCAGCTGGTTTTATGTCAAAAACAAAGACAGATTTTCATCTTGATACGCTTGATTTGATAGCCTTGCATACTTTCCTTCTTCTTCTACTGTTGAGATTTTGTGTTTTTATTAGGGATGCACAATATTGGATTTTTGCCGATATCCGATTTGCCGATATATCAAAACCCCTTTTGGCCGATACCGATAATCACAAGTTTGTTTGTTTTTTTCACTGTAAAGAAAGTTAAGTCTATCCTGTACTGGAATTTATATGTTACTCTTATTGTGACTGTCTTATTTGTTTAAGAAACACACATAAAACAAGACAAAACACATTTGATTTTACCATAAATAAGACATGTATTATTTTTTCAAACTCAAGACATTCAGTATTGAAATACATAATTTCTTTAGATCACATGAACTTTAAATGTACAATGCATTTTTAAACATAACCAAGTTGCATTTGATTATTTTAGAGCTACTGTAACAACCTGGTGACAGACACAGAGCTCTGCAGTGCAAATTAATGAAGTGCTACATTTTATCTAAGGAACTTATTTTTCAGATGGAAAATAATAATAACCCTAACTGAATAGCACCTTATCGGCTGTGCTTATCGGCAGAAATTTTCATACCTGCCGATACCAATAAACGTGTTTTAAGCTTTTATCAGCCGATACCGATATTGTGCCAATAATATCGTGCATCCCTAGTTTTTATGCCTTTTAAATTCCGGGTCAAAGCCCAGATTGCAAACTGGAGCCTGTGCAGAGCATTTAGTTCATAAAGAAAATCGACTCTCAGCCGTATTTGCTGGATATGTCAAGTTGATAAAATTTCAGTTGGACTAACATGTTTATTTGCATTTTCAAAGTGTAGTCTTAGTCTGACTAACAGAAAACTTGACATTTTTGACATCCTGTTTAAATACTGACTGTTTTATCCCAGGCTAGCTTCAAATCCAAGTACGTGATACCTCATTTTTGCTTGAGGTATCGCTGCATTCTCAGTAAGCACAGAGTATATCACACATCTTTATCCTGATTCTCAGTCAGATGTTTTAAATTACATATAATTTGTAACTGAATGAGTCGGTGAAATCCCTTTCAGTTTACTGCTACCTGTCTTCAGTCTAAGTGAATTTTAAATCATCTTGGTTTGCTTTACATCTGTAGCTCAGGTCCAGATTGAAGGTGACTTCCTTCCTTGTTCTTTCTCCATCCTGGAGGACCAGCCAATGGATATGCTGCTTGGCCTGGATATGTTGAAGAGACACCAGGTTTGAGCCCCTTTTACTCTGATCACAGTGTGCTGGCATTTCTATCTTCCGCTCCCAGACAAGATCAAGAACATTAAATCTCAGCGCTTTCCTTGCAGTGCTCAATCGATCTGAAGAAGAGCGTGCTCCTTATAGGCACCACAGGCACTGAAACTCGCTTCCTGTCTGAGGCTGAGCTGCCAGAGTGTGCCAGGTTGGCATACGGAGCAGAGGGGCGAGAAGACGCTCGTCCTGAGGAGATAGCTGACAGAGAACTGGCAGAAGCGCTTCAAAGGTCCATACAGGAAAGCGGTAAGAAGCATCCTGAACTCTCTGCCTTTGGTGTGTTTTTCATTGGGCTTTCCTCGGCTCAGTTAAAAGTACATTTGCATGTGCCACTTGAAGCTTCTTATTCTCAACCTCATTTATGCAGTCATCTGAATCTTAAGTCACATGATCACTTCATGTCATCACTTCAGCAAATTAATCTGTGCTTGGGAAGAACATCAAGTTGACAAATGAACTATTTTCGGTCAGGTGCAACCCAACTGTGATCAAGAAAAGAGTTATCAATCAGATATCAGTTATCATGACTCTTTTGGCATTAAAGTGCTTTCATTGACTGTTAGTTGGACTGTCCTGATCATCAGCCCTGGATGTATTCTTGCAGTGAGTTCAGCTCAGACTGTTGTCAGAGACTGTATTTGAGAACAGTGCAGATGGATTGCAGCAGGAGCGTGAGAACAGCTCATGAAAACCTCCTACAAACAGACATGTAGTGCCAATGGAGACGTGGGCGCTAATTTGTATGAGCAGGACAGGAGTATTGTTCATGGACCAGAGGATGAATTGCAATCCAGTAAAATGTTACAATAACAGAAAAATGAAAATGATAATCTTGCATTAGATCCAATTATGAGAAAATTATCTCATAAATTCAAATGTGTTTAAAGCATCTTAATGAATGTTTCTAATGAATGAGAAAAAGCTGCTGCTGGCAGACTGCATCACTGGCTAACTGCTTTGGCTCCACCGAAGTTCAGAACATTCATTTTAAGAGAGTATGCTCCGACTAAATATGCTCCAGCAGTTTTAACACCAAAGGAAACCTCTTTACTCGACAGCCTGAACTTCCTGTTTCAAACAAAACACCTTGCAAATTAAACCAGTTAGCATCAGCAGAGGTAAAAAGGAGTGAAAAATGGCAATTTTCAGATTTAGAAACTCAATTCTTTAGCACAGGAATTCCCAACCTTTTCAGCCCGTGACCAAAACAGAGTTGCCAGAGACAGGCGACCCCTGCTGTGGGAATACACTAATAAGTAAATCCATAGGCAGCCAGAAATAGATAAATTAACACATTTCTTCATTAAGCTGAGCAGCAAAAAATTAGGGGCCCAATTTGCAAATATCACTGAGTTTTTCAAATTAATCCGTCGCCAATGATTCTGGGTCTTATAGAAACAAAGAAAAGTTAAAAACATTTTATGTTTGCTTTGTTTCCATATTTAAAAAAGGGTCCACTGAGGTCTATTTTAGCTTAAGTGTGGAAAAAATGTCAGCATTTTGGTCTTCACAATAGTTGTACCATGAGTTTGGGGTTCAGTTCATTACCTGCTGTAACTTTGCTAGCTTTTTCTAGTATTACACTATGTCTTAATCATTATCAGGCATAAATGAGCAGGTTTGCTAAAAAGATATACTGATGTTTTTAGACATCAGCATATCCAGTTTTCTTTAAGATGATCAAATTCTTAAAGCTCTTATAAGGAATTTTAACTTGTTGTGAAATGTGTGCTACAAAAGAAAATTAGAATATGAGCATGAAGATGGTTAAAGTAAAAACTACTTTTTATTTCCTGAACTTCCCACCAGAAGGAAGGTTTCAGAAGTTTCATTTCAGAATGATACCAAAAACATCTCTTTACAGATATTTTTGTTAAAAGAAAGGATGAAATTTTTCTTCAGGAAACAAAACTGACACATGTACAGGACAAAGCAAAACACACTTTGTCCAAAAGGTAGGGCCAAATCATTCCTCATAGGAGCTTTAACCTTAGAGATGACTTTAAATAGAAATTCTTTTAAGGCTAAAACAACTGTGAAACCTTCAGTGCCATAATATGAGCAATATTTTTATGTAAGATTGTCCTCTCCCCATTCTAAACCCTCACTTTTCACAGATCTAAAGCTCTGTGTCAGTGTTTGTTTGAGAAGATGCTCTCTGACCCATTTGAGGAAATTTTGAAAGTGCTCTTCAAACCTTAACATTTGTATAACTTCTGTTCTTGATCATCATGAAACAGGAAGCAGGACTTATTGTCCTGTACTGAGAGGAAAAAAAATGATCTTACTAAAGTTTAGTGACAGGACATAGACTCAAGTTGTGTTTATTTATTTTAGATTTTATTTTTTCCGTTTCCTTTATGTTTTATTTCAATGACACTTTTCACATCTGAGTGTGTGAAAAGGCTCACAGGTTGTTGCATGCTCTGTGTGTGACTGCTAACTTTCTCCGTCCCTTTGCATGATGTGTGTGGTGTGTGCCCTAACCCCTGAGCAGGACAGCACTGATGCTTTTGGAGACAGCTGGAGAGGGCCCTACCAACCAGGTACTGCAAAGTTCACAAAATCATTGCCAGTGCGAAGTCCATTGCTACTTATGTCTTTTTCTTTGCTGTTTTTTTGTGGCTTAGTCAGTTTATTGATTTACTTTTTTGTACTTACTCATGTATTTCTTATGAATACATATAACTGTTAGAAAGGAGGAAGAAGCATTAATAAAATACTTTGTGAGCAGTGGGTTTTTTTAGGTTTAGGGTTGTTATTTTTGGACAAATGAATGACGTTAATCCTAAGTTTTGCTTCCAGACTGGGTCCACACATTCCAGCAGTTTAATTTCCAGTTATATTTTTTCTCACAATAGACACTGCAGATGGACAAACTACCTCACCGCAGCCCACACCATTTACATTACCCAGAACCTTAGACCAAATGTCCTCATCCACCTCCCCTTCCCAAAACCTGTCCTCTGGCCAGACCCAGACTCTGGATTGCTCTCAGTCCACCCCAGCCACCCTCACGCAAGGTTCAGCCTCAGAGCTGTGCGAGGAAGGAGCTGGCGTCCAGGAGCTTCCTCTACCCGTATCCCCAGCAGAGGATGTTGGTTCTGCACCATCTCAGGTCCAGCCTCACCCTCTGCCCGTCCACAGCAGCTCCAAAGTGCCCCTCGTACCGAATCCCTCAGCCGATGTCCTCCCAAAACCTGGAAGTCTGACTGCTGTGTCTGAGCACACAGGGGGCATGGTACAGCCTGGAGCCACAGAGGGGGATGCTGAATCAGAGATGGTCCTCCCAAGTCCAGAGGACTCTTCTCCTTTCCAACCCATGGAGCAGGAGGATGCTGCAGAAGCTTTTCCAAGTGCTCCTAGCCAACCTGACTCGGTTGAGATGGAGTCCCCAACGGCCTCCCAGTGCGCAGGGTCCTCTGAGAGGGACCAGCCTGATGGAGAGCACTCCTCCAGCTCTGACAGCATCCCATCACTGGCTGCTGCTCTGAAGGAGCTTCATGAGCTGCTGGTGTCCAACAACCGCGCTCAGTCTCAAAACCACAGCAGCTCCTGCTCGCCCTCTGATCCCTTCAGACAGGACACTGAGGAAGCGGCTCAGGAGCCACGCACTCTGACACCTGTGTTGTCCAACATCCCTTCTACTGCCATCACAGCTGGTGCAGAACCAAGCGATGCCAAAGCCGACCATGCTGCTGTTGCTGCTGCTGTGTCTGATGAGGGCACATCAAAGTGTCTTGTGCTCGACTTCCCTGGCCAGGATGAGCACCCGGTTGGAGATGCAGCTGACACTGTGGAGAAACAAGAACCACCAGATTGTCCAGATGACTCTGAAAAGAGGAGGGCTGATAGACTAGGGGAAGATGAAGCTAATAAAATCAGCACTTTTCAACCTGAGCCAGAGGTTCCTCCTAATCTTGCAGAGGAGCTTGAGTTCAGGGAACCTCCTGAAGGGCAGCAAGGGAGAGGGGTAGCAGACGGACAAGCCTCTGGAAGCAACACCCCTGACACTCTAGGCCTCCAGACTGAGCACCCCTTTCTCAGCCCTCTGTCCATGGCAGTGGGCTCACCCGAGGAAGTCTCTAGCACCTCGTCTTCCTCTTCCCCTCCTCTTTCTCAGGCTGACCAGGTCACATCTTCAGCCCCCCTTCCCCCCTCCTCCCATCCCTTTATAGGACAATTTCCAGCCGAGCACATCCAGAGAATCCAGGCAGCGGGCTTTTCTGCCATGGAGGCTGCTGAGGCACTGCAACAAGCCCATGGGGTTGTTGAGCTAGCTCTGCTGGCGCTGCTAGCCCGCAGTATCACTGTGCCCACCTAGACTCAATACCAGTCATACTGAGTCGCCAGCCTCTCAACTCAGCATCTGTCTTATTTATACCATGTTACTGATCCAGATGTCTCATCCCCTCCTGTACAAGGAGCACAAAAAAACACAGGGAAACACCGTCTCTTGGTTTGTCATACAGAACATCCAAGAACTAAAAGGACTACTGGTAAAACTCTTCTGGATACTGCAGATATGTGAGGCGTGTTTGCATGCAGATGTTTTGGGTGCCCCCCATTTCATTGGGTTTTTTTTAGAGATTTGGTATGGTAGATTGATTTTCTTTTATGTTTTTCGTCCAACATTGACACATTATTGAAAGCCCAATTGTATGATTTGATTCTTACAACATTAAGCATAATTATAACCTCCCATTTGATGGTCCATAAAGTTATTATTGATTGGAGCATCAAAGGAGAAAGGAAATTAAAATGTTGAAGCATTTCTCCCTCGAGTTACTCCATCAGACACGGATATTTCTAGCAGTTTGCTGAAGGATTAAATTTAACTCACAATTCAGATCCCAGTGACAGAGAAGCAACATGTTGATGACTGCTGAAGTTAACGGGTTGATCACTCTCGATCAGGTTTACACATGATTTCTCCAGAAGTCATTTATCATACTGAAATATCAAGGGAGCCACTTGTGTGTTTGTTGATGTCTGGTTATAGATGGAATTATATGATGAAGTTTGCGTATTTCAGAGGGTATCTTGTACTGTATGTATCATTCTTCACAGTTTGGAAGCTTTGCCATGTGTAGATTACAAATCACTTTGTAGATCCTGTTCATGAAGTCGTTTTAATTTGTGTCAAACCATCTTTAGTTTGAGTTCATACCATTAATAAATAAGAACATTTTTGTTTTATGTTAGAATTCGGCCATTTGCGCCCATCAAATGTTCTGTCAGCACATCATATATCAATTATTTTAAAGGCTTTATTTCAGTCATATACCAACAATGTTCAGGCAGATCAAATATTTACTTTTATCTTGTATGAAATTTTAAATTGCAAATAAAATGGAACTAGTATTTGTACATTGTGTGATTTCTTTATGTTTGTGATCTTATACATGAGAAGCTGAAGACATCATCCACCTACTGGTGTCCTTTTTACAGACCTAAACAACAGGAAGCAAAAGTATCACGTTTCCCAAAGATTCATTGGCTGATTTGTTGTTAATGTTTGAGGTGCATGAAATAAATCATTCCCCTTGTGTTTTTTGTAACCTAATTGGAAAAATAGTGCTAAGTATTGCACAGACTCTCATCTTTCTGGTGTGATCACAACTCATAATCTATTAAGATAAGGCAGTGATAATTCTTTTTATCATTCCACTTGGGTTTTAAATATTTTCTCATAGCCAAAAGTGATATATGCTAAGATTTTTCTCTCCCATAGCCAACCAGATTCTAAAAATATCACATCTAAGAAAATAAATAAAAAGAGTAAAAGAATCAGTCACTGTTCGGGTCTGAATCTGAGCTCCAGAAGAAAGCCACACCTGGCGCGAGTTCTTGTGATTGCTTTCTGACTGCATCCATCTGGCATCATTCAGTCTGAGGGATTCACAGTGGCCAGAGTTTTGCTTACAAACCAGAGGACATGGCGCAATTTCAAAGCAGTGATGAAAAGTCTGAGCAGACACTGAGAAGTTACATAAGCTCAACTTTAAACTCTCATCCTGTGAGTGATTTCTTTTCACAATCCCAAACCATGAGCTCTCCTCCTGAAAACAACAACTCAAAGCACTCTGGAGACCTTGATGAGAGTAGTGGCTCAGACCAGGTGGAGAATTGCAGGTAAGGACAAAGTCCTTTTAGATTAGACTTAGAGAAACTCCTGATATGCCTGATGATAATGGATGGATTCCTGTTTTTAGTCTTTCAATAGACATATCCTCAGCTCTCAGGTCTGTGGCTTCAATGGGCACACTGAATCTGAAAGATCTGTTCTCAGTATCCACACATGAGGAGGACAATCCAGATTTGACTCCATCAGGTGATCAAGATGAAAGTACTGGAGGGTAAGAGATGATTTCAGTCATCATACTCTTTATAATGTCTATAGTCTAACTTTGGCCTGCTTTATAAACCAGGCTGTCTGAGGAGGAGGGGCTGACTGTGGCATTCCAGTCAAAGTTCATCCACTTCTGTGAGTCTTCATTGTTCTCACGTATCGAACAGTATGATGTCAGCAGCAAGTTAGCGCATTTCTTTACCCTTTGATTTCATGCTCTGCAGTCCCGCTCTATCAGGACTACTGTCTGCAAGAGGTGAAAGATGATATCTTCAGACTCACCAAGAGTTTTGTGACTGAACTGATAACTCCTCAGTACCTGCAGGGTCTGCAGACCCGTTTTAATCCATCCTGTGAACCTGAAGCTACAACCCCTCAACTAAACCCTGCTGAAACTCCTCCAGCCTCATCTGTGCATCAGCCAATCAGGGTGACTCCATGCACCCTTTGGCATGAGCTTGAAGAGGTGAAAGCATCTGGGCTGCTCAGCAGCTTGACAAACAGAGAGATCCGCCTTCAGGAGGTGAGAAAAGTTTGATATCTTGTGACATACGAGGGTGTATTATCAGGTTTTGGAGCCGCGTATAGTGGGCTGCTTTCCAGACAAAACCTATTTAAGAGCAAACCTCACATATTTCAATCCCAAACCATTTAAGTGCACATTACAACAGCATGGCTCTGAAGTAGAAAAGTCCAGGTGATAAACTTTTGGAAATGAGTCTAAACCAACCATTAATCTGTTGTTATTTATTATTCTTGACAAAGACCATTTTAATCTAGGAATTCATCCTGTTTCTGTTCTCACCAGCCATTAAAAATAAGTCACAAGTTTGATCTATTTTAAAGGCACAGTACCCACTATTTGTCTGGTTCTATATTCAGTGTTGGAATTTTACAAGTTATACATTTTTTATTGTTTTTGGAGGAATAACCAAAATTTCTAAGATACAAATAAAATACTTTTTAGTAAGATTGAGTCAATGTAATTTTAAAGGGATTTCCCGATTATGAATAACAACCATCAGCCTCGCTTTCTTTCTTTCTTTCATTGTTATTTTTCTAACAAGTCACTCCTCAATTTTGTTTCCCCCTTCTTCTTCCTTTGCAGGCCATGTTTGAGCTGATTGGCTCTGAAGCGTCTTATCTGAGGAGCCTCAGAGTTGCTGTCAATCACTTTTACACATCCAAGGCGCTAAGGAAGAGCATGTCTAAAAGAGAGCATCATGTGTTGTTTTCCAACATTCAGGGTGTGATGGCAGCCAGTGAGAAGTGAGAGCTCCACATGTGGTTTCTTCTTTCAAGCTGCTTCCTTTTGGATTTTACAGAAATGCTTATTTCTAACCTCTTCTAGGTTTCTGATGGATCTAGAAATTCGCCTTGGAGAAAGTATACTGATGTCTCAGGTTGGAGACATTGTGTTTCAGCACTGCCCAGAGTTTCACAGCCTGTACGTGCCATATGTGACCAATATGATGTACCAAGAGGCCCTTATCAACCAGCTGCTGTAAGAATCAGTCATGTGCTTCATACTTTTGGAGGTACTCCAACTTTTCATTTCACTTTCTCAACCTATTTGGTCTCATGTTTTTCAAGTCAGCGGAACAGAGACTTTCTGAACTCAATCAAGAAGCTTGAGAGCAACCCAGTGTGTCAGAGACAGAGCCTCAAGTCCTTCCTGGTCCTTCCCTTCCAAAGAATTACTCGTATGAAACTCATTCTAGAGGTCTGCTTCTAATGATCTAACTTCCAGATAAATGTTTTCCACTTTTTATGAGCAGGTTTTAGAAAACAGCTTGGCTTCTGTTGGGTTTCCTTTCATTTCAGAGCATCCTGAAGCTGACTGAACCAGGATCTGATGCTGTTTTTAATCTTGAAAGAGCAATAAAAGCAGTTCATGAGGTAGTGTGGTTTGCTTTTAAGTGTTTGGGCTGGTTTAGTCAAAGTGAGAAGATGTGTTCAGTGTAAAGCATGAAAAAGTTGAGTTTTACAATGAGAAGCTGTTTCCATTGTGTGCTCTGAACAGATAGTGGCTGACTGTGACAAGGGGGTCCAAAAAATGAAGCAAATCGAGGAGCTGGTGTCCCTGGAAATGCTGATGGACTTTGGCAAAGTTAAGGTAAGCATACTTTTCATTATTATTTTGGTTTTGTTTTATTTTGCAGCAAATTTTAACTACTTCTTCCTTCAGTCTGTGCCTTTAGTAGTGAGTGGGCGTTTCCTCGTGCACCAAGGTCCAATGAGACAGCTGACTTTAGAGGCTGCTTACAGCTCAAAGATATCATTCACCAGTGTCTACCTTCACCTCCTTAATGACCTTCTGATCATCTCATCCAAAAAGTAAATCACTAACACTCAATACTTCTGTAAGTTCACATTTTCAGGCTGTAAATTACACTGTGCTGTTTCATAATGTCAGGGATCAGAGGTTCACAGTTCTGGATCACGCTGAGTTCCCCACACACGTCCACCTCGAGCCTTTGAAGGCAGAAGTGTTGGGTCTGCCCCGAGAGTCCTTCCTGCTGCATGTCTCTCAAAGTCAAACCAGGAGGCCAAAAGCCATAATACTAGTCCCACACTCAAGGTAAGACTGGACTGCTTTTTTTAATTTATTAATTCATTTTTTAATTTTTCCAAAAATCAGTTCCTCATCCACCTTTGACTCCTGTCTGTGTTTTCTTTTTTACATGCAGCTCTGATAAAGAGGCCTGGATAAAGCTGTTGTCCCAACAGTGATAAAAATACTACCCTGATCTTTTGTATAAATCTAAACAGCCCTGTTTTAAAAAAGCACAATACTCACACATGTAACTTTTGTTAACGAAGAAGATTTGGAACTTTAACACAAGTTTTGCTTTATCCTAACTGCACTTACCATTTGTCAAAGGAGGCACTCTAAACCATCAACATTCGACAAAGTTCAACGAGCACCTAGCTTTTCACAATTAGGCTTTTCAGTTAAACACTTAAGGTGATATATTAATTTTTGATAGTCAAATTTTATCCATTTAAACTGAAATGTTTATTTTATAAGAAATGTGATTTTACTTATTCAGATTTTTTTTTCTTTTAAATCAGGCTTTTGTAATAAAGTTTTGAACTGAATAAAGACACTGAAAGATAACATGACAAAACAGCCTCTGATTCTCTTTCTGTGAAAACAGGTGCAAGAATTAATGTGTCATATTTATCCATTTGATGTCATTTTTTAAATTCGAAATGGAATCCAAAAGTCTAAACCACCTCATGAAAAAAAAGTCACCTCCTGTATCAAAGAAAAGTCCCCGTCTCCTGCGGCGATAGATGGCGGTTTGAACGGGCAGTAACACAGTCCTGATGCCACAAATTCTCTGCTAGGCAGTTAAGGAGGGGGGCTACATCACCAAGCCCATCACTGACTTCTCCACCTGTACGCAGCACAGGTAAACCAGTCGTCTCCTGGAAGTCCCTCACGTCTCTCTCTGTCACATCACAGTGCATAAACAGGTCATATCTAAATGCAAGATTAAGGACAAAAATCTTCGTCTGTATACAAATGAAGCTGACAATGTCTTAAGATTGCTCTATGAACAATAGCTTATGATCATGTATTCAGAAATAACTGCTTCCAAAGCCTCTACACAGATGTAGAACTTTTTTTCTCATAAACCTTTGTTGAGGTCAGAAAACTTCAGAAATTGTTATATAAGAATGACCCAAATGTCACAGAAGGATACTTTGTGCCAACCACCAGTTTTACAAAATGGCTCCCAGCTGTTCCTGTCCATTTAGTGATTTGATTTGACAAATCATCGAAGGACGTTCGGTCAGTGAAGGAGAACAGGAAAAGAATGGCATCCAGCTGCTCCTTACATGACTGAAAGAGACAGATGGAAGGGATTTCATAAAAAAATTAAGTGTGATGGGGTCGCAAAAATAATATTTAAACAGTTTCACATTTATTAACAGTATGTCATGCAATAATTGATATTTTATACATACTGGGAGCAAATGGTCAAATCTGCGCAAGGCATTCTCTCCACAGTCCCACAGCTGCAGACGGAAGAAAAGCACTCTGCCACTTTCTCTCAGCTTCACAGGCCAATACACCACTGTGGTCTCTATACCTAAAACACATAAATAATTGGATAAATATTTATAAAACTTAACTTCTAAATTGAAGAGGCAATATTTTGCGTCATTATTTGCCTCATTAGTGTTTAGTGTAGAGCTGGGACTTACCTGTGGTTTCATAGTACAAACTGGGAATACTCAGACCTGCCAGGTGTGCAGCCAGAGCAGTTTTCCCAACTCCACTTTTGCCAGAGATGAAGATTTTATAGTGAACTGTGTCCACAGCTACATGTGGGGGCATCACTGGAGACTCCAACAAGCCTTAAAAATGAGGTATTGCAACCAGAACACAGACTTCAGACTGTTTTTATGTACTTTTCTACATTCCCCTGCTTTGGGCCAACACTAACTCAAACAACACAAGAGTACAACTTCTAATGTGTCGCAGTGCAATGTGTTATGCACATGAAACTAGGTTTCTCTAGGGTCCAGACAGACAGTGTCCTGCAGATGAAATGCAAAAACCTGAAGGTACACATTCATATCACAGCCATCTGTTGGCTGCTTACCAGCGACACACTGGATCCTTAACTAATGATATAATCACTCTTAAATTCAGTAAGTCACTGGATGTAAATGGTTTGTTAAAACACCAAAGTTAAGACTGTAAAAACGCAGTTATTTAACCAAAATGTTATTTTTCATACCAAAGTGTTTGCGTCGCTTCTTGTGCAGAATCTTGTTGAAATATTCTTTACTGTCTTTACATCGATACCAGTCGGTGACCACGACGGATCCAGGAGGAGGAACTTGTGTCATGTTGTGATCTCTGCTAATGCTGCTTTGCTAGCATAACAATAATAGCATACTACATTGAGGTTTTAACTTAAAGAGCATACACATAAAAACTGGAACAGCAGAATCCAACCTTCGTGAGGCCACATTGTTTTCAATTAAGCGGTTCAACAAGAAAAGTCGCCTGGGTAATGTGAGTCTTAGCGTGAGGCTAAATACTACAAAACTTCCGTAAACTAAGCCGTGCCATGACAACTTCTGCATGACGTCAGCGTGTATTCTTCTTCTATGGGTTCATTGGTGATTGGCTAACAACCTTCAAGGCACACTACCGCCACAGTATGGACACTGTTGAGAAAGCAGGATCGAAAACTGCAGAAATAGTGTTATATCTTAGTCTGTGGCTAAAGCCATGCACGCCACATGACTAAGGCAGTAAAGCAACAGACTTTTTTCTGTCCACAAGACCTTTCTTATCCAGTCACCCCATGCTTTACATCCTTCAGTACTGTTGCCATCATAGAGTGAACATAAAATCAAGTTCTGTAAACCTTTCCCACAAACTTAATAGGACTGTTCAGTTTATCCAGAGATAAATATCTACCTGCATTAGTAATGTCCTAGCACTTATTCTAGATTTCCACACTTAATACATTTTTATTTTTATTTTCTATTTATAGAGCGCTTTTCATAAAACTCAAAGCCACTTTACACACAAAAATAAGTAGATAAAAGCAGGTTAATAATTAAGGTAAAAGAGAATAAAAACAGGAGCAAGAATTATTTACAAGTTAAAAGCAAGTCTGTACAAGTGTGTCATAATGGAACTTTTTTTTTGTGTGTGATTTTCTTTAATGTAATGTAATTTTCTGTAATTTATAAATCTCAACAAATGTATTTAAACTTTTAGAAATCCATCATCTTCAGAAAGGATTGAAAACTTATGTCATCAAATTAAAGGAATATCAAAGAGAAGCCTGGACTCGTTTGGTAAAAAACTGATTGAAGGTGAAATCCCCCCAAAGAAAGACAAAAGAAAAAACAAAACAAGCAAACAAAAAAACTGTTCATATTTCCATTGGTTCATATCTGGGATAGTTCCTCTATGTGCTTTACTAAGATACTTGTTATTAAGAAAATGAATTAACAATAGTTAGCATTTAATAATAAACTTTTGGCTGTGAGTACACTAAAATAATGCAGCTTCACGGGTCAAAATCATGAAATTTCATTTTATTCATTGACAAAAGTTGTGTACATTTATTTCAAGAATCCTCTACAGGTGTAGGTGTCCATAGGCTTAAAATGACGATGGTGATTAGACTTAAAGAAAAAAAAATACCGACCAGATTGATGGATTTGTTAGTTCCATTGGCAACCAACAGATGTCACTAAACTCCAGGGTTTAAAAAAAAAGAAACAGAGATCAGGCAAAAGTTAGTGCACTCTCTGAGCTCTGACAGTCAGGACGCCTTTGCCTTCCACTGCCATGGACACTGATGTGGGGTCCACATTTGAAGGTAGTTTGCACTGGTGGGAAAAACTGTTTGTGATTGCTCCATCTTTTCCAAACTGCATGACAAGAACGAAATGTATGAGGACACAAGGAAGCAGAACTTGTTCGGGAAAGAAATGGATTAAGGACCCTTAATTAAACTATTCATTGCTATATATTCCATCTAATAAGAGAAGTCATTAACATAACTTGAGAACCTTAATTTATCAACATTCCCATCTGCTGTGAATTACTCAGGGACAAAATTCCTCTGTTCCTTAAAGTAAGTAAACAGCAGGCCTTTGTACTATTTGAGGCAACTACTTAAGTTTACTCTGCCATTTTTTTAAATGTGCTGCCTGTATGGCTCACCTTTTCAGCATGCACGTCTATCCGATTGTTGTAGTATGAGATGATAACGTCCTCTGGAGAAAATTCACTCACATCCACTGTGAACTGGAACATGTCTCCAGTGAGCTGGATTGTCCCTGTAGGATACCCATGTCCTGAGAGAAGTCATTTTTAGTAAATATTCATAATCACACAACTGGATAACACACTCTGTTACATTTTTTTTCACCTGACCTGAAAATTTGTTTTCTCTGCTAGAGTGCAGAGGTGGTGATCCTGGGTCCTCAGAGATGATACCACAGCTGGTCTCCATATTGAGAATGTGAAGCTTGAAATAAATGAATAAATGCCTGTATGTTCAGATGGATCAAAGACAGTTGAACAGTTCGAGTTTCCCCCTTGTGTCTGATCAAAGGGTCAGTTTATGAGTCTTTTATAGGCCACAGAGTGCTTATGTTGTGTGTCTGTGTTTCCAAATGATGCATCTAGACTGGAATATGACACTGTTTGTAGATATTTAATGTGCCAGAGCTGTTGTTTAACTGTTGCCAAGGGGTTCAACATTTTTGGCCACACCCCTGACAAGGAGCATATGAGTCTTTTTGCTTGTGTGAAAAAGGGTGTGGAGATGTGTCTGAGTAATGGAAGAACCTGTAATTATCAGTCCTTTTATTGAATGACCTGCCAGTCCTAACTTTGAATTAAATAGGTGACACAAGACACTGTAAAGAAAGTATATAATTTAGATATTTGAGGGTTTTGTCACTGGGGCATGGAAAGACTCCTTACTGTTACCATTCACAGCAGTAAGCAAACAGTTTGGCTGAGAGACTGTTAAATGATGGAGTGAAGTTATATGTAGGTGAGACATTTAACTCCACCTTGTCAAAGTCAGTTAGGTTGATTAACTCCATCTGGATGACAGGTGTAACCAAAACAAGCTGTTACAAGCTGTAAGGGTTTCTTGTATAGTTTAACAGTTTATATTCTGAAATTGTGTTTCAATAAATTAGATGCATCACATAATTTTGAGATTTTGTTAATGAATTTATTCATTCTCATAATACTGTCTTTAATCTCATAACATTATGACTTTTTTTCTCAAAACATCTTGTGACATTAAGACTTAAATCTTGCAGCATTACTTCTTCAACATCAAAAACTTTTTTTTTATAATCATCATTTTTACTGTGGCCCTAATCCTCTGTCATACATCGAAGTCAACCGTTGGTTTTAAACATAGACTATAACAAAGGTTTTAAGGCACTGTGTGCATCAACAGAGCTTAATCGGGCTGAATTTCAGCTAGCAGTAATGCTAGCACTTTTAAAACGCCCAGCAATAAAATAAAATAAAATAAAATAAAATAAAACAAGATAATACGACTAAGACCATTACATGGAGGGTTAAAAATTTTGTTTACACTTCAAGGTAAACCATTGACATCAATAGTTAGTAACAGTAAGAGTTTCACATTTAAGCTAATAGTAACTGATAGTGCTATTACCACTTCAAACATTATAAACAAATGTTCAGAGTGAAGTGAGTGGTACTTTTTTTTTTAATTCATAAAGTGTATGTTTGAAAAGTATAGAAAAATAAACCAAATTAATCAATGAAAAAAATTAATGTAATGTTTGATAATTTCCTTGAAAAAAATTCTTAAGACTTGTTCTAGCTCACCAAAAGTCATAGCCATTAAAATGTCTACGAACCGAAATGTTTCCTTTTCATGTAATAGCATGCTAAAAAGAGAGAAATATATATATATATATATATATATATATATATATATATATATATATATATATATATATATATATATATATATATATATATATATATATATATTTTATTTATTTATTTTTTTCTTGGTATTAATTTAAAGAAAAAAAAAAGAAACTGAACTCTTTATCACCTGCTGGTGTAAAATGCAAAAGTCAGTAATGATCCTCATCATAAGAGGGTTTTGTACACACCAGTTGGAACTTTTATAAGAAAAGTAATACAGTCTCAAGGCAACACTGATTTTATTAAACACAAAAATACATGTGGCACATATTTCTTATGTAACAAATGACATAAATATAAACAAAATAAATATTAAATAAAATGAACAGTTGTATTAAGACATGATGTAAACAAACAGCTTGAGGAAAATAACTGTGGTAAAGAGACTAACTACAAAACATAAGAATGTGTGATTCTTTGCCCTGAGTGGAATAAATTTCCAAATCTAAAAGAAAGTCTCATAATTCAAGGAAGGAAAAACAACAGATTTTGGGATCCAGAAACACTGGCAGGATAAAGTGAGTGCTTTGAAGGAAAAGCTCTTAATCATAAAGAGTATGAAATATTTCAGTCATTTGGGAAATGCAAGACAAGTTGTCACACCTTGTCTTACCTTCTGCACTTACTTAATGATTGTTTCATTTATGGGATCACCTTTTCTATTTGACATATAAAAAACATTGGTACACAAAGATAAATTATTTATCCTCTGTTATAAAGTACATAAGTGTTTTTAATCTCAGTCCTTTTCTGAGTGGCTTAGAGAGTCCTCTTCAGTCGTGCCACACTGTGACAGAGGAGGAAAAAAACCCAGCACAGCTCAGTTTCACCCCCTGACACAAAAAGTCCTCCTTGTCTTCGAGTGAAATGGCATGGTCGGTCAGTGCACTTTGATTTGGAGGAATGCTTAGATCACACTGCAAACACGCTGAGAGAGCTGGTCTCATCTTTCAGACCCAGGATGCTGTATGCTATCCTCTTCATGTGACCGGGCAGCCGCACTCCAATATTTCTGATGTCTCTAAAAGGAAAAGATGAATGAGACCATTTTAGTATCGCATAAACAATATATGCCCCATTTGCAGAAAGAGAGTACAGAATGCAGTGAACAGGGTAGTGCTGTTGTTAACACTAGGACAGATGATATCTTGCCGACTTATAAGTTATTCAAATAGAATTGCAGCATTAACACAACAACACTTATATGACACAACTAAAAGTGTTGCTAACTGTTAAAAGAGCTTGCAGATTATTGGTTGAAATTATTTTTAATTACCTCACAACCAGATGAATTAGTGACCTAAAACGTTTAAGTAGTTGAGTAGTTTGTTTCATGCCATTGAGTGATGTTTTAAATGTTGTTTCAGCCACTCCTAATGGTCAAAGTACAAATGACCAAACAGCCATGCTGACATTTTAATTGTATGATAACACCCATTATATAATTAAGAAGGGTGAATCACATCCTGTCTGAAGTTGGGTCAGACACACTTGACAGATGGTGTGAGTGAAAGGGTACTTGGGTTAATTTTGCAGTGAGACAGAAAAAGCTGCTAACCACTGCTGCAGCAAAGAATGACAGGAATGACATGGGCAGAGCTGGAGCCGGGTATTTCTGCATTAACAAACCGCAAACAAATGTTGTAGCTGAGAGCTCAATACTTTCTCTGTTACATTAAGATGTGGCCTGGTGCCAGATAAATCAGTGCAGCTAGTCAGAGCTGCACCTGTGCCATGTGTGTGCACTTACTCATGCCTCAAGGCGAGCACCTGCTCCATGCTCGTGATTCCAGCCCGAGCAAAGCTTTCATTGTACTGGCTCATTTTGATGGACTCCAGCCACTCAGGCACCGACCTGAACATGGTGCCGTCACAGCCGCTGGTGCTGGGCAGGCGGATGGATACACTGCAAGGAAACAGTGTATATTTAGATCATCTTATAATGTACTGCTTTATTTTCAAGACAGGACATTTGGAAACTAGTTTTCTGAGAGCAAAAACAGAGACATGTCCCAATTAAACATTAGTTTAATCTAGTAAATCAAGTCAAACACTTCATTTCTAGTACATTTTTTCTTTTCTCAATAATTTATTAAAACATGAACCTCCATGAAACAGCATGCTTACCGTGGATCAAAGTCAGCGATGGGTTTTAAAGACTCTGGGCTTCGCAGCAGTTTGTCTAAAATGTTGACAATGTCTGAGAAGCGAGGTCGTTTTGAGCGGTCATGCTGCCAACACTGCAGCATGAGTTGGTAGACAGCGGATGGGCAGTCCATCGGGGCAGGAAGCCTGAAGGCCTCATTGATCGCCTTCATGACCTGAGGAAGAGACGGGGCCAGAGTGAGGGCAGTGATTCATTTTTACATCGAAGAAAGTGTGTGACCTTAACAGTTCATTTGAAGAGAAAGATGGAAAACTATTCTGGATGTCGAGCAACTTTTAATCACCACTGACCGAGCACAAATTCTCATTGGTAACACAAATTAAAGTTTGACCTACATAGGGCAACACAATCCTTCATCTCAACCATGGAAAGCTGATGTGACTGTTAAAACTTACCTCGTGATTACTCATGTCCCAGTAGGGGCGTTCTCCAAATGCCATGACTTCCCACATAACGATACCGAAGCTCCACACATCGCTGGCTGAGGTGAATTTCCTGTATGCAATAGCCTCAGGAGCCGTCCAGCGGATTGGGATTTTACCGCCCTGAAAGAAGAGAAACGTAACAAATCATACTTAATGGTCTGAGGGGGAGAAAGCACAAGGCGCTGAAAGACCGACTCCTGTGAGTGGGCCTTTGAGAGTGAAACAAAACATCAGTTGTCTGGCATTATTAACTGGAAAAGAAACAAGGTTGCTGTTTCTTTCGACTTACTCTTGTTGTATAAGTGCCTTCAGCATCATCCTCCAGGACACGCGAAAGGCCGAAATCTGACACTTTGCACTCCAGGTTGCTGTTGACCAGAACATTTCTTGCTGCGAGGTCTCGGTGGACGTAGTTCATGTCAGAGAGGTATTTCATTCCAGCAGCTATTCCACGCAGCATCCCCACCAGCTGATACGAAGGGATCTCGCCATCACGGTCCTATGATGGTAAAAGACACATTTAATAACTCTGTGAAATAAGTTATGAAGAAATGGTGGAGTATTTTGGGAAATGCAAATCGTTTTGTAAAGTCGTGTTTCTTTGCAATGTATTTGCTCTTACCTTCAGATATGTGTCCAGAGCTCCATTCTCCATGTATTCTGTCACAATCATGACATGCTTGACTGAAAATTAAAACACACAGTTAGTAAAAAAAGAAGCGCGCAAGCTTTTGAATAAAATGAATGCTGACAATTTGCTGACTTATGTCTGCGATAATTCACTCACATTTGGTGACAACCCCCTCCAGGCGGATGATATTTGGATGCGAGAACTGACCCATGATGCTGGCCTCACTCAGGAAATCCTGTCTCTGTTTCTCTGAGTAGCCTGGCTTTAGGGTCTTTATTGCTACAGCCACTTCCCCTCTGGTGGGAGTCTTCATCACTCCCCGAAAAACTTCCCCAAACTCTCCTGATTGGCAGATGGGTGGTGGGAATAAATGTTAAAACCTGCTTTCTGTCTTTTAATCAAAAGTGAAATTTGAGGTTCTTTAATGCACTCACCGACTCCGATGACTTTTTGTTTGTTGATGGCGTTGGGGTCAATTTCTGTGACAAACTTGTGAATGGCAATGTTCGGGTCCTCATACATATGTGGATCAACATATGTCTTCAGAGGTTTAAGTTGATCTGGGGAGTGGGAAATATCAAAACATGAGCCTAATAATAACTTAATTTACAGAATGTTATTCCTTGTACAGAACAGTTTCCTTACCTGTTGAAAAGTAGGGATCTTCTGGTCCTCCTCTGCCGCGAACACTCAACCTCCTGAGAAGAAAACATGATTACTGTTAGACTCTTCAGAATAAAGAGTGGCTTTTTAACAATATGCAGGTCAGACTGCTGACAAATACCAAGCCTGTTTTCAAAAGCAGCACCGTCTATTACAGATAAACCCTCCTTGAGCCTGTGGTGTATAATAACACAGGACTGAGGATGACATTTATCTGAATGACACAGCTGATGCTTGTTTATATGAAGTGTGTTGTTACCTACCGTTTACGCAGCAGCAGTACAGCCACCACCACAAGCAGAATAACAGCGACTCCAATGACGGCTCCCATTACGATGGTGGAGTTGTTTTGGACCTGAGACTCAGCTGTGAGAAACAAAGAAAGGAGGAGGTTTATTATCTGAAGTTTGTGATTTCAGGTTTTAAATGGAGGCTTTTATTAAGCGAGGTAGACTCTGGTACCTAAAGGTGAAGTGTGGAACTCGTGCTCCATGCTGTAGCTGCCAGCGGTGCCTTCAGGACTCATTGCCTGGACTCTGAACATGTATGAAGTGTCTGGGGTGAGGTCGTTAATCTGGACTGAACTCTTCTCCAAAATCAGGACTGTATAGGTGGTCACATCCCGTTCCCCATCATCATCCTAAAGAAAGGATTTTGTTATGTCTTTGTTTTACAACCATAAGATCTGTGTAGACTCCTCACAGAGGTCTCCGGTTTGAATGAAGGATTAGACACAAAGGCAAACAAAGCGCCCTGTCTTACTTTTCTGCGGTACATGAGCTCGTAGCGGTGATTGATGTGGGCTGGAGGCCTCCGAGACAGAGACCAGGACAGAGACAGACTGGTGGGACTGCGATCATCCAGATGGATCAACGTCACCTTTGGGGGATCTAACGGTCGTGGAGAGGCAGAAAGCAAAATAATGGTTAGTGAGTAATCATAGTCGTTAGGATGGGCAGTTGGAAATGAAAGCCTTTGGGACTCTTTGGTCAGACTGAATTCCTCTTTGGCCTCTCATTTTTTCACAATGCTCTTTAAAGACAAATGCAAAACTGTCTCGACATTTTTATGACTTTCAAACCCGGTATTATCTGTTCAGGGTGGTTTTAGCACTACAAATCGCTCATAGACCTAATTTTAAACAGATGAGACGCAGGATATAATAAATTACACCTCATCTGCAGTCTCAGAGACCCCAGAAAGGAAAAAGAAATGAATAACCAGGGTCAGCGTTGGTTCTCGGTGGTGAGGGTGGGGTTGAGAGTACATTACACAGCATTAGGTCTACTGGGATTTGTGTTAATGGACTTCTACAGCGGTTTATTCACATGAGGTGTGGTGAGTTACACCTTTTTACGGTTAAACTGGCTTCAATTGGCTTTGGCGATGACTCTGTGAATGACCTTAAGGCAAAATGAAAGGATTCTTTCAGATAACATTTTGCAGCATTATGACCAAAGTTTAAAAAAGTTTTAGACTTTTTAAGCTTTGTTCATGGCAAAGGTAATGGTGACTTCCTCAAGACTTTTTTTAAGACTGGAGAAACTGGGGTGATGACTTGGCAGAAGGGTCTGTGGAACCAGAATGATGCTTTTACAAAAGCCCCTGGATGAGATGGGACTCACCTGTGTAGTCCAACGCCGTGGTGATGCTCTCTGTGGGCCTCTCAGTGCTGAACTGTGACACACCGCTGTGAGCCTCCACAGTGAACGTGTAGTTGAGATGAGAATCCAGTTCGCTGACAATGACTGTGGTATCCTGCAAGTCGGTAGGACCCGGCTCAAAGCGGATCTTATCCCCACAGGGCACACAGGGGGTGCCCTCGCAGAGCTCACAGACCACGCTGTAGGTGAGGTCCCTGCGGCCTCCGGTCACCAGGGGAGGGCTCCAGGACAGCTGCAGCCTGCCCTCTGCTGACAGGGTGGTGGAGCTCAGGTCACGAGGGGCGCTGGGTGGGGCTGGAGGAGGACATAGATGACAGTTAGCCTGAGTTTCTCGCCCACCTCTGCCTTTAATGAGCTAAAAATTGAGGATATTTGTGAATGTTTGTACCAGAGCAGGCTGATGTAGGAGGGTCAGTTGGGGAGCGGTAGAAACCATCCTCACATTGACACTCAGTGGCGCCGGCTGCAGAGGGCTTGGTGTTACCAGGACAAACCTGACAGAACTGGCTCGATACAGACGGCTTGAAGTAGCCTGGTTTGCACGCTGTGTGAGAAAAAGAAGGTGTGTGTTGGTTTAGGAATGACAGATATGTGGAACTATGAACAGACAAACAAAGGAAGGAATGACTGATCAAAAGCAAACAATGAAGCCGTCTCTGTTGCACCAGTCCTCTCCACCTGACAGGAAGTGTTTGTTGTGAATAACCTATAATCATGGAGTCTTTGTATGCAGAGAAATGAGAAGGGATTTCCCTGACAATCTGCCTCCACTTGCCTTTTTTGCCTGGAGGCTTAATCTGAGGTCATACTGCCGGTGAGGACCGGATGACAGCGGAGCATGAAATGCATCAGGTGATCTGATCTGGCTTTTCCCCTGTGACCTGCCAGCTCATATTATCTGGCAGATCATATTTATGTTTTTAACAAAGGAAGTGGCACTTTGGACACGGGATGAGAGGGAGTCGTGATGAATATTTCAGCACTCAGATAAACAGCCTTCCAGGGCAGAGGAGGTTAATGAACATGTGGAGTGGACAAAAACCAAAAGGCAAAACTACAATCCAGTCCAAAGCTGATGTTTCCTCCCATTCTTCCTTCCTTCCTTTAACCCTTGCCACCAGGCGCAAACTGTAACATCCAAGCTTTAAAAAGTTAGAGGACAGAGGAGTCAGTACAGAGGAAAAGCTGCTGGATTTTTGTGTTTATGGAAACAGATGCACATACTTTCTGGGGTCATAAAAGGGCCTCAGCATAAAAAACACATAGAGAGAAGAATCTTTTAAAGTTCTCCTCTCTCTGCTGTCCTTCTGCTTCCTCCCTCAGGAGAAGCCTTTCATGTGGTCCCTGTGCTGGTGGCCGTGAGAAGAGGTCGAAAGACGTGGTCGCGTTACTTCACTGCTGAGGCAGAAGGACCTTTGCACCCCTACTATCGCCTCAGCAGAGGAGCAGGAGCAGGTTGAGTTTAAGGAGCAGGGATGCAGGGATGAGGATGAATAGATGGATGAATGGGGGATGGGGGGAAAGGTCTGGAGCACCAACAGAAGTTCTCTCTGGGGAGTCACTGGGCAGCAGTGGGGGTGTAGCTGAAGTCCTTTCGCATAAGAAAAGGGGGCCAGCCCATTTCATCCTGAGCCCAGGCAGCAGGACCTCTGTCACGTACCAAAGAAACTCCAGCCCTATTCATCTATTGTCTCTGAGATTGGCTAGAGTGGTGCCATAAATATGTTGCACTACTCATTATGCAGCTCACAAATGGCGGCATGTGTGCGATGTGTGCAAACATTGTAAATGGTGCATTTTAAAATAAAACCTAATAATTGAAGAGATTTTTTTTTAAACTATAAGCGTTTTAAAAAATGTTGTACATCCAAACTTTCCCTTTGCTTACTTTAATTTTACTTGAATATGTCATTTGTTTCTACCATTGTCCATGTCTCGTCTTGGACCTGGGCTCATGTGAAAAGGACTTGTGTTCCACACCGGTGCATCTGTTAATTGAATCTGCTCTTTGCGTTTGAGTCGGGCCATTGTTCTAATGAGTGGGAACATGGATTAGGGAGCTCGTTGCGTGTGTTAACAACCGGATGAAAGAGCAAAGGGAGGCAAAGCGGGGGCATGTCATTGGCTAACAGCTGTCCTGTTGCTCTACTAATCCTCTTGACTAAATTACACTCCACACCTAACTAAGCAGCCACGAAGCTAACCACCCTCATGCACCAACTGTCGACTTGCTCCCCACCCTCTGACTCCGACCAAGGACAACCTGCTTATTTGTGTCAGTCAGCATTCCTCCTCTTCTCACTTTACTTCCTCTTCCCACAACAGTTGGAATCTGGAGAGGAATCCATGTGAGCCTCAGAGGGGGATCACTTTCTCCGCTGAACATAAAACTTGAAAACAAGGACGTGGCTGGAACAAACTACATCGTTGTGATAATTGTGATTTAGCTTATGTAATAAAACTTTGTTTCCTGAATCCAAACAATCAGGTCATCCTCCAGACCATGGAGTGCAGTTTTCCCCAGCGTAAAGATTTCCTGTCTTCCTCTGCCATCTTCCGTTTCAGGTGTTGGGCTCAGAGTCTGCCTGCTGTCAGGAAACCTCAAAGACTGAAACATTCCTCTCCCTCAGCTCGATCTCTGACCTGCTCTTCTGTCCTATTTTACAACCTCAGTCCAAGATTCACTCTTTGAAATGCGTCACTTATCTATCAGTGATATGCAGGACAGGAACTATATTTGGCTTTTTTTCTTCAATTTTAATTTTTCAACTTATTAATCATTTTTTGGGTCAATATTTAGTTTGATTGCATAAAAATCTGCAAATCTAAAAAATGTGTCTACAAATCAATGTTTATGTTTTTTTAAGTGAAATAAAACTCTAAAAATGAGAACATACAAGTAATTTGAATGAAAACTGATTGTCCTACTTAATGGAGGAAGAAAAATACTATAACTGGTTAACCTATTGATCTCTTCATTCATCCAGCGTGAGAAATCCACTCACTTAAAGGAACTGACTCAAACCAGAGATTAAACTGTGCTCGTCAAGGTGACTCGGACCATCAGGAGTCATAAACTGCCGCCTGACTCAGTCTAACCTCTGGCAGGCGTGTCAACTCCATCCCTGTAATCTGTGGTTCCTGTCGCCTTGGCAACTCATGCACAACAAATACTTGTGAGGAGAAGACACACCACTCAGGTAGTCACGCTGACACATTCACACGGACCCTTCCTTTAGTCAACCGGTGCTGGAGGTGATGCGAGAGTGAAAGAATTCCTTTCAGAAAATCCCCGCACCATACTGTGCCCTCCTCCCCCCTCTTCCTCCTCTCTCTGTATCCTCCTCTCCTCCCACGTTTCCTCCAGACAGTTCAACAAACCACACCCGAGAAAAAACTTCCGTACAAACACAAGGAGCACTTACTGTATGAACACCACAGCTATGTCCTTTACTGTACACACTTGTTGTTTCTTGTGAGTTTTTGCTTGCAGGTCTTTCTTGGGGGCAGAGCATTCTGCAGAGTTTCTGCATTCTTAACCTCGGTCTGGGTGTCACTTACCTTTAAGTGCTCTCTACGCCTATTTTGGTTGGAAATTATTTCCAGTGTATCTAAAAAAAACTGCCAACTTATATCTTAGAATTTAGGAAAATTACCCTCAAACTTTCACCGAAGCTTAGAATAAATTCCAAGTTTTACATTGAGTGTAAACAAAGACACAAACTCAAAGTTCATTCTTAATAAGTGAGTCAATTGGAAAACTTTTTGTACTCTTTATCACCTCTAGTCATAGTCATAACCATAAAACAGTGTGACAGCCCATCCCCAGGCTGAGAGTCCTGGGAATAAAGCAGTGGAAAGAATCCACTATTGCCCAACAGGTGAAGAGACGAGCTGTTGAAATTTCCTTTGGGATTATAATCTAAAGTGCAAGAAGCAATCTGCGGCTGCTTTGAAATCTAAACAAAACAAACATGTTCAGACATCTTCCCTTTTCCATACCTTCCTCTGCTGTACCTGACCTACTTGAAGACATATGGAGCCTTCTCGTGATCGATATGCAGACGAGTCAGAAATAATGAACATTCCTCGCTCCTCATTCCTCTCACCTTGCCAAGGTAGCAGTTGGGGGGGTTTACTTAGCGTACATGGCGGCACAAACATGTTTCAGTCGAGTGTGTGGAGTATTTCTGCCGCTGCTTACCTTGGCAGGAGTCTCCTGTGGTTTCATAGCCGGCGAGACACTGGCACTGGCCCACGGGAACCACCCATTCGCCCTCGGCTGAGCAGTAGATGCGTGGGGTGGTCTGGCTGATGGCGTTCTCCACACAGGCGCCCTCCACCTCCCTCAAGGCGTCCGCCACGGTCTCCGGAAAGGTGGCCAAGCTCTGCACTGTGGACGGGCATGTTTTGTAGTACACTCTGACAGACAGCAGAGCCACACATGCACCCATGTCTTGAAAGGCCAGGTAGAAGCCCCGTCTAGACAGAGGCCCCACAGTCCTCGTCTCAGTGTTCACTTTTAGCACACGACCCCTGGTGACCTCATCAGGAGCAATGGTGGCCACTTTTCTGAACTGACCCTTACGGAAGTTGGTCCCCACATCGGCGTCAGCCTCTGAGATGTAAAGGTTGAAGGTTTCTTTGCAGGCCACAGAGGCACCTTCAAAAGTGTTACAGTCTCGCACAACAAACCGGAGCTCCACAGACACACGAGAGGTCCCCGGGCGCCGTTGGATGAACGTTGTTCGTAGCCAGTTATCCTGTTCAGAAGAGTCTATGCTGCACACACTGTAGGTGTAGAGAAGTGAGCCATTCACAACCGTCTGGACGATCTCCCACTGCAGAGACACACAAGGAGATAAAGAGAGAGGAGAGGGATTAGTTTGTTAGTAAGCTTCTATGATGAAAGGTTGTGGTTTTAGGAGAATAAGTACAGGCTTCAGACGCTTTGTTCTCACCGAAAAACCCGGTTTAATGATGAGACACCTCTTCTTTCATGCTGAGCAAGAGCTCATAAAGTAAAGAAGGGAGCTGGAGGTTTTTTTTTTCCACAAATTAACATTATTGGCCTGGACATGTGCTGCACTCAGTCACAACGTGTGTGGTTCTCCACTCACACTAACGCACACGTACACACACACACGGGTCGCATGTGTGTGAGATGCACATAAATCCAGCAAATACTACTGTAAGAAAGCAGCTGAGATTTATGGCAGCTAAATGAGCTTTATAAGCACATTGCTGAGACACGGCAGCAAAATTGGCAGCAATTAAGACTTTTTAAGAGAGGGGAAGCAATGACGTGTGGAGAGATTAAAAGCTTTGATTTTACATTAAAATGCAACACCTCGTATGTTTAAGTACAGGGGATAAATCTGCTGACATTTACAGCACTTCAAGTTATGTTGGAAAGAGAAGCTCAGGACTATTTCCAATATTCTATGTATTTTTTTTAAAGTGGTCGCACTTAGGAGCAGCACTTAGTCAGACACTAGCTCACATTTAATATACCATCCAGCTCTGTTGTGTGATTCAGTTTTAAAGCATCAAATGACACATGTATGAACATAATCTTGTGAGGAAATTCTGAAAGATTGAGGGAAACTGTGACAGACGAGGGGGAAATACCATTCAACAAAACCAGAATCCTTGGATTTCTGAGATCAGTGGGACAAGAAACACAGCCCACACAGTGGAAGTGGCCATGTCCTGTTGCTTTATTTAGATGGAAAGCCGCTGAACTATAGATAGAGGGATGGTTCTCCACACATGGACCAGTCTTTATGCCTCTTTTACTTATGTCTTCCCACAAATGCACAGATCCTCTCGCTACTGTTACCTCTAAATTCAGAGATGTGCTACGAAAAAAAGGATTCAAAATGCAGTTTCATGGTTTTGGTGTGACAACAACCTCCTGTGATGGATGGTGTTCAAAAATGTACGGTAAATTCAAATGTAGGGTTGAACTTTGACATTTTAACAGCGTTCATAAGCTCTTTATGAAAGGGTAGAGTTAACACATGCCAAACCTCACAGAGCTGCCACTCATACCATCTCTCCCAGAAAGCTTTTTATCGTGGGCTGAATGAGCAGGAAGAGGCCTCGACTATTGTTATTACTAAAAAAGAAATCAAACCCTCAAATCATCTTATCTGCAGCTGCACTTCCCTCATTTGTTGTCTCACATAGTTGAGGACAGTTTCAAGTTTTGAACCTGAAGTGTTAAAAATATACAGTTGAGGTAAAAAATACTCACCCCATTCTCATATGGCAACGTCAACCATCCCAACTCTGATCCTGAAGTTCTCATATCAAGTAAAACTTCTGCAGAGACAAAAGGAAACATATGGCATGATTACAATATGCTCTCAACAATAATAACATCAAACTAAATTTAGAAAAATGTTTAATACATGACAAAAAATAGTGTCTTACAAGCTTAAGATGCCTCTATATTAAACAATGATGGGTATAACTATCAGTTTAATAGGCTGTTTTAATAATTAGAAGTCACTCTGATATGACTGTACAATTGAATTTTCTGCTTTGATCCCGGGGCCAACAGCTTTATGGGGGGCACATGCCATGCTTTGACAGTCTAATCAGGCATGTCGGTCTGATTCAGGACTTCATTGACCGTATCCTCCAGGTCCAAGATACAGAACCAATAATGTCTGAGAAAGGCGTGGGCTCTTGAATTACCGTGACCGGAAAAATGCATGAATCTGCTCCACAAGTGAAACAGAAAAAAGTCGGACATGTTGGGGCAGTTCACAAGTGGCCCTTAACCCTAGTATTACAAAGGCTTCTTCACACATGGGCGAAACTGATTTATTTATTCACAATGACAGATTTATGTCTTTAAAAAGCAACATCATGACCTTTTTTAACATTCTAAATTGTAAGGGTAAGTTTGAAACAGTGGCGATACGGCCTTAAGTTAAGGAATTAACTTCTACCATATCTTTTGTGGCGCCTGATAAATAGTCAACAAAATTAGCAAGACCCATACAAAAGATTTACACCTACCAAAGACACAAATTTAAAACAGAAAGTTAAACCCAAAGAAGCAAATTCCAACCTCCTGACTCATGAGGTGCGGTAAAGCTAAAATGCACTTTCCTTAAAACACAACGCGTGGAAAAAATAGGCTACTTACGTTCTTTCGACTGAAGGCTGGTAAAAACTTGGTTAATAAATAAAAAGAAGAGAATGTTGACCCGACGGAGCTCCATATTTCCTCACAACTTTATTTTAAAGTCGTGGATAAATATCCCCAGGTCTCTCTGCTCTCCTCCGTCTGCTCCCACGTACTCCACTTCTCCAAATACTTCACTCTACCGGCTGAGTGAGCACGAGCCCGCAGGCAACCCATTGACAAACAGGTGGCGTCATCGCCCCGCCCCGGGAGCGTTGGAATGTCGACGTTGTCCAAATATGGAGGCAAGAGGGCGGAGTCAGGAGCGTTACCCGCACCTGTTTCATTCAGAAGGAATTAGGCCTTCATAACATGCAGAGTCACTGTAGAATGTAAATGTCTATTTACTTAATACGTCAAATCTTCATTTGTTCATTAAAACTTGAATTAGTCCAAGTTATTCTTAATCAAAATTGTCAGACCTATTGCAAGTTATATTCAGTGTTTTGAAATACATTTAGGTGCTTTTCAAAAAAAAAAAAAAAAAACATTCAATTTAAAAAACAGCAGCCTATAAAAAAAACTGCTCTGACAATAGAATATAAATACCACAGATAAATAAGCATGTTGCACGTTGAGTATGGCGGTCTGCTGGCATAGGGGCAGAAACTTTTTAAAATATATTAATGTCTTGTTGTTGAAACTGCAGAGCAGCTTATGTTGTGGTTTCATTCATGCCTTCTCTAGATTGTTTTGTATTCTGTTGATTTTTTTTCTTTGCTTAAGGCATAGGACTTGATAGTTAGAGGCTTAACAAAACCTCATTTTTATATGTACTTTGCTGAGCAATACTTGCAGTTTCTGTGTAAGTTAAAATGTAGAAACTATCTTAAGTGTTTTATTGATGTTGGATTTGTTTGGGTTGGTATAAACTGTGTATAAAACAATAAAAAGGTGTGAGCTTTAATTGGCTTTCAAATTGAAAGAGTGTTTAAGTTGAATCTTTTTTGACCGCCCTCCAAGTAATTGCTCGAGTCCTCCTCATCTCGTCCAGGACTTGTCTTTCCCACGACTGGTAAAGGAGGGGTCAAGGAGGGGGGGCTGGTGTGGTATGAATATATGACTACTAATGAGATGCTTCTCAAAAAGAACCTTGACAATTTGGGTATGAATATGTGACCACAAAGAGGATCAGACAATAGCATCACCTAGCAACTCTTATCTGGAGGAATTTCAGAGTCAAGTCTTCTTCTGTGAAGCGCCGTGTACTTGGAAAGAAGAACCCCCTCCATCTGAGAGCCAAACACAGCCGGCTGTCTGGACAAAGACCCCCCAAAAAACTGACTGAAGAGGCGGGCATTGTCTTGTCCAACGTTACCATACATGGACATTAATCATACAACAGACAGAGTGAAAGATGCTGGTGAAATAATGGATTAACAAGTTAAGTGTGGGCTGAATTATGGCTTTCTGACCTGCAAATGACAAGTACTTCAATTGCTGACAAACACAAATTGTAGTTTAACATGCTTAAGAAAAATGCTGTGCTAACAGGACATTTTTCATCCTTGTGAACATGTACAAATTCAAATTTAACCATGGATTACAAAACTTATCCTTTTTTTGAATTTCTTTTTATTAAATCTTTCTTTATGTATAAATGTGAAACAAGCTTAAATATACTGTTTTTGTGAATGATAAAAGGGAATACAGCCCTCACACGGTTACTGGAAAAAACAAAAGTCAGTTTGAAAGCTCCACAAATACTACATTCAAATTTCTCAGAAAGTGATGGAGCATCAGGTTTTCTGTCTCTCAATCTTTCCCTCTAATTAAAAAACCCAGAGAAAGGTTTGCCTTTCTATATCATGGCATCATACTATACTGATTTGAAGTATTATCTGTTAAACCATATATTTTCAAACCACCTATAGGTGCTTTGTTTTAGAGCTTTAAAGTAAACCTAAAACTTCAAACAAACTTCACTGTAACAGGAATTGCACAGTTGCTGTCCCATAGATGGTGAGTAATAGAAAGTACTGACACTTTTCTATGAAGAGGGTTTTTTTTTTAGATAAGTATGTTGTAGGTTTTGAATTCATGCGTCCCTGAATATTTCATGCACATTGTTGAAAAAATTACTTCTTTTGAAAGCATCATTTAAGTTTTACATCCCATATTTTCATTCTCACAAGTCCGGACACATCCCTTAAAGATCCAAATGCTTCCCACTTTCAAATTACCTGACACACTTTGTTTTGAGTGTAAATCGCCACTCAAGAGGAAACTTCCATATCAAGCACTCAAGCGCCCCTTTCTCTCCTCTCTTCACTGCTTTTGATACACACTGAGGTACGCTTAGGTGTTATTTTCTAGCGTGTTAATGGTGAGACTTCGAGAAGTGGTTTCTGTTGTCAGCCAGTTCTCAGAGGTGTCAAAGGTCAACACCCTCTCTAACAAACAAGTATGCAAATGCTTTCATTACAATACAAGCATCTTTTTATCCAGCTCACAGAGCATGCGTGCTGCTGGAGAGAGGGCCTCTAAACCCAGTGGAAGCTCAAACTCCCCCTTTACACCCTCTCCCCTCCTCTGGTCCTGGGCTTCTGAGGGCTATGACAGCACAAAAGTACTTCACACAGGGGGCTGGGTCTGCATTTTGTGGGTCAGTGAACAACGGCCGAAGCAGCAATGCCATGTCATTCAGAGGTGGCTCCCCACACACCCCCACCGTCCTCACACTTCTCGTGGTATCAGCAAACACAGAGAAGGAACACTATGGGGAGCACCAGGGAGTTTTTTGTGTACCACCTACATTCAATGCACCTACTGTTTCCCACCATTCCACTGGCTCAGCAAGGATCCCTAAAACTCTTGTTAAGAGATGATGGATTCACGCCTTTGTTTCTCAGATTATTTGCTTTCGTAAAACAACAGTAGCACAAAAAGCAAGAACAAACAGAAAAGGGTTTAAAACCTACATACATGCAAAAAAGTATACGCCAGTAAAATTTCAAAGCAGAAGTTGAAGCACCTGTTGTATTCCTAGATACTCATTAAAACAAGAGTACACTGCCAGGTAACTAAACCATTATAAACCCATTTAAATTAATCTCATCCAATGTAAAATCTATTTAGCTAAACTGAGCTCAGCTAGTCAGTCACTGTACGTTTACACGGATTGGAAGCGCCAAACTACTGTGCTAAGTTGAACTAAACTTTAAAAACACCTAACTTTATTTCAGTGACTGTGCGGTTAAATGAATGTGGTTGGATAAAAATTGCTAAATATTTTTCTGAAATGGCGACAAGTTAAGCAAAATAAAAAGGAAGTATTACAGTCATATGACTTGCTGGCAGACTGAAGGTGGAAGTTAGCCCAAGTTTAATTTTTTGTTTTAACTGTTGTTGCAAAACTCATTATAAACCTACTTGCACTGACACAATTGAGAAAGGTCCCCGTCTGGTAGTAATCATTAATCATCATAAATGTCAGAGCTTCAGTAGTTATGAAAAGCAGACTTGGTGAGTTTATCCTGATAATCAGGATGGATTTGAATCAAACAAAGTCTGACATGTAGGTCCCAATCAGAGGCCTGGCACCAGAGTCTGGGAGACATGTTGAACCTGAGATAATCCAGTGAGTTTAAAGGGATTTTTTATGAGCCAATGAGGCAGGAATTTTCCTCACACAAAGGAGTGTGTCAGAGGATGTGCAGAAGGAGTGTTTAATCCTTGAAACTTATCTGATAACACAAAAATCACACAGGCAGAGGCTGTTCTGTACAATATAAACTATCAGATGTGACGACAAAAACATGAGATATGTCAGCTCAACAACCAAGACATTGTTTGATTCAGTGGTATACAGTAGTTACAGAATATGATACCTTCTACTGATTACTCACAAACAAATAAACCTCAACAAAAAGTTGGACCTAAGGTCTCTAGTTTCTGTGTACCAGTGCACGTACAGAAGTGTCCTAACCAAAAATAAATAAAAACCAACAAACCACACATCAAAACATATCAACCAACACAAGTGTGCTTCACTAATAACACTTAATTAAAACCAATCCTAAACCACTGTCCTTTTATACTCCTGAGAAACAGCCTGAATAACAGGATGGACGCTGTGGTAGCTTCTTGAATTTGTGGTTTTATTGTCTGGCCTGAAAAGCCTTGTGTTTTCATTGTTTTTGTCTCTCCTCCATTTCCTCTCAGCCATCTCGTTTTAAAAGCTCCACATGCCTCCTCTGAAAACACTACCTCTCCTAACTGGAATTTGGGGTGGGTCCGTCTGTATGTGGGCTGTTTTGTGTGCAGTGTAGCATTGAGAAACAATAGAAAGGAACATGTATTGACAAGTTTTCTTCTTATGAGGGGATGAAATGTGAGATTGTGGTTTAAAAACTTGCAGCATTACTCATAGGTTTCACAGTTCGAGTCTATTAGTGGGTTTGCACGCATCAGTCATCACTGCCTGCAATGGCACTGACCTCATACAACAAAGTGTGTGGTAGAAGGAAATGCAGGTGGACAGATGTTTCAGTAAGAATCCAGAAAGAAAAATGCCTGAGAGGATTGTCTCAGCTTTGAAATATAAAACCACCGGGAATCACCTTTCCTTTAACCTCACATATTAGAATCAAGCTTAGCTTGATTAACCAGGTATGTGTAGGTTTTACATTGCCCCTGATGTAGGCCTGTAAATAGGTATCAGACCATAATACATAAAATATATTTTTCAAAACATGAATTTAAGGTCAAAATAAGATTATACTGACATCCCCAGCATTTTGAGAAAAAATAAATAGAAATATGACTTCAATCTCAGAATTCTTGAAAAGAAAAAAAAAAAAAAAGCCAGCCAATTTGTAACAAAGTCACTTTAATCTCAATTTTTTTTTAGAAAAAAGGCAGATGTCTTGAAACTAGTTGGATTTTCATCTTCCATCTTAGATTTCTGACTTATTTAAGGTATACTTAGGATATATATCAACATGTAAACACACAGAACATTGATACATTTCAGTTCAAAGAGCAACATTACCTTATAAGGCATCAGCTAGGAGTGCAGAGGATGCATGAGTGAATTTCAGATTTGGATTGATTTGATGACATTTTGTGATTGTATTTTAATGTTTACAGGGTGTTTTGGTTTGGATCTTAACTTGTTATATTCATCTGATATAAATAATGTAAATTAAAAATCAAATTCCCTTGATTCTGCACAACAGTTTATAAGTTTTGACTCCACCAAGAAACTAAAGTTTGTTTACAGATTAGCATTTGCCATGTGCATTATGTTCGTATTAGCAGGTTGCGTATTCCGATTAACTTCACACTGAGGCTACTTTAATCCCTCTCGTCTGGCAAGTACGAATGGGAGGCTGTGAGTGAAATCCCCTTCAGTAAAGAGCTGTGTTAAATGTAATGGCTGTTGGCAGAGGGGGCCTAATAAAGATGACAGCACACATTCATATGCATTCGATTGTGTGCTCAGCTTGAAGAAGTCTGCCTCACTGGCTTAACAAAGGGGAGGAAGGAAGCCAGGGGCTGAGGGGAGAATGTCTGGGGAGGGGGGTTTTGTGGGGCGACAACACACACACTCACATTTAAACACACACAGTGGTCCTCCTGCTTGTGTGCTGTAGTCTCTCAAGTCTGAAGTTATAGCTGTGACAGCTGGGCTAGCACACTCTGCATGGGCTCATTCTCTCTTTAGCAGCCACCCCCTCCCCTGCCCACCACACACACACACACACACACACACACACACACACGCACACAGACACACACACACACACACACACACACACACACACACACACACACACACACACACACACACACACACACACACACAGGATGCTCTATCCTGTTTACTGTTTACATTTCACAGTGGCCGGCCAACGTGGGAGGGCTCCACAACATGATCACAGGCATTACAGCTGTTTGTAAGGTAGTGGAGGAGATGGTGTGTGTGTGTGTGTGTGTGTGTGTGTGTGTGTGTGTGTGTGTGTGTGTGTGTGTGTGTGTGTGTGTGTGTGTGTGTGTGTGTGTGTGTGTGTGTGTGTGTGAAGTTTGTACCAAGGATTGATATGCAACATACCTTTAAAATGCAAAATTTGGACATTAATCTTGGGACTGAACATTTTCACTCTCGGGTCTTTTTTGTAGCTTTTTCTGAAAATTGTGTTTTTCTTTATTGTCTTCCTCGACAATTGAGGCCCCATTGCCAAAAAAGAAAAAAAAATTGACCATAAGAGAAACTTGCACACAAATGTCAGAATGTAAAATATTCTCAAAGAGGAACTAAGGCTAACAAATGTTTTCTTTCTCAGGTAGGTCTATGGAGGTGCTGAGTCAAGGTCCACGCTCAAACGACCAGCACAACTGTTGAGGAGAGTAAAAAGGGAGGACCAAAGAGGCCGACTGGCAGTGTGGTCAACAACAATCAGATCATTATTTGGCCAAAAGGGCACCTGCTTTGTTTGAGGTAGGCCTGGATTCAGAGAGTGATGACATGAGACAGCTGAACAATGCTGAACAAACAGGAGCTGATGTTTATCCTCTTAAAGTCAGCAGTTTGTATTATTCTGATTTTTACTCTGGCTTTTTCAAAGTTGTAGAAAGCTAGCAGGTTGTGGGTGCTAAAGGGCAGTTGTTGTATACTCTGTTTCTGAAAGTCACTGCAAAAATGAACAGTAGTAGCAGAGGATAACTTAAAAATTCCAACCAAAAAATGATGACCTTTCCTTAAAGGAAGCGCCTGACACAATAACTCAGCTCTGAGAGCAGATGTGGTAGTACAAAATATGGCTATGTGTGTAAAGTAAACATAATACATAAACGGATTGGTGTTTTAGGTATCCGATGTGGAATAAAGAGCTGATAAGCTCCTTTGATGACAGTATGACAGCAAGTAACAATGCCACAAAGAAACCACTAGAGGTCCTTACTGTTTTGATGAAACTGCAGTCTCCAGCTGCCCCCAAGTGACAGGTTAGAGCCAGGGACACAAGCAACAACTTATGATGTGTAGAGGATGACAACATTTTTCTCAGTAACTCAAAATGCCCTGTAGTATTGTGTAAAGAAAAAACACACTTTTGTAGAGTGCTGATGTTTTGAAGTTTGGATGTTTTGTTATTGGTTACATATGAATCTTGAAAGTACTGAATGTGATGTCTTGCAGAGGGAGACAGACAAAGACAAAAAAAAAAAAAGTTAATTAAAAAAAAAAAGGAATGCTTGAATGCTTGAAACATCTATGCATGATCACATCCATAACTAGTTATATGAATTCAACTTATAATTCATGAAATTAATTTTGAAGCAGACATCTTACACTGAAGCTGCAACTTTATTGCTCTAACATGCATGCATTGAAGAATAGTCTGGTCTTTATTACTGGAAAGAAGTATTTAGATCCTTTATAAGGCAACAGAAGCAAAGCCTTCCAGTGAGGTAAATCAGCTAGAAGTCAATTTTCTGAATTTCAAACCTTTTATATATATATATATATATATATATATATATATATATATATATATATATATATATATATATATATATATATATATATATATATATATATATATATATATATATATAAGTAAATCCAAGTATCCAGAAAAGTCTGCTCATTTAATAATGAGAACTTTATAGCATTTTGTATTAGTGTAAAAATTTTCTTTGAAGAATGTCACCGTTGTATTAATAAATTATTTGTTTTACCGCATCAGCAGTTAAGAGATAAGCTATCACGAAGTTTTACAGGTGAATATTTTTCTAAAAAGTTTTTTTTTTTTTTTTTTTTTTTTTTTTTTACTGAAGATCTATTCATAGCAAATTTACGTTGGCCCGTTTTTGAAGTTTAGAAGTAAAGTGAGAGGTCTTTGTGAATTCACAGGGACTACCCTCATATGGTTATTGACGAGCAAAACTGCATTTATGTTGGGCTGGAAGGTTGTGAAATTGTAAAATAAAAGTAAGTAGAGCAGTCAAACATGATTCAATGGACAAAAGTTGAATACAAACCAGGCCGATTCCTTTCCGTGTGCCCGTTTACAGTGTGACTGTTTATTTCTGTCCAACAAGCGAAGGTGCATGTAAAGTTCATAAAATGTCTAGGGGGTTCGTGTGATTACATTCACCAAAGCTTTACTGATTCATTTTCTTTACATCTGTAAAGTTTAAACTAACCTCCATCGGCAGCACTACAATCAGCAGGAAGGTGTCACGTGATCAGAGCAGGAAGCTGTTGACTGTGCAGGGTGTTTCGACTCAGGACAGGTTCGTATTTACATGTGACTTTTAATTGCGTTTTTTTCGTTTTCACTACATCTTTTAAGTTGTTCTTTGGCTATTGAATGTGAAGGTGATACTGTCACTGATGTAACGGGCGTATTTTGTAGCGTGGTGTGTTGCAATGCTAGCGAGAGTGAAAATTGACAGCTAGCAGGTGTAATGTGACATATCTGTAGTTTCATCGTTTGTCCGCATCTCAGTGAGTCATTTTCCATAATCATATAAAAAATAAAAGTCTGCTATAAGGTTAAATGACAAGGAATGTTAAGGTTTTTTGTTTGTTTGTTTTTTAGTACTGAGTAGCTTGATAAGCCGACAGCTTTTAGAGCACGTCTACTGTGGGATTCAGATAACTCTATCTGCAACTTTTAGCAGCCTACTTTGTTTTATTTTTATTGTCTCGTGTTTCGCATCGTGTGGCATGTTTAAGACCGAGAAACGACTCGTATACAGTCTTTATGATTGTTTCCTGTATGGCGAGAACCGAGTGGACCATACTGACAGGGCAACGGTTCGTATGGGTAACAGAATTTCGCGGAACACGTGCAGCTCAGAATGTGTACTTTAAGCTTCTGAACAGGATGCATGAGTGTTGTGTTGTTTTATGGAGCAGTGGAGTACACACAGCGTAGTTTGAGGGGGATGATGAACCTTATGGTACAGAGTTGTTGCTTCACTAAAGCAGCTTTTGCTCAAACTGCATGTTTAGATTCATAACCTAGTCCAAAATTCTACCTGGATTGATGATCAGATTTCTCCTAAGTGAAAAGGGCTTGAAAATTGGACCAAACTTTGATCAGCATTTGGGGGCATCTTAAACTTTACAAAACATGGTATCAGACAGTGTGTGACATCAAACACAGAGAGAGAGCGCACACACATGATGCTAACAATGCCTCCATTGAACTTACTAACATCCAAGATTGCTCAAGTGGGGACAGTCCAACGCAAAGAAAATGAATGTGTTGACTTATTGCTTTGGAAAGCTTTGTTGCATAAATCTGGCCTTCATTGGTCAAAAGAGCTAAGAATGTTCTGTCCTCTTATTAAACCAAACCATATTTGAAAAAGAAAAAAATAAATAACTTCATGTACCAGTGACGGACATTAGAATGATAGCCTTTTTGTTGGGTTGAGGGTTTAAACAGTGACTTTTTTGTTGGTCTGCTGATAAAGTTGTGTTTTTGAACATTTTTACAATCTCATGTGTGAGTGCAATGTTTCGTCAGCTTTTGCACAAGTTTCCTCTCAAAACGGGGGCAGAAAAAGTCTTTTAAACAATCAGGACATTTTGTGCTCTAGCAAAGGTGTGATCATGTGTTAAACAAGTGGAAATGGAGCTATAAAAGAGTAATGTGTTTTAATGTATTATTTTCAGCTGTCATGATCAGTGACTGTAGTGTTTCTATACAAAGCACAACAGAGTAAAAATTCAGCTGTTGTTAAATCAGCCTGTCCTCACACAGTGCTCTTTGCTGTTTGCAATGCTGCTGTGTAAACACAACTGGGGCATACCGGGAATCCAGATGTTGCACTCAGTCCCAAAAGTTACATCATGGCTATTTTGGTCTATATGGACAAATTGTAGTCTTTCAAGTGAGGTGGGGTAAGGTTGACTACTCTCTGTCTTTAAATCAGGTTCTCAGCATCTGGGCCTGGACTTTAAATAAGTCCAAAATACTTACCACCTACATAAAACATTTTGTTCTGATGTTTTTTTCAGTGTATGGTAAATATGTTAGTGGATGAGTGGGTGATAATATCTACATCAAGAAAATAGTAATATCAACTGTCTTGATTTTTGGTTGCAACTTTGTTTTACAGTTGTTTTCAGGTAAGAAAACATTTTCTGCTTCTAGGGCCTTGGTCTTTAACCCCTTTTTTGTTTTTGCCTCACCGGTGCCAGTTTTATATTCACAATCAGTGGGACTATGTATTTACAGTGCAATTCTTCATCATTGATGGTGAAGGTTTGTTCATGACAGAAACTCGCCACACTTGTTTGATTGAGGGTTTAATTTTCAGGTCTAGCGCTGCTGCTGCTGGAAATGCTACTTACTATGATTTTTTTTTTTTTAATCTTTAAAATTATTGAATAAAAACAAATATGAAGCATACAGACAAATCTAAAACAGACTTTAGAGTTACAATGAAGGGAAGCAGATACAACAGGGGATAACTTCTCTAGCCTAGAAGTGAGCTAAAGTTGTAGTTTTGACTACCAGGGCAAAATAAAATACGCCATTAGTGGACAAAGGCCCTTAGTCTCCAAGATCCTTGGCAATTAGCACATTTACATGCCCAGTTAAATTTAGCGACGGTTATAACTTGATTAGGTCTTGTTTGATTGGACTACTGCCCTTTTCCATGTATACAAGCTGAAGTTATGATAACACACTGACTGTGTGGGTTGTCCTAACAGGATCAATATGGCCACTGTTAAATCCTAAGGTCAAAACAATCACTAGACATGAAAGAAACGATACAATAACTATCTAGATTGTGACTTAATAAGTCCTCATGAAGTAAACATTTTTTTACTGTAACCAATCATGAGTCTTTTAATTCTCATCATGCAGAACCTCTCAGTCATACTTTTTCTCCCTGGAGTCTCAGGCACTGAGTCATGGGTGCACAATTTTGCCGGATATATTTTGACCTTTTACAAAACTCAGTATTTCAAAACGTGGTTTAAAGGGGAATTCAAATACCAGATCATATGTTCAATGAATCCAGTGAAGCTGCAGTGAAAAAAAGTTGCATTAAGCATTTTGTGCCTCCAGCGGTGTCACTTAAGTCCACATGGACTGGGTCTGGTGACTGCCAGCAAGAAGAAAGTAAACACATCCACAGAGTTAGAAATAAGGGGATTTGCTGGACATCTAAAGCCTCCCCCTTATTCCTGCTTCAGGTGACTCAAATTGCAATTTTCTACCCAAATATTTGCGCCGAAAGCCTTTTTATTTTTTAATCAAGTTAAATCACTTTATGAGGTAAAAAAAAAAATCCCTGATAGACTTGTTCGGTACGGAACTTACGGACTGGATAATTAGGGCTTTGTTGCACTAATTCATGCTCTTATTTGTAAATTAGTGCTATACAAAGTAAACTATTCAATTTTAAAGTCAAACTAAATGTTTTATAACATGTTAAAGAATGATCGTTAAACTTTATATGTGTTGTGAGCTCATTGATGAGACACTTGTTACAGAAGAGTACGTAGTATTAACTATTATCCAAAGCTCATCTGGTGAGAATGGCTGACAACAGTCATAACCTACCTTTTGTAACACGGTTCCTTTTTAAACTTTGGCTGAAGAGGTCATTGGAGCATGTCTGTCTAAATAAATGATTTTCTGCCATTGCAAAATCACCAGAAACAGTCAGGCTTTCCGAGCATTTCGACAACAGTTGATCCGTTGTACTAGGGGCTTGTTGCCCCTGAGCAAAGTCCAAAGACTTTACTGCTGCTCCGCCACCATCCACTGATCATTACGCTCATGCCAATATCTGAACCACACGACCATCAGCTCTAAAAGCAGACAGAGAAAGAGAGTCTACATAGAGTAATCTATTGCTTCGATTTCTGTTTCGTTTTTGGAGATTCGGACTTCCAGACTGTTTTAAGGTAAAACTAACAACTGCTTAACTTAAACATTTTGCTAAGTTTGGGCTACAAAGAAAAAATAAAGATTTTCTTTTGCATATGTACATGACCAAAAAAATATATTTTTTAAGTTTGGTTTTCACCTTTCAGTCTATTTTTTCTTCTTTTTTTAATTCACTGGATGATCTTTCCTATTACATTTTGCAGCTTTTCTGGCAATAAAACTACATTATTATTTTATTTGCTTCTCTAAAAGAATAGGAGTGCATGTTAAGACAATGGATCACCCTATTTATTAACTCCAAATGGCTTGCTTACTTTATTCTGGAAATATTTGGGAAAATCTTTTTTAGTTGTCACAAATTGAAAGAACATATTTTGTTTTCAGACTTTTGACTCATTGTCTCCTTAACATCTTTCCTTTTTTTGGTTCACACAGGAGTTTGGACAGCCAGGACCAGAGCATGTTGGTGTGTGTGGTCCTGCTCCTGGTCACCCTGTGTGCCCAGGGAGGAAATGGCGAGGATATACAGAGACCGGGCCATGTTTCTGTGGTCATAGTGGGAGGCACAGGTGATTTGGCAAAGAAGTACCTGTGGCAGGGCTTCTTCCAGCTCTATGTCAACCATGTTAGCAGTGGTAACACCTTTTCTTTCTACGCTGGAGGACTATCACCTCCTGAAAAGGCCAACCCAGTCTTCTTTGAGATCCTAAAGGCAGTGACCTGCCCGAAGGATGTGTCACAGGAGCACTGTGCTCTGCTGAAAGAGCAGTTCCTGAGGCTCTCTGCGTATCGGCAGCTGAAGACTTTAGAGGAGTATCAGGATCTGTCAAAGCACATAGAGGTGCGGCTTCAGCAGGAAGGACTCACTGAAGCAGGGAGGCTCGTCTACCTGTCTGTACCAGCGTTTGCTTACGCAGACATCGCTGAGAAGATCAACAGTTCTCTCAGGCCAGCCGATGGTGCCTGGCTGAGGGTGGTGTTGGAGAAACCTTTTGGGCATGACTTCAGGAGTGCTCAGGTGCTCGCATCTCAGCTGGAGAGCTCATTGAAGGATCAAGAAATGTACAGAATTGATCATTACCTGGGAAAGCAGGTAAGAAAATCCTCCACAGTATAAGATCCTCCAATGGCTCTTTGATTTAAGATGTTTGATTTCACAGCATGTTTTTTATTGTGTGTGAAGGTGGTTGCAAAGATTCTTCCATTTAGAATGGAGAACAAGAAGTCTTTGGATCCTATCTGGAACAAGCATCACATTGAGAGAGTGGAGATTGTGCTGAAAGAAACCCTGGATGTGAAAGGTAAAGGCAGACTAGTTAATGCTGTTGTGGACTTGTGAAAATAGAGGAGCACCAGTATCAGTTTCAGCCTCCAATACAGCTGGTAATGGAGTTGAGCCAGGTTCTTCTGCACTGATAACAAACAAAAAGCTGCAAAAAAAACCCGAATGTGCAGGGAAAATTGTCTTAAGTCAGCATCAAGCAGCAACCACTGGTCTAAGAAAATGAGACAGTGTGGAAGTGCTACAATCTACAGTTTCTCTAGTGCCCGCTTGAGGCTGGCTCCGGAAGTACTGGAAGTCACAAACACACCAAGCCAAAAAAAAAACCCTTTTCAAAGCAGAAATTAACTTGTTCACAGCCTGGTTCAAAAAACGTCTCCTGTCTGGATCACTAATTTTACTATTGGCACACATTGCATGGGGGGTGAATTTTTTTCTAACTCAGCAGCTCAGAGGATATTAAGATTGCAAGCTCGCCATATCAGAGGCGCAGCTCAGGTCACTTGACCCAGGGGCGCCCTATAGCTGTATGCAAAGCTCTTGCCACTTCCATTATGGCCGTGACAACAGATTTACTTCATTTTCCGTTTCAGAAACAGGCAAGTAACTTAGAGGAGACTATGTCCATGTTTCATACAGTCTATGGTCAGCATCAACAGAAGTTAAAAGTTAGCAAAACACAGAACATGGTATTTTCCACTCAGGGGTAAACTACCGCGATGATCTTACAAATGACAGATACTCAGGATTAGCCAATCCCCAGGTTTAGGTATGTGTAGGAACCAGTGTAAGGAAAGGAAAACAGTTTCAGAACACCTGCAGAAAGATGTATGCATTCATGGTCTCTCCTTATGATTTGTCTTAAAGGTCGTATCCCTTTCTATGACCAATATGGAGTGATCAGAGATGTGCTACAGAACCACCTCACTGAAGTCATGACCCTACTGACCATGAGGCTCCCCATGAATCTGAGCAGCATTGAGGAAGTCCTCCAAAACAAGCTGCAGATCTTGGACTCCCTGTTGCCTATTGGAAAGAATCAGGCTGTGATCGGCCAGTACCAAGCCTACAAGACACAGGTTCAGCAGGAGCTGAATATGACCAAAGATCACTTCAGTATCACACCGACATTTGCAGGTGATGACTGAAATCTTTTCTTTGTGATTGTTTTGATTTTATGTATTCTCTACTGTTGAGCTGAAATGTGTTTGATCATATCTCTGCATTCCAGCTGTGTTGGCACACATCGACGAGGCCCAGTATGATGGAGTCCCAATTCTTTTGATCTCAGGGAAGATGTTGGATGAACGTGTTGGATATGCACGCATACTTTTCAAGAATGACATCTTCTGTCTCCAGAATCATAACAGCATTCACTGCAAGCCCAAACAGATAGTGTTTCACTTTGGCCATGGCAGCCTACAATACCCAGCAATCCTTGTGAGTAAAAATTTATTCAAGCCTGTCTTGAAAGACTCCGATTGGAAGGAAGTGACAGAGCATAAAGACATCAGTGTCTTAGGTTTGCCTGTTTCAGACTATTATGTGCATACACCAGTAGAGCAGAGGGAAGCTTATTCAGAACTGATTTCTCACATCTTTGCGGGACGTAAAGACAATTTCATCAGCAGTGAAAACCTGTTGGCTTCCTGGGAGATGTGGACACCTCTGCTCAGCAGCATAGCTACCACATTTCCACGCATTTACCCTGGAGGAGCAGAAAACGGGGATCTACTAGATGTCCATTTGAAGGGTAAAGAGATCAGCTACCACAGTAAGGTGGTGATGATCAGCAATAATCCCATGGCTGATATGGCTGCAGATGGTTTCCAGGTGCTGCAGGGTAAATTTCGTGGTACTGAAATGGTCTCTGCATGGGCTGAAGAACTGGTGGAGAGGCTAGCCACTGACCTGCAGGAAGCAGCAGAGGAAGCAGTGCGTGAGGGCGGTGTTTTCCACCTCGCCCTCTCTGGCGGGTCATCTCCCCTTGCTTTGTTTCACCGGCTGGCCCTGCACCACTTCACTTTCCCCTGGAGGGACACCCACGTGTGGATGGTGGACGAGCGCTGTGTGCCAATAACTGAACACCAGTCCAATTTCCGCAACCTGCACGACCACCTTCTGCAGCACGTGAGGATTCCCTACTACAACATCCATCCCATGCCTGTGCAGGTGAGCCAGCGTCTGTGTGTGGAGGAGGACGGAGGTGCAGTGCTGTATGAGCGAGACATCAAGAAGCTGGTGAACGGCTCCAGCTTCCACTTTGTGCTGTTGGGGGTTGGTTTTGATGCGCACACGGCCTCCCTGTTCCCTGGGAGTAAAATAGACCAACATGGGGAGAGTCTGGTCGCCCTGACGGAGAGCCTCACCAAACCTCACCAGCGCATGAGCCTCACTTTCAGCGCCATTAACCGAGCCCGCAGGGTGGCTCTCCTAGCAATGGGCAAGAGCAAACATGAGATGATCACACAGCTGAGCCGAGTGAAGGACAACCCAGAGAAATGGCCTGTCACTGGGGTGAAACCTTCTGGCGGCAGACTGGTGTGGTATTTAGATTATGATGCACTTTTAGGCTAGTTTCTTCTTTTTGTAATAGCTGCTTTTATTTGACAATTGATTTGAGGAAATAATTTACCAGAATGACCAGGACCACTTTAACATGACTGATCTGTTCATGAAAGATCACTTATGCAGAACATAATTGCTGCCTTGGGTCTGTGATCACATATGTATATAAACCAACAGAAGGAAGAGATTAAGCTGATCACCTTTTCTCAATAAAATAACTTAAAATTTTGGGTTTTGAAAAAGAGTATCCAGAAATTTTTAGTTAATGGGTTAGAAACAAATGTCATATTCCAAATTATAGGAAACACAAAAACAATTCAGCTCCTTAGTGTGAAACGGTGCATATTTAAACATGTAGAACTTATCAAGACCAAAGAATGTGTGAGATTACTGTTAACCAAAACAAATACTTCATAAACATGTCTGAAGTTTACAATGAGCACACCTTACCACCTGTCATGGTTTGATGCGTGGAACCAATTTCAATGACTGTACTTTTTTTTTTACAACACAGAATGTTTGTATGAACTCAGGTGAATTTATAAATGTTTTTATGCAGTTTACCAAGTACTTTCTTGACTGTACATTTTCTACTGAGTGGTAGAGAATTTAATCAGTACAATAATGCCCAAATAATTACATTTGTATGCTACTTTTATAAATACAAGTTACTGAAATATTTGAAAGGCACTGTCAGGATTCCCACGTGTTCCTCTTGGAAAATTGAATACCTCTGATCTTAAGGTTGTTTTTGAAGATGGAGTCTATACACGGGCAGCTTGTGTCTATTTTCAGTGAATTTATATATTTTCTTAGCAGTCACATTGTGCCTGTTGATCCACCATGATGAGACAGACTTTTGCTGTGCTATGTCTTTGTCTCATCATTTAAAAAAATGCTGCGAGGTTCTTTTACAACTATATTTCATCATTTTCTTTTTTATGTCAAATCTGGCTAATAAAGAATGGAGAACTCCACTTAGTTTGTGGTGTTTACATTTTACCTGATGGATTTTTTGGACATTAAAAAAGCAAATACAAAATGATCCATTTCATCCTAACCTGTTGATATGACAGTAAAAACAATCCTCGATCCATTAGAAATGGCTTTATTTTTAATGTCACTGAGTGCATCCAGATGTGATCTCTCTGCTGTATGATTAAGCACTGAATCTGCCGTGTATCTGTTAACACATGAAGCAAACATGAGTTGTCCAACATTAAATAAAAATGAAACCACTTCAACAATGGAGATGCAAACATCTGCTTTTGGGATCTTTCTGAAGTGAGCTCTAAAACGTGACAAGGATTAAGTCTGCTTCCTTCTTTTCTTTTCTTCCCATGGTTTTAAGTTTCTGCTGGCACAGAAAGCACATGAAATCTTAATATGTCCAGTATCAGGTGTCAATGTGAACAGCTGGGTTGCTTTACTGCTCATTGTTTCTGCTCTGGTCCATCACAGGCGGCCTCTTAGCCCATCGGACTCCTCCCCTCACCAGGAAAAACCCTGAACAGACACAAGCAGGTGTTATTTCTTTGAACTGAGCACTCTGTGTATGGCTCCTTTCACAGAGTGTGTGTACATTAATGAACAAAAATCTTCACCTGCACTGAAAATAGAAGCAACTGTCAGGAAAAGGGAGATGTTGTACAGCTCAGGAGTGGTTTTGGCCTGTAAACATACATATAAATCATGTTAATGCTGCGGTCTCGATATAGAGCTTAGTTATAATATTTCAGTCTGTTTCTCACACATGATGCTGCTGTCAAAGTGAGGACAGTGGTGCAAAGTCCATGTCCACATGTCAGCAGCCCAAACACATGCAGAGCCGCCCACAAGCTCTGAGGAACCGGGTCTATCACCGTGAATATCACTGAGAAACCTACAGGAGTAAATGTTACATATATTTGTTGTGAGATTTTGAATGTGTGATACTGCAGATGTCACTGCAAATTAAGGAAAAAGAAAACTCAAATGTATTTTAACCTTTTTCTAACTGTGTAAAAACAAAGTTAGAATTTATTTTCCACACATTTAAAGTATTGTACAAACCCTGATAATGGTGATATTTGTTTTTTAATCCTGTACCTGCAGCTATGAAAGAGAGTGCAATGGATGCTGACAGGTTGCTCAGAAGAGGTTGACTGCAGTACCTTGAAGATTTGGGCCTTTCAAACACAAACAGACACCATTGTTAATGCCACGTTCCCTCTCATCCTAATAACCCATGGGCTGCTTGGCTTGATGCCATCACCTGTGTTCTAGTTACCTTCCTATGACGTAGAACTGAGGGCCCAGAACCAGCACTGTGAAGACTACATTCACAATTTGACTGCAGAGTTAAAAAAAAAAAAAAGAAAAGAAAACAGAGAATTAAATATGAATAAATGAAGATTTTATGTTTCTGTCAATGAAATAAAACATAAATTAAACTCTGAATAACTTACAATTTTAACCTCTTGCTCCTCTGGATCCATCTGCTGCTGTGATAAGCCAGAAAGATTAGCATGTAGAGGAACATGGATGTTCAGGTACACGTTTATTCTTAAACATTTATCCTGAGCCAGAGAAGAGGCCTGCAGCTCCACATGTGTGCAGGAGGAAGGATTGTGTTGCATTCTGCACATGCTCACTGACTTGTATTGTGTTACCAGATATTTGCATATTGATGTGATGCTAAGACTAAGTGGATATATTCTGGGTTTAAAGCTGGTTCCAGCAGAACAGAGTAGTTTAATGAAGCTCATATTTTAAGATTTGAGAATAATCCTAAAGTGTGGCTTCTGTTTTAACAGGAACAACACGGTTTCCTCTTTTTGTGAGTGCATGTGTGTACAAAGTCAGGTACCGCCCTTTAACAGTCCTCCTCTGTATGTGCCAGAATAACAGCGTATCACCCCTGCTCCACATTGACACACAATGAAACATCCTACCAGTTAACCTTAAATCTGATTATTCCTTTGACTAGTGCAGTTGAATCTCCCAGATAGTCACAGTACATCCAAAATGCCTGTGGACTACAGTGGAACATGGGACATGGTCAGCAATGTCAACTTCGAGGGATATATGGTCGCACTGAGTAAGTGTCACTGCTTCTTTAAATGCGTGTTTTCCTCAGCACCATTTCTGTAAAAAGAAATGATTAAGTACTAATTATGGCATCGAGCCAAACAGTCAGAAATAGTCATCTTGTATAAGTTAACATGTCATAATGTGATACACAATTCATTACCACTGACTGAGAACAGAAAGATAGCTATGTAAAAACATAAACTTCATACACATAAGCTCTCATTTTCAAATGTTCTTATCTTTTTCATACAGACATTGATTTTGCAACCCGAAAGATTGCCTCCATGTTGAAGCCCCAGAAAGTGATTACTCAAGATGGAGACAGTTTCACAATAAAGACATTCACTACTTTCAGAAACTATGAGAGCTCTTTCAAAATTGGTGAAGAGTTCATTGAAGTGACGAAGGGGATGGACAACAGATCATGCCAGGTATATAACGGCAAAGTTATCCACAAGATATTTCTGGGATTATTAGTACAAACTTTGATATGAAGCATACATGAAGATTCCTGTTTGATTTTTTTTTTTTTTTTGCTCACTAAAAGACTGTGGTGAACTGGAAAGATGATAAGCTGGTGTGTGTTCAGAGAGGAGAGAAGAAGAACCGAGGGTGGACTCACTGGATTCAGGGAGATGAACTTCATCTGGTAGGCTAAATAAATCCTTTTGCGACATAAAAACATGATCGCTTACACATTTTTTCCTTTTCATTTATTGCAGTCTTAACAACCTGATATTTTCTCTCTGCAGGAACTCACTTGTGAAGATCAAGTCTGCAAGCAAATTTATAAAAGGACTCAGTAATCTTTCCTTCACTGAATGCTTCATGACAAGAGCAAAGTCTGGCTACATAATAAGTCATCTATACTTAATAAAGGGATGGTATTTTGAAGGTCATTTGTAAGATTACATGCTTTTAAAAAGAAATCACAGCCATGCAAAGGCTTGGCCAACACATATTAATAAATCCAAAGAGGATATAGCAGAAATCACATTTTAGAGGTAATACAGCCAAATAATTCTGTTATTTAAAAAGGTTACTTGACCAAAATGAGTAATGGAAGTCCTAATTTTGACTTTTTTTTTAACCAAATATTATGTTTGTGTTTCATTTCCAAGCCGCTGAAAATAAAGAAATTGAAGTTGTTTTTTTTCGCTCTTTATTTGGGATTTACATGTCTCAGTACCCGCAGTACCCCTCCACACCACAGGGGGGCTCTATAAATATGAACAAAAAGGATCTCTTCAGTCTGTGGTTTGCTTAGATATTTTTGCCGGGAGTTTGCATTTTCAGCATGAGGTGAACTCAGAGAGTAAACAACGGAGATCAGCACTGTGTAATATCCACTGCCACTAGATTCTGTAGAGTTTTAGTTCAAAGTTTTCTTTCCAAGCCGAGGTTGGCTGCAAGTTTCTTCAAATTAAAATGTCTATTGATAAAGACGAGACGCAGCAGGTAAGAACATTGTTTGAACGTGTCAGATGTATGTCAGACGATAAAGTTATTCTCCGGTGGTTAAAGCGACCTGTCTGTGAGATAGGCTAGAGTCGGTGAACAACTCATAGTAGAAATAGTCGTTATGTACGAACATGTTTTAATGTGTTTAATGTGAACATTACAGAGGTTAAAGGCAGCAGTTCACTTTACAGTGGGTCGACTGTGTCAAAGAGCCGGAGAGGACATCAACAGAGAGTTCAGTCGACAAGCTATAGCAGCGATATCAGAAACAGCCTTCAGACAGTGTGGTGGGTATCAGCATTAATACAACAAAAACTTTTGATTCTCAACAAGTTTGCTACTCGAGTAAACATAATCTTTTTATTGTTTAATTTTATATTCTCTTTGAGAATATTGAGTTGAGATCTGTTCCACCGAATAGTACCCCGAACAAACACATTTAACATTTTTAAATTGTTCTTAGCATTATTTTTTTTTCCTTAGATAAATTAATTTGAATTAAAAACATAAATTCATCTAAATAATCAAACTTCAAAGGTTTTTACAATTTCTGTGTTATTTGAGGTTGCTGAAATGCAGCTTTAAAAACTAACATGTAATGCTATTTTTAAGGAAATCAAGTGTACAATGGGATTAAAATGACCTTATTTTGAGATGGAGTTATTATTAAAAATGTCATCACATAAAAAAAATGCAAGAGGTCCAACACCAAATGTGAGAAAACTTGGCACTTTGGCCACATTCAACTCTTGACACTTTCAATCTTGTTTTTCTTTGATTTCAGACATATTTGCTAAAGACCTGGAGCTTTTTGCAAGGTAAGAATGTGCACCTTTAAAGACAAATTATAGACCAACCTTTAATAGAACCAGTTGTATTAGTATTGTGACATTGCTTTTTCACTGGAGTGTATTATTATGTTTCAGGCATGCTAAAAGAAGCACAGTGTCTGCAGAAGATGTGAAGCTTTTATCCCGTCGCAGCACAGCACTGGTGAGTTATTCCCAGTCCAGTTGCCCAAATTACATTATACAGCACTTTGTTAATTTGTCACATGAAGTCAAAAGTAACCAGTTATACAAATGCCAGGCACTGCAAAAACCACACAAGTACATGTCATCCAAATAACGCACTGTTACTGGACCTGTGTAGGGGTAAATATATTCTACAGCACACAACAAAAGTAATGTTTGATTTGCTTTTATTTATTTCAGTCTGTCTACATACAAAGGAAAAGTGAAGAACTGAACCAGGAGCAGATGGATTTGAAAAAGAAGAATACCGGAAAGAGGAAGATCAGAGACACTGAGGAGGAAGGCAGAGAATAACAAGACACAGGCGAGCCTGCAGCATGTCACTTTTAACCAACATTCATATCAACATGAAGGCAGACTAAAACATCACAATGAGTTTTGAAAAAGTGCAATAAGTTCATTTATTTCTGGGAAAGAAATGCATTAAAACCTTAATAAACTTCACAGCTTGAGTCTTACTTCATGTCACTATATTTCTGAGCAAATCACCTAAAAGCATCATCTACCCTGGGACCTGCTGTTCTAATATCAAATGATAATGCATTCAGCTCTGGTGCGACAAACTACTTTATACCTTTAAGATGTTTAAATTGTTGGTTATATTGCTGGTAAGCCACTGACTAAAGGAACTATTTGAGAAGCGAGGCAACATTACACCTGCTGGTCTCTTTTTTGCACTTGCCATAAATGACACTTACTACCACTTTTTCAGAACCACCTGTGTAATCTGATTCTTCATCACGTCTACACGCTCAAAGGGGTTCAGTTGTGTTATATAATTTGGTCTGATTTGAGAAGCTTATTTCAACAAACACTTTCTGATGACAACTACAACAAGCTAGAGGTCTCCTTTGAGTTTTATCTAAGGTTCAGGCAAAAATTTGGTTAATTTACAACTTTGTGGGCTGATGTTTTACAACTGAAAAATAAGAAGCCAATCAGGTACTTGACACAGTGAAGCTGAATGTAAAGAATGGCCCACTGATGAAAATTACTGCTGGATTTTAGTAGATCATACAGGTTGTCCTCTTGAATTAGCCACTTTAGAGTTTAAGGCTTGATACAGATATTCAAAACTCTCACCTTAAATCTAGCTGTGAATGACTAAAAAAGGATAATTCACTGTAAAAGCAGCAAAAAGACAGGTACTACCCCGTGTCATGTCTGAGAAGGCCACACACTCAAAGTGTTGGTAATTCCATCTTCGTTCTTCAGAACAGACTTCAGTCAGGGTTCAAACGGAGACCTCGACCAGCAGAGCCCAAGGTCCCTAGATATGTGAATCGAATTAGATTTTTTTTATTTGACAAATTGACCCAAGTAGTATCAACTAAGCATCTATTCAAATGAACTTTATTAGAGAACTCCCTTCATTTGACATTTTTTATAAACACCTCACAAACAACAAGAGCTACTGGGAACCATTGGACACACACCTCCACGTTCTCACACTATCACTCGCGTCCCCCAGAGTCTTCAGCAGGTGTCATCCACATCAAGAGCACACTTACAGGTCAGTTCAATAACATGAAAGCACACACCATACAGCATTCAAATCATATAATATAAGGAGTACAAATATTCATCACAACATTCCACTACAATTTGATATTTCTGCACTTGATCGACATACTTAAGAGTAAGGAAAAACTTGCAAAGATTAAAAAAAAAATCTTGAAGTACTAATTAAAGAATGTCCATGTTAGGAGAGGCGCTCGTAGCAGCTTCCACTCACACACTCAAAAAGCAGTCAAATTGGGCTCTTTCACCGCACAACCAGTTCGTTTCACGCGTCTCTCTCCGTTCGCTCACTCAACGCTTCATTCTTCGCCACAAGCCATCCTCAATCGCACTCATCAGTTCTTAAAATGTCAGTTGCGCAGTTCTTTCCATTAAAAGTGGAAAAAAGTGAAAACACCCACCGTCTCTTAGAACATGCGTGGTGAGGCCGTTCTTTGATGGCATAGCAATTACAGGTGGGAAGAGGGAGATTGATACCGATATCACCCCAAGAATGCTGCCAAAGAGGAGCTTCCTCACAGGAAAATGGAAGAGAGGTGAACTGCAGAAGAGATTTCAATGAAGGCTTTTCCACAGAACTTGACTGCAAATAAAGTTGCACTTAAAAACATTTAGGTTTCAACCAGATTCTTCTCAATGCAAGATTGCCTTTTGGGTCGATGACAAAAGCCGGATAATGGTGAACCACAGACATTCATGCATTTTCAAAATGGTTATATCACATTTCACAATACATGCATTAGAGAATCCAGTTGAAATGGATACAAACAAATGAGACATCAAAAATAGCACTTTAGTCAGACATCCTGGTAAACAACTCAGTTCAACACTTTCTAAATTAAATCTTTAGCATTTTTTCCAAATGTACAAAACATCTTCCACAAAAGTGTTAAGTTTTCAGATACGCATCAACACCAGAAATAAACTTTGAAAAGACTCATCTTTATCACAATACTTACCATACAAACATGTTAACTTACATACCCCACCCAGACGACTTTGACTCCATACTGGACCCAAACCCTGAGTTAAACCCACTTCCACTTGTTGTAGAGTTTGACCCTGTCCCCCAGCCGAGACCCGTGGCGCCAGAGCTGTAGTTGCTGTTACTTGTACTAAAAGACTGACTCTGGTCTCTGCTAGAGCTTGTTCCACTGGAGGTGCTGCCTGAAGTGGACGTTTGCTGCTGGCTAGCCAGCATACCCATCATACCCCAACTACTCTGCAAAGCAGCCTGAGCAGCAGCCATCATGGCAGGGTTCAGACTGAAGGAACCAAAGTTTGCCAAACTACTGTTTGTGCTGCTTCCTAACCCACTACGGCTGCCACCGAATGCCTGAGCACCAAAACCATTTCCAAACCGTGTAGTACGATCAAACTGCCTATTGCCGTGTTTGGGCTCTGCATTTGAGATGTGAACGCTGACACCTTTGATTATTAGGTCCTCTCCACAGAGACCCTGAGCAACCTGTGAGAACAAAGACACAAATCAGATCCTCTGAGCAGTGGTGCCACGACAACTGAAGTGCTCTCTCAACATTTAGCATCCTACCTGGTCATCTGCAAATGTGACAAAGGCAAAAGCACGGAACGGCTTGGGGATGAAGACATCTGTGACTTCACCATACTGCATGAAGAACTGCCTTAGGTCATCAGTGGTCATGTCTTCTGTGCAACGGCCAACAAACACTTTTCGGCTCCTCAGCGGCTCGTCTGGACCCTGCTGTGGAAAGAGGTAGAGCAATTAATGCTGCATCTTGTGGCATGTCTGGGCAATTTTTACTGTCTAATAATGTGTGGGTATACGCATGGACATTACCAGATTCACCTTCGAGTTAGGGAGCTTGCAGTCACACCATCTTCCATCAATCATATGGCGCTGAGAGATCACCTTTTCTTGAGCCTCGTACTCTGTGAACCTCACAAAGCCAAAGCCTTTTGAGTTTCCTGTCTTAGCATCTCGTTTAACCTGGGAGACATAAACACACTCAGCACTCACAATCGAGTCATGACATATGGCCCTTTCCAAAATACATTTAATTCATGTGCTATACCTGAACCATGATGACTTCTCCAAATGTGCTGAAGTAGTCTTTGAGATCCTGCTCAGTTGTTTTCCAAGGAAGACCCAGGACTATGAGGTCAGATGTCTTCATGTCCCCTCTCTTCATTTTCACCGCTGATGAGGCATCAATTTCTTCCATCTTCCGTTTGTTGTCTGGAATTATATCAACACATACACCTTTTTAAATTAGATAAACTTCCGCCTGTGTGACAGCTGTACCATTATTAAAGTAACACTAGAGATATCTCATTCTTCTTAAATACATATTTGAATACAATATTTTTTTATTTTTGTCAAATTTTTAAGGGGAACATTCTGTGCTATCAATGTTTCCTGTACAACACTTTGAGCTGTAAAAATAGATTCATTGGAAATCCAATTCATAGCAGCTGGTGTCAGCATGTATAGCTAACAGCCCAACTGTGTGACAACCCCTGCTTACTTTAACATTTTTTGTTTTGGCATCCACCTAAATTGGCTGCAAACTAATGCTTCCATAATCTCCCTGTGTCTTCTCTATGTTGGAATGTTTAAAAGCGCCATTAGTCAAATCATCTGTCCTGCTTTGCCTATTAGCAGAATGAATTCGTGGGTGAACATGTAACAAAGCATTCTCATCTATTTCCTAAGTGCCAGTAGCTACATCCTGAATTTTAAATAACATTACATCTGGTGTCATTCAAAGAAAAAACAAACAAATGTTTATATCTACCTTTTGGGTAGTTCACAACATACACTACATTCCCCCATCCATTTTCTGGCGCGTGCAGAACTCCTTCCACGAGACGCACTCCTCGCATGCACTGAGACACGGGGCTCCTGAACCGCAGGCCACACGCCCCTGGAAACTGAGCTGCCACGGTTGAAAGCAGAACGGTACCATCGTCTTCGGATGGGATCTCCATAGGCTCTTCGTTCTCCTCCTCTGCTACTTTAATGTATACTTCGGCCATTTTTGTTTACGAAAAAAAAGGCTCCCCGATGTATCAAAACAAAGCTCAAGTTAGCAGTAAGCTTGCTGATTGTCCACTGAATGAGTCCGGCTGAATTGGTTTGATGAGTCAATAGGACACACTTCTACAATCAATTTACAATACAAAAGTGACGTTAAATTGGACTTAATAATTAATGGCGTCATAAACAATTTTCCAGATTTGGTTGCACAAACGAAAGTGTATCGACCTTAGTTTTTCCTTTGTTCGTGGAGAGCTGTGTCGTCAACAGTGGACGACGGCCGTTCAACTGTGCCGCGTAATGAAAAATGCGTACGTCTCGCTCACGCTAGCTAATCCAACCAAAAATAATTTCCTTAGAATGGCGTGTGCCAACCTCCTAAGTAAGACCTATTTCAACAAAATACTCGTTTCTTCCTAAATAAAAAGATATTTAATAACAACATGTAATAGTTTCCACGAGGCGAAAGCTGAAACGACCGATTGAGGCCTACTAAAATGGCATCATTATAACGGAAAAAGGAAGTACGTCATTGGACTACACCATTTCATACTATAGCGGTGGAGTTGCCTGAATTGAGTAATTTAAACAAGCATTAACAGATTCCGTTATACGGATAAAACGGAATTAATAACCCATATATTAAAGTTAATGTTTTATTTTGTCACTAATGAACCAAACTGCAATCGACTGTAGCGTTGGTTTAACATTATTTTCCCAACCCCCTGCAAGGGCGTTTGCTAGACTGGGTTCAGTGTGAACCGCAGCTACGGCTAGCAAACCTTGCCATCCTATGCTAGAATTGGAAGATGGCGGCGATTTCAGGCTGCACAGTCTCGGAAATAGAGGGAAAAATAAATGGATTGTGTATTTTACAACCCAAAATGTTGATTCCCGAGCTGAGAAGTATACGCTTACCTCAACAAAATTTAATTTAATCATTATCATTACGAATGCAGCAAAGTGAGACAGTTACTGTGCAGTTGTCCGGGACAAGCACATGTCAAATTCAACTGAAATTGTTCAACCATCTAATTAGTTTGACTCGAATATAAAACATTAAGCTGGATGATTTTTAAAATAACATTGCTTTGCCCTTGATTTCTGTGTATTTAAATAAAATAATTGATCCCTTTCGAGCCTGAGTGTATGCCAAGACTTAACAGATTTTATAGTAGAGAAACCATTGAGGCTGCAAACCAGTTCAAAAGTACTTTTAGTGGTTTAGCAATTTTAAGAAAAAACAGATTTTAAGTACTTTAATTAGGGATGAGACAGTCTATAGTTTTACTTCCAGACAACCCATGAGAAAAGCCATACTCTGAATTGGACAGTTCTTTTTGTCAAGAAGATGTACAGTATACTGACAGATGAATCATTGAGGAAATTTACGGTACAATCTAATTTGAGGTCTGGTGCCATGAAAAAGAAAAGCTAATTGCATTTCAATTACAAACAGCTTTGTTGCTAAAGTTATCTAGTAGCATATTATTGTTTTGGGAGAATTTATTATAGCAATACAAGCATTAAAATAATTTGAAAGTTTTTAGATTCTGAATACCCCAGCTTTTGATAGCCTTCATACATCAGCTACTTTATTTCACTTAGTCCCTTGGCATCCTGAACAAATAAAAGTCCATCTTTACAGACTATTGAAGTATCATAGATCCAAAAGTAGAGCAATCACTTAGTAACTTCCTTTGACTAGTTGTGAAATTAAACATATTGACCTTTTTTCAAATATCAGACTCAGTCCGACAAAGAGATCTCAAACAGCTTTTTATTACATTTTTCAATCAATAACAGTACAATTTAGTACAGTATCTATCTTGCATCCAGCTCACCGTGTAACACCAACAGACTGAAATGAAATACAAAAAGTGAAAAGGTACATAAGGGTGCAGAGCTCTATAATATTAATGGAAAGAGAAAAGGGAATCTGTCTCAGTTGAATTGCATTTTCACTTGTGGCCACACACGAATACATCACATTTATTGTACATCATCGCAGAAAAAAAGGAAAAGTGAAAATATGTCACAACTTTAACAAAAGTGCTTCTGTATACAGTGAAATGTTATCATTCAGATGCTCTGATTTTCAATTTAAGACCAAGAAAAAATGTACAAAAGTTTAGTATGGACAGTATGTGAGGACTTTTTGTTCCATTGAGTGTGAAGATTTGAAGGAGAGAAAGGACTTGTCAAGGATAGAATTCTCACAATGATTGTTATAATTATTACAAAAATTGGCATCAATAGAACTGGTAAGCATATTGTACACTAAGAATGCGTTCAATATTAATTCTTTCTCCACTCTTGCTCACTCTGGTGCATAGCATTACCAGTATTAGTACATGATGTATGCAGAGTCGGAGCCAAAAAAATTGGCTTCTAATAAGTTCGATCAATAGGTTACTCTCCTTTGAGAAACAAACAAAAAAGAAAAAGAAAAATCTAGGAATTTGCACCATTGAAAGCAAGTCTACAGCATGCACATCTAAATTAACTCATGGCAGACAAAATTAAATGTCTTAACTTAAAACATCAGACCATTATTTTCAGACATTGATTTGTACATTTCATTCACAGAGTTGCAACTGCAGTCCCAAGCAAAGGAAGTGTCTATTTAGTCAGGTGAGGTGTTTCACTCAAAGTGGATACTAAACACAATTCCCCCCTCCCCCCTCCCTCTTCCATATAATAAAATCCAGCCATGCCCCAATTATCTCAGCACCTACTTTGCTTCCCAATCCCGTCCCATCCAGATTTAAAGGCATGTACAAGAATTAAGGGGGTTAACTGTATAAGTTACTCGTAATAACTCCTTTTGTACTGGAATGAGCATTCATAACTTAGAGCATGTGCTTGGTTAGTTAACATAGTATTAGTCGAGAGGCGAAGCTTCTTCATGTGCAAAAGGCTGTGATGAAACAAAAACAGCTAGTATATAAATACATCATGGACATTTTGAAAGCTGCTCGTGTAATATGATCCAAGCTTTAACTTGCATTACTTGCTGTACGTTTTCTCTCATCTTGTTGTATATGATTTAACTGGATTAGAAAGACAAGCAGTAATTCAAATATATCTAAAACCACTAAAGAAATATGACAAAAGAAAAGCCATCAAGAATAACAAACCATCAGAATAGAATTCTTAAAAAAAAAAAAAAAAAAGTTAAATAATTTGTACAATTACACTCCAACATTTGCTTTCTAGACGCACACATTTGCATGGGATGATAGTGTTGTTGTTTTTTTTCTTTTTTCTCTTTCAAGGTAACATAAAATGGTCCGAGAAGGAATGCACAAGTTTCTGATTTGATACCACAGGAGATCCTTTCTTAACTAGGTGATAAACAATTGTGCTCTTCTTTGTGTAGGAAAGGCATTGGTTTCCCTTCGATTTTGTGGTGTCCAAGTCAGTTTAAACAGTGTTGAGAAGATGCTGTGAACATTCTGAAGTTGTAATGGTCTTCCAGTCAACTTTGGAGTTAAAAGAACATCTAGGAAACAAAGACAGATGGAATTAAGAATTAAACTAATCTAACCTGATCTAGTTTTCAGACCCACTATCAAGTTACTGTAAAACATAATGGGTCAAGTTTAAATAAAGACCTACCTAATTACACAGACCGCATTGAGGCTGCTTTTTAATTACACATATCATTACAGCTTCAACTGACTAGAGAGAGCTTTTGACCCTTTTGGGAGTCTCCTATTCCTGTCTCATTTTTTAATTGAGGATAGTCGAGTCTTAATTTATAAAGTCATTAAAATCAATGCAATTTTTAGAGTATCTCTTCTCTGTACTGATTGTAGGCCTTGTGAAATCCCATTATTCCTTAAAAGTTTGATATTTTGCAATCTACCTGCACGGGGGGGGGGGGTCAGTGAACTGCCTCCAAGTAAGTTTGTTTTTCTCTTCACAGCATGTTGTGTACAAAATTATGCTTCAACAATTGCAATCTTGACATCGAACTAAAATTTATTGAAAATGTCATGGCAGGAATGTTTTGTTGATCACGCAAGTCAAAGGTGTGTACAAAGATTAAAGCTAACAGGTGTGTCAAAAATAAAGCTCAGCATTTGACTAAAACAGACAGAGACTTCATTAAAACCTAAACTTCCTTTACACTTTGGAGGGCACAAAGTGACACAAAAGCATTTCAGCTTCCACTTCAGCCTCAGAAAAACATGAGCCTTCAAAAAACATTTACAAAAACAGGTGTAAAACTAAGACAGAACCAGGAAAAGCCTAAGGTAATAATGTAGGAAATAATTTAAAAAAAAGGAAACCTTCAGGCTTCAATTCCAGATCTTCAGGAAACTGTCCCATGATCCCGTTGCAACTGCCATGCCATCATCAGTCACTCCCAGGCAGCTCACACGGTTGTCATGTCCAGCCAACACACCTAGAAAAGTACAACAGTTCAGATTTAGTACACAGACCGGATGCCAAACATCAAGTACATTTAATCACTCAGTATTGAGTTATCAAAGAGGGTTTCCACTTCAGCTACCCACCAGCACGGTCAGCTTTTAGTGTGTCCCACACATTACAGTTGAAATCATCATATCCAGCCAGGAGGAGACGGCCGCTCTTTGAGAATGCAACAGAAGTGATGCCACATATGATGTTGTCATGGGAGTAGATCATTAACTCCTGATCAGCACGCAGATCAAACAGCCTGCAGGTGGCATCATCAGAGCCCGTGGCAAAGGCATTGCCGTTAGGGAAGAACTGAAAGAGTAACAGGATTAGGTATTAGTGCGCAATACAAGAGAGAAACACTTTATTTGATAAAAATGCCTCCCAAAGGGACATTGTCATTATATTAAGGAAATACTGAAGCAGTTTCTAGATTTTCTGAGCAGCTTACACAGATGGCATTGATGTCAGACTCATGGCCAGTGAAAGTCTGTCTGCACATGCCCTCTCGGACATCCCAGAGTTTAGCAGAGGCATCACAAGCACCAGAGACAAATAATCGTGAATCAGGGGCCAATGACAGGCTCATGACATCGCCTGTGTGTCCAGCAAAAGTGGTCGTCTGCTGGCCAGTCTCAATGTCCCAAAGTGCACTGGAAAAAAATGGACAGTTACATTTAATTCTTCCATCTGGCTTTTTTTTACTATCATTTTATGATACATTATGTAAAAATATTACATTAAAAAGACCAATTAGAATAATATATTCACTTACCAAGTGGTATCTCCAGAGCTTGTAACAATCTGGTTGTCATCAAGAAAGCGACAGCAGGACAGGTATCCTGATATAAAAAGAAACAACAGTTATGATATGAGATATATTTCACACAACGAACAATTTCAAACTCCTTATCAGGTTCCACGCCTCATTATTTTGCCTTCTTTGGAACACTTTTGCTCTGTTTCAACCAAGCGGTCCAGTATGGATCAGTACAGTTTGGTATAGGTTGGATTGGTAAAGCCTGATCCTGTTTGTGTTTCCACAGACAAACATGCCCCTTCCTGGTTGGAGGCATGTAAGCCAGATATCGATGGCCACGTCAGTTACGTACAAGTGTGACCCAATAGCAGCTTGACACAGTGTACCACACCATTGAAACCAACGAAGAAGAAAAAATCAACACAGTAAACAAAGCAACAGTGGAAGACATCCAGCGATTTGTCTTCTCTGTGATTGGCACGTGGGTCTTTGTTACCAAGCGCAATCAAGCTCTGATTCCGAGAGGGCTGCAAGAGACTGCAGTGTTTCTACACCCCAACAGAAAGGTACCAAAAACATGGACAGTATGGGTTGGTAATTTAGGAACCCATCCCAGTTCTGGTCAATGGAAATGCCACAAAATGTGTGCCTAACCGAGGAAAACCAAACTAAACCACTTGGTGGAAACGAGGCTTTTCTGTGAAGCTTTGGCATTGTTTCCACATCTATATTTAAGTTTTAAACATTCATAATGAGTGAATGAACGTCAAATTATCCTTGAATCATTGATTTAATGTACAGTATGGAATCAGTTTTCAGTACATAAAGACTCTATTGGTTTGGCCTCACTTGGGCTTGGCATATTGAGTCAAAATTGCAGTTTTGCTTTTAATTGCAATGAACTAATTTGTAAACTCAAGCGAACCTTTGGTGAGACTTCTATTGATGGGATAGAAAATGAGTTCAGCACACATACCTGTATGTCCAGCGAGCTCACGGCTCACACGTACATTCCCTTCACGGGTTTTCAGGTTGTAGATGGAGCAGATGTTGTCTAAGCCACCGCAGGCCACATAATTTCCTGACGGTGCATAAGCGCAAGTCATGACCCAGGAAGATCGAAGTGGTATGGCATGAACCTACAGCAAAAAGCACAAGGAGCACACAATTACATTAAATTGATTTTGGAAAATTTTGATTTTATGTCACATTTCATATATCTTTATGGAAATAGCCCTTTTTTTAATAAAATAAGGACAGTCTCTGTGATGAATCTGACCATTGAGTTTGAAAGCCAGGGTTAGCAAGTGCCATATTGAAAAAGCTTGACTCTAGCTTTATTTGAGTCAAGGTGAGGTCAAGTGGGGGATCTTTATCCTATTTACAGCCCACCTAACATTCAAGTCAGCTGCACCCTAACACGGAAAACATTCACTCCCTGTTCAGTGACGACAGAATTGAGGTACTCAAACCAAAACAGTTTGTTTGAACCACACTGTAAACATGTTTATTTTGCTGAAAGAAATCAGCCTCTTTGAATGGTGCGTATGTGGTTTCTGGTGCAACTGCAGCCAGCCTCAAGTGGACACTCAGTCTACGGCAGAATAAAATACTTCTTTATCGATTTCATGTTTTAAGACTGGAGGTTGCTGCTCAGTCTTAATATGTGGGGTAAGATTTGATGGGGGTGCCACAATGATCTGATATTCACAACCTGCTTCATTTTCTGTGGATCTGAGTCTAATGAAACAAAACAGCCTGGGAGTATTTAAAATACCTTTTAATTTTCATACTACTTTTTATTTCCTTTTTTTGTTTGTTTTTCAATTTACTTATTTCAATCCTTTGTTTTTTCTCAAAGAAAAAATGGAAGCAAAAAAATTAAAAGCTCTCTGGTGCAAAAGTGTGAAACATCCAGACCTGGTCATCGGACTAAAGCATGAGCGAACCAGAGCACAGCATGCACTGTTTAAACATCAGACAGCGTACTGCATAACCAAACATTTCCATTACGATGGATAATATCATATGTCAATCAATAAGCTGTCACTTTTGGCACATCCAGGCTGCACAGTGTGGAAACTTGTTCTACAGTGCTGTTTCTGTTTACAAGACTCTACACATCAAAGTATACCATAGACAAACAATGTCTTAGAGAGATACTTTGTAGAAATGACCCTTTAATCTCTCAATTTCAAATTGGGTTTATCGAACCTGAAGTAAACCTATTGTCAGTAGGATTTCTTCCAAAAGCTCAGGTGTCTTAATTCACTTGGGCTTAAATAATACAAATATTATTCTCTATTTAAACTCTTCAGTATTTAATGAAAAGGTCACATCCCCTATCTGGTACACAAACGGCACAGTTCTTCCACTTGAAATCTAAATCTTAAACTACTATTAGTATATGACCCAATTAATTGCTGTCAGTGAAATAACTTACCTTATTTGTAGTATAGCTGTCCCAAATAATTAATTTGCCATCTTGAGAGGCGCTGACCAGGAGCCTATGTAAATCAGAGGAGTAATATTTAACATAGTGCCACAAAATCCTATTTTTGTCTGATAAAAAAAGGACTGCAAAATAAAGTACAACAGACGTTTCAAATAATTGTGATACTGAATCACTCATTCTGTCACACTTACTTTACAGTTGACATGAAGACAACTTTTAATAACAAATAAGAACATCTCATTTAATACAAAGACTCATTCATATGGCAGTCTATTTACCTGGAATCTGTTCCCCAGTGCATGGCATAGATTTTTGCCAAATGACCCCGCAGTGTTCGTCTTGTACGCATCTGGATTCGGCCAACGGGGTCAATATTAGCCGTGATCTGCAAAACATAAAGTCATCCAGTTAATTACAATCTGAATGCTCCTTGAACAACAAAACAAAACATCACATTAATTAATGTTACCTGTGATAGTGTGGCATCTGCACACGCTTTCCTGGCATCCTGAAAAGGCACAACAAGGAAATATTTAGACCAGGGATTCTCAATGCATGGGAATCTTTGACATTCAAATGCTGATAAAAGGAATGATGTAAAGAAACAAAAGAGTTTGTTACTCACTCTGATCTGATTCTTGAGCTGTTCTGCCTCTTGGCGCAACTGGTCCAGTTCACTCATTTTAGCCTGCTTTTTCAATTACCTTACTCCAGATACCAGGGCACTTGTTGATCTGAAAACAGAATTAAGAGAAGCACATCAATCACTCACACCTTCAAAACAAACTTTAACAGCAGATGGTAACAGTAGAAGAGCTTTAATCGGTTTAATTTGTTTCTGGTTAACTTTAATTTTGATCCAAAGCACATTTAAAGGACACAGGTCATGGTTCAACCTTCCTTTCACACCTCAATGTCGCTAACATAATCCTGACACACAGTTTAGGTAGCCAGACAAATCCTGTTAAGGCACGACTTTCCAATGATCCGAAAAGCAGTCGTTATCCTGTTGACCTCAATCCCAGGGATACACAGAATTTTAGCCGAGTGATCAATAAGCCACTTATATTTGTACAGAGCCTCAAGGCGCTCTGGAAGTTTGAGTGATAAAACAACACTTAAAACCTTGTATTATTAAATAACCTGCATGCCCCAAATATGAAGCTATATCTTGAACACTGAGTTCCATTTATCCAAGTGCATTTTTTTTCAAGGAAAATGCGGACAGTTATTTTAGGAACACTAGAAAATTGACAAAACAAGCAAATTGAAATGACTTTTCGCACTGGCTATCATATCTGAGTTAAAGGGAAAAAAATCCAAGACTGTTTTAGGATAACTGTGACCAAATACTGAAAGAGAAATACTGAAAGTTACTGATGATTTTGGTTTTATGTATCATTCCACTATTTAATGACAGTACAAAGTCCAGAGTGTATTATTGTTGGAGCAGGAATACTGGCAGCGATTAAAAATGCTTAACAATTATTCAGCCGTTTTTATGGTAACGTATGTAGCTGGTTGAGTAGTTTAAGAAATAATCACTTATCATCCACTGACTTCAGATACCCTGGAAAAGAGAGACCCAAGTGCTCAGAGCTGTTTCATTAATTATTAAAGTACGTCTTAAGAGTATGATAAAAATTTCAAAATGTACTTCTCCGTTTGTGTGTCAGTGTGCGTGTTTCAATGGAACTGAAACCGTTAGCTAAAAAAAAAATGAGAAAGCAATTTCTGTACATTTTCAACCAATCTGCAACACTTCAATGGATTTCAAATGAAATGCTGTGCCGACAGCAACGTTTCACCAACATCCAAAACAGGAACTAACAAGAGGTAGATTTGTAAAGAAATTTTACAAGAAATTTAAAGATACCGTTTTAGCAGTACAGATTTAACCCTATCTCTCAGTGATAGACTGGGCATGCTGCTTTGAACAAGAAACTGACTCCCCTTAGTATCTTGGAATAACAAACACTACCATAGAAGAGGAATAACACACAATGTGCATAAATGCAATGAAGAAGAGAAATCAAGTCTATAGGCACCTCTGAAAAAACCCAATGAGATTACCAACCTTGCCTCCCCAGTTCCTTTACCTGCTGTGTGTCGGTCAGTAGGCCTACGACAATGAAGGTTTCCAGACACAACGGACAATCTATTGGGCCTCTGCTATGTTATCCTTTAGGTCCTCTGATTGGTTGACCTTTTTAACACAGGTTATCCTCTTACCCTGATTAATCTCTAAATAAACATGTCATGGAATATAATTATTATGCAGTATCATCAGCTGATGGTGGAATCTCCATCTCACCTTGAACTTTCAAAGATAAAGCTGATATTTCAAAGCAATATTCGTTTTTTTATTTTATCCTGTAAATGAGTCAACATCAAGTTGAATCCCTTGTGTAATAAATCATGCCAATTTTCAATTTACACGTTGATTAAATAATGTTCAAATGTGCATGTAGGTATCTACAGGTGAAACAACTACATCTAGAGTATCTTTCAATTTGGATCAACAGAAACCTACATACCTGTGTCTCAAACAGGATTTAGTAGCAGGGGTCCTATCTGATTAGACTGTTCAGACATTATTTAACCTTCAGTTGCAGATTCAGTTACTTAGCTAAAGCTGATGGGTTTCTGTAACCATTACAGGGTCAACACCTTTAAGTTATGCATTACAAAACATTCTTCACACATCCCATTTAAGTTTTGTGTATAAATAGTCATAATGCAATTTTCATGTCTTTACTGTTTTACTCAACTTTAACACAGAGTTAAAACAAAGAGTCAAGTAAATGTGAGTCGTATTTAGACTGCCCTCATAATCCACACTTAAAAGTTCTATTTCCCATTGACCTCTGTGGATGCTTACAAGCAAGGAGTTCCTCTCCCTCATCACTTCTGCTTTCCAAGCGCCTGATCAGGGTCAGCTGACTGCATGATAAACAATGAGCAGTGGCAAACAGCCTACAGTTGGAGCTCACTAGCTTCACTCAGGTCCCTTAAGGGCAGTCTTTGCCTGCTATTTTCCAAAGGTGGCTCCTCCATCTACAGTTCACATTTAAAAAATAAATAATAATAACGATAATAATCCCCTGACTCTGCACTCTCTTCTCAAAGGGGAGGTCAGCTTATCTGCACTGTTAAAGGATGATAATGCAATGTTTCACAGGTCTAAAGCTGGATCATAGAAAAAGCCATAACCAGCAATATCACTGAGCAACTCCATAATCCTAAAAGCTAAAATCCTCAGTCAATGAGTCTCTAATCCTATCCATGTCCACTAACATAAACAGCTGGCAGATCCAGCCCAGGCATTAGAAATATGTTTCCCCAATCATAAAAGGATGAGTTTAATCTTAATTCTTTTACACACAACATGCTTAAAGCAAGTGCCTGGATTTTAACACAGCTGATACTAAGCACAAGCCTGAAAGAGCCTTTTTTATTTGGCCAGTGCAACCAAAACTTGTATAAGTGGGGCCATTTTGCTTCAGAGTGAAGTTGAATTTCCAAGGAAAGCATGTATAAAATAATTGCATTGACAAAAAACATAAACAATAATGTAAACACAAGTGAAAAGTGGCTGAATATTTTCCAAGTGCTGTCTGCACAGGTTTATCCAGCCTTGTATGTAGTGTTGAGAGAGTTTACTTAGTCACTGTGTGCAGTACAGTGATTTGCCTACAACAGAAGAATAGTTTGCATTGGATTTGAATGGCCGCTGGATAACTGTTTCGTTCAGTTTGTTAATCTAATTTGTTCAGGAGATTTGACTACACAGAGCCTTCTTATTTAGGGAGCATTTTTTGCAAATATTCACAATATTTTCCCCACTAATTCTCTCACATAAAATAAGTAACTGATTGTACCTAATTTAATCTGTACATTTATCATACCCTTTACAGGGCTGGGATAAAATGACTTGCACTGATGGAAATCTGAGACGATGCAGCTAAACGCCATCTTACAGACTGCTATCCGCTAGTTAGCCTGCTAGCAGGCTTGACTGTCTGGGCCTGTTGGCTGGGCAGAGTTGGTATTAACAATTTATGCGGTTAAAGTACATTTAAATGCTAAACGAGTTTAAAAAATGTCCTGTAAAAACTTGATCCACCGTAACATCCACAGAATACCAGGCATAACCGTAAGAGCAGGTAGCCTCCAAAGCAAAAGAAACCGTAACCACAGCCACTCAGGGGAAGACTATGCAGCTCTTCCGCAATTATATGGAGTGCTATCTAGTTAGCTTTGACGGGAACATAGAGTGAAGCTCGGCGATAGCTTTGGCCTCCAGAAATCCACTTACCTATGTACTAACAATCTCGTTAAACCCGACAGTGTAAGGTTGATTCAATTAAGACGCATCGGTATATTTATTTGCTTCTCTAATCTCGTAGTGCAACTAAGCCTGTAAAACTGCAAGGTCGGGCGGCGATGGCCTGCTCAACTCAGCAAGAAAAAGGACAGAAATAAAAAGGAGAGGGGCATGAAATAGTCCACTTTAGTTGATTTTTTTTGTAAAGTAGACGCTCATCCTTAATGATGATGTATAAATTCAACTTAGCATGCTGATTATAAATAACTAGCATTACTAACCAAGTAAAAGGCGTTGCACCGGCGCGGCCGAGTCGGTGCAGGAAGGCAGCAATGTGCTAACATATTAGTTCGACTCTGTTAGAAAATAGGGTGTTAACGCGGCCACAATGGCTCACGTTAATATGGAATAGCTGTTACAGTGATACATAGATAACTAGCAATTTTTAAGTTGAAGATTTATGCAGGGTGATCTGGGTTTGGCCAATAACCAATATTTGCTGTTAATTTGTTTACGGGACGTTTATTGTTCCAGCCCAACCCAGTGTGTCATCATCAACTGACAGCAATAGCTTTATGTGCAATATTTAGAGTTCATAACAACCAACGGAGAAATGATAGAATTAAGCTGCAACATTATGATCATAGTTGTCGTTAAAAAACTTTTTCATCCACAACTACTGGATTTTAGGCCAGGAAGCGGCTCCGCTGGGCCATCACTGATATCAAGCATTACTGACCGATATTAACGTTGCTTTAGAGCCGGGGCTTTTACTGTATTTCACCTAGTTCATTCAAGTGGATGCAAAACCAAGTCATTGGGTGATAAGTTTTAAAACAATGTGCTTATGTGATGCATTCACAGAGGATTCCCCACTACAGCCACTTTTAAATAAGCGGCTTCTATGCGCTCTAGATAAAATAGCTAACTAAATGTTAGCCATCCGCAGCTAACTAAATGACTAGGAAGCTAGCGATCGCTACCCCACCCCCGGACTGTTCGATTCCACCACAATTCATCAGCTAATGGTATTAACAGTTACAGCGAAAGATGCAGAAACATCGCGTTAATCGCTTTATTTTGCCTTACCTGATTCAATCTGCGTTTGTTTTTGCGTTTTGGCATTGACTGGAAAACAAGACGGCGTAAACCTCCGATCCACGCATCAACGAACACCACAACGCTAGCTCACTAACTAGCTAGCTAGCTAGCGTTCGTTTTTCCGAGGAGCAGCCCTTCTAGAAGGCAGGCAACAGCGAGGGAGCTTGACAACCTCAGTCAACCAACCGGAGAGGGGAGGAGGGGGGGATCACACCCACTGGCCCTGTACTGATGTAACTGCTCAGACAGACAAAAATGCTAATCTCTAAAGTCGCTTCAATTCATTAAAACAAAACAGTCGACTGTACCCCGTTTGCCAAGCCTAACATTTGCCCTTTCCCTAGTAACACTTTCGTCCTGCCATCGAACGACGAGATGGGCGCGGTAACCCTGCAGTTAGCGCTGGGAAACCCCACGCTGCAGCAGCGATGGGTTGAGAACTGTCGATTGGTGTATCGTCTGTCTATGGCTGGAGAAATTGGTGTTATCATCCTCTATAAACATTGTCTAGTTCTTCTCAAGTGTTTTGTGTGCATTTAATCGAAAGCATGAAAACATGTTGTTCGTTGGTGCGTCTTTCCCTCTTACAATAATGGCTATCTGGGTATCTAAAAGGCTGAGTCAGTTTGTCAGTCAGGCAAGAGATCATCTTGGCTTCGAAAGTAGGAAGTGATATTAATGATTTCAGCATAGCTAAGAATAGAAGTGTCAACAGCACAATCTGGCCCAAGCAAATTAAGCCACTGTGTGTTGATAATTTTGTGTTTTGCTGAATTTAGCACTTACATGTGCAGGGCGACGATACAAATCTGGTTGCAAACTTTATTATCCAGTACTGTTTGAATTGTTAACAAAACTAATATCACCCTTGCTCGGACGCTCCATATACCAAGCCAAACAAATGGCCAATTTCCAGAAAATTTGTGCAATTTTATCATGAGACATTGCTGTGCCAATCTAACCCTAAACTCTTCAAATAACGTACGTGGATGGGCATTTAGAGTCCTAAGTTTGTTGTTGTTGGCCCACAGTGAACCTAATTTTGTTTACACAGATCAATATCACAATTATCAAAGACTAGAGAACTCCTTACTCACAAACCAACACAATACAACCAAATGAAGAGCTTTCATATCTAAGAATACTTGCTGCAATAATAAAGCTCACTGGGGGGACGAAGTCTTTGAAACTTCAATTTATATGATTCCAGCTTTATTGCTTATGATTTTCCTTTTCTCTAAATTCTTGCTTATGTTGTACGTCACTTTGGACAAAAGCGTCTGCTAAATGAAACTGTAGTACTGTAAAACTGTATTGCAAAGTAAATTGGACCAGAAACTTGTAACACAAATGAATAAGCCTTTTTTTTTTTTTAAATCTTATTCATTAGCATGTAGTAGACTAAAAAGTTCCCTCTGTCCTGGACCTACCTCATGTTCTTATTAAATATCATCGATTACTCAAACACTATTAACACCAAAGCTTAAATCAACGGGGGTTTGAAATAAAAACAGGTCCCATTCCTTCCCATTACAGATTCTCAAGTGTTCAACTGTTTAGGAAATACTGTGTGTGTGTTTCATTGCCATGACCCATTATTTTTCCAATAGATGACATCCTATGTTGATGTAATACATGCAGGATATGGTTGGTCATTATCTCACTGAAACATGAAAGCTCTTCCCTAAAATATGCCAGGGTGATGGCCTTATGTTGCTCCAAAGTACATACAAATTATTGTATGTACTTTTTCAGCCTTAATGGTGCCTCTAGGTGTGTAATTAATACTTAATGCACTTATGTGTTCCCCTGCCAATAAGAATGCTGGTGTTTGAACTGTGCACAGATAACAAGCCAGGTAACTCCTCTCCTCATAAGACTGGAAGACAGCTAAAATGGGCTTGGGCCCGAGTAGTTGCCAGCATTTCTTGATTGAATTGACGCATTGTTTCCTGTTTTCATGGTTTGTTTTGCAGATGCAGTTACAAACTGTGAAAACTGAAAGTAGTTTTGAAAGTGGGTTTGAGCCCATGTTGTGATTTCCACTACAGAGTCATGTCTGTTCTTACGCAGTGGTGCCTGGGGCCCCTTTTCTACAAAGTCATGCAACAAGCCTATTGTAAACTGATGAAACTTGTTAGGAAATTTTCTTTTGAGGGATTTTTTGGCCTTACACAACTTCTTCAGTCATTTTTTGTCCATGTCTTGAGTTTTTTAAGCATGCATTTGCAGACATCCAATTCTAAAATGAGCATTTATTTTTCTTCAAACAATAATTTTCTTCACTTTCAACAATGAATACATCTGCATTATTATCAGTTAAATACAAGGTTTAAATTACAGGCAAAACCTCAAAACCTGTGTTTTTAATATTCCACAAAGTGTCCTAATTATCTTTGAATGGGGTTCTAAAACAAAATACTCCAAATTAAACTCCACTGTGTCATTTGCTTATTTGCTGAGACATTTATGTTAGAAAATAATATACTCTACTCTTCTCCTCACACTTTCTAATCAGTTAGCACAAACACAGAGGGTAGCATCCATGTATGTGGCATTTATCCACAGCTCTGCTTTTAACATTTTGATTGTTTTGTTTTCTGAGGTGTCTCTTTCTAATGTTTTCTGCTTTACAAGACGAACTGTTTTGGCCACACTAACACCTGCTTTTGGCTCAGACAGCCTGTTGTCATGTTTGCCTTAGTTGCCAATTTTTTGTATACTGAATGAAAGCCATGTAATCAGCAGGGTTATGTAAGTGAGCACAAAGAGATTCTTTAAGATGAAACAGTGAGGAAGGGGTGGAATTCACCCTGACAACCCACTCACGATACATCTTCCATTTATCATTCCTTTAGACAACTTTGTATCAGTTTGAACATAATTCATTCTTATTTTCCCCTAAGAGTCCATTTTCTTTGTTTGAAGCACACTGAGCTGTATTTGTGTGAGATGTGCAATTTGAATACATTTGCACAAAAAAAGATGCTTCCCAGAGGTCGACCTGAACCAGGTCTCTAATTAAAGTGTTTAATTAGTTTTTGCTAAGATGGTCCAGTCATACACATTACATTAAACTTGCCATTAACATTAGGTAGTGGGTCAGAAGTGTTTGGCTTTTGTTCTGATAAGCTTCAGATGAATATATTCTCCAACAAACATAATGGTTACTCTTGACATCAACTGACTTTAAATTACGAAATTTTGTATAAAATCAAGCCTTATGAAGCCATGTGCCAAATTTTAACATAATCCTAAATGCATAACACAGCATATTATCTAACACTGCAGTAGTGTGTTTTACTGCAGGTTATCTCCCTAGCCACTAGGTGTCATTGTTTTGCTATGTTTGATATGTTTCTAGCAACATATCCCCCACCCACCCTCATACACAGAATCACAAGCACATGCGCATTCAGAAATGCGCCCATGCACACACATACACACAAAGATTGAAGTTGGAGTAAAAAGCTGATTGCTGTAAGGATGGGATTTTTTCAAGATTTATTTTGTTTTATTTTATTTATCTATTTTTTAAATTTGAATTTAATGTACTTATCTTCAGAGTTTGCAGCCATTTCAAATACAGGATCCATCATAACAATAGTTTTATGACACAGCTGTAATCATGATGAAAAGGAATGAAAAAAAAGTACAAATGACACAACAATAATTATTTTGATTCAATTGTTTATAAAAAAAATCACACTTAACTTGTGACACACGGACAGTTGCAGAAAAGAAAAGCTTAAGATTTTTAATAATTTAATTTACACCTCATGGTCTGAATTTGTACATGTAAAAATTATTAAACCCAGTGCAAAAATGTCTTTCCTTTAAAAACTTAAAAAAAAAAAAAAAAAAAAAAAAGAATACAAATAGTTAAACTGAAATATTACCTTAATTTAAAGTACTTTTTTCATAGATCATTCATAGAAAAGAGATCATTAATTCTTTATTATTCTGTTTTTATGTTCATTTTTGGGACATTGCTCAAACAAAGAGTTCTCATAATGCATTGGAAGGGTTTTTTAATTCACTCTATTTATTTTTTTTAATGACTAGTTTCAAATCATGGGACTGCTTGTAATATTTATACAACTATTACAACTTTTGTAACAGTTATATTTATTCTTTATCCAAGGCTGAACACATTTATTTCACTTGTAAATATAGATGACACAAGTACTGCAAACAAATAAACCTTCAATTCAGTTGCAAATATATATATAATTTTATGAGAGGTTTTCACAATTAGCACTTGATTTGGGCATCATGACAAGAAGCTTTAACTGCAGGTTATTAGCCAAACAGACATCACAAGGAGCCCTTCAAGGGCAGCGATGATTATAAGTTGGGTAAAAAAACATTTTTTGCTACCAATGAAAAAGTCTTTCATAAAACATTACTTCAATCTGTCAGAACACATAAGTACATTTAAATCGAAAAAGTTTTATTTAAGAAACTAGATGTGAATATGATTTTGTTATTTTTGTGCGTTAAATATTTTGTCTTATTCACATTTCACCAATTATTCTTATTGTAGATCAAAAGCTACAATTTGGCTGGTTGGTTTTACAGTATTGGATTTGGCTGCACTTGGCAGAGGTTAGAACTCATGCTTAGTTTTCCTGCTTAGCTTTTTTTTTTTTTTTTTTTTTTAACAATGATGACAGTTAGAAGTTAATTTGAACTCTTTTTTACTGCTTGATTAAGTATTGTGTTATCAGTTCTCATTATGATGACTTGATGTCCCTCCAAATTAATGAAGTTGAAAACAACATTTTCAAGTCTAGGAAAGCACCAAAGCTTGGCCAAACTTTTGATAAATAATAATAATAATAATAATAATAATAATAATAATAATAATAATAATAATAATAATAATAACAGTAATAATAATAATAATAATAATAATAACAACAACAACAACAATAATGATAATAATAGCTTAAAGTAAGAAACCTGAGGTATGTAACATTAAGCACTAAGTTTATTCTCAGTGATAATAAATTTAATCATGGTAAAAGTGCATACATGTAAGATATCTTAAAAATGGTATTTTTTAGGCATGCTACAAATGCTACAGCGAGCATTGGGATAATATACTTTCTTTAAAAAATTGTTTTGATTGTTGTCAAAAGTTGTCAAATCTTAGAGGTGTATGAGAGCTGACATCTCTTAAAAGATTTTATGCAAATCATAGTGTTCTTTGTGATAATTGAATTTTGAAAATTAAGAAAGCAAAATGCCTAGTGTCCCATTACGAGTATGTTTAAAAATACTAAGAGAACATGATGAAAGATCAAAAGTACAATTGGGAATTACCAAAAGGTGCTGCTGATTTGAAGTTGAATTTCCTGATTGTAATGACTAAGGAAATGATAGACTGAACTTGTGGTTATTGTGAAACAGTTATAACATTTAGGTACCATAAAAATACAATTTCTATACCACTACTGACCATATTTTCCAATTTTTTTTAAGTTGCTCTGTGTTGGATGAGTAAAAACATTAAATTTTGGTCTGATCTGAGGGAAAAGAATCCTTCACAAAACAAATCAGAAACTAGTGGGTGAGCTCTCCATATTTACATTATTTGTTTTTATTTTACAGGCTACTAATATTTAAGGCCATAGTATGTGTAGGGCAAAGACAGCACAGGGTTAACTTCCACAGGCTTGCCACCCGGATGTAGTCATTCACATGGGTCTGACAGCATCTGGTGAACAGAGCCATTAAATCCCATTTTTACCCCTGCAAAGCCGAACAGACATCTCAGAGAGCCAATCACGTGCATCATGTTTAAACCTTTACACCAATCAGTAGGAAGAGGGGGTGGGACTTAGCTGCACGGATCTCTTGTTTGCAGCATCCCTGAGGCAGCCTCTGTTGTGTGAAATACAAGAAAGGGCAAGACGGGGGCGGTATCTGCTAGGAGGCAACTGGAGACCGGGATAGGGATCTCTCTGAGTCTGCCGGGATAGGGTTACTGTGGTATGTGGAGGTTATCTTCAGAGAAAATGGCTGTTCCTTCAATGTAAACAGTCTGAGCTTTACCTGCACTACTAAAGGGGGGACAGAAGAGGAGGAGGAAAAAGAGGAGGAGGAGGAGGAGCAGCAGCCACTGGAGGAAATGCTGCCTCTTCCAATGATATTTTCCGTTCTCTAGCTAGCCCCGGCCTGCCTGCAGCAGCTCACCTCTGAAGCCATGCATGTAGTATGTTGAGGTACGTATGCATCTTTAATCTGAGTGGACGCACTGGTCACGTTGTCAGGATTATGGATCAGCTGTTTGTGCGGGGCAGCAGAGACAAACAGCATGACTAAAAATAACATTTGTGAATCAGTATCACACACAAATGGAGACAAAACATGATAAATACAAAGATGCAGAGCACAACGGTGCAGGCTTTGTCTCATTGCAGTGCAGGGTTTGTTAACCAGACAACAGCAATGACTAAATCCAGCCTTTGCTTTTCATTGGTTGTTTGCCTGAGCTGCACATGTTCCTCATTAGGAGCACAAGCAGACAGGATGTACTAAGGGGAGAGGAATGGCTCATGTGTCTATTTTCACTTGCTTCCTGAGCCACCATGTATACATAACAGTTGCAAAAAATAAAAAGCAGATTCATGTTTTAAACTCCTCATATGTAAATGTTGGTCTTTACTCTCATGGGATGTGTGTGGGTGGGAGGTGCATGCACCCAGCACTGGATGCAGTGGATATTTATGGAAGCAGTGTATGAGTGTGTAAGGTAGTGAATACGTGTGGGTTTGATTCTGACGTATGAACACGCTGCCAACACATTTCCTCACAGTGCGTGTTACAGTTTTAGTGGTTACTATTCCTCGGTATTTTATCAAGTTTGTTATGCCACTTTCCTCCTGTGTCTTTGCTTCCCACATCCTGCCCCAAACACCCACCGCAACCTTACTGGCACAGTCAGCCAAGGTTTGAATGAAAGAAGGAGGAGCTATGACAAAAGTGCACATTTTTTCATTTTCTCACACAGGGAGGCAGAAATTATGATGATATTTAAGCATTCAAGCCAGAATTGAATAATCCATAAACTGCATTTTAAATTTACCTGTGTCATTATTTAAACCTTTATGGGTATTCTAATTTTTTTGAACTTTCACACTTGGCAGTCTTTAAAATGCTTATCTTCATATGTGTATTTTTAGCACGTTTTCCCCTAAATGTTTTTTTTTTCTTTTTTCTTTTTTAATGAGTAATTAAAAATTTAGATTTATAATTGTTATTTTGCCATACGACTAAAACTAAGTCACATACCATCAAACATGCACTTTCTTCTTGTTTCAGTTTTATTCTCCTGATGACCTCAAACCAGAGGGAAGACAGCTGCATCCATCATGAGACGCACTAGAGGCTGAGAAACGACAACTAAATCCCCACACACGGATTGAAAGTACTTCCCCCAGTTGAAACAGTTACACCCGACCATGGCTGTAACTGCAACAAAGACAACCTCAAGTTTTCTCCCTACAACTTCCACGGCCTCCGCAGTCCCCTCCCTCCTCTCCACATCGGCTAGCGCCAGAGACAACATCACCACCAGGACAACATTAATGACTGTTACGATAACGACCAATGAGACTAGCCTCAACGCCACCTCGTTTCCAGAGGCGATGATTGAGGGCTCGGGGATGGGGATGGTGCTCGTACCATTCGGAATCATCACTGTTATTGGCTTAGCAGTGGCAATCGTAATGAATTATTGAAATATTGTCTTTAGGATAGTGTTTCTTTTAGTAGAAATGAGTTCTCTCTAAAATCACTTACTCGTCAAACTGCATGTCAGACCTAAGCTTACTTAGAATAATTCTTTGGAAAAAAGTTATTTCAAATGATTGTAACATTATCTTGTATTTCTACTCTAGATGCTGTATATTCGGAAACGGAAGCGGTAAGTTATATATATATTTTAATTTGCTTGCCTCACAACATTCTGAAACCCCAACATTGCAGCAGGTCATTAGTTTAGATTTTAATTTGTAAGAACATTTGTAGCACTTAAGTCTTCTCAACTCAAAATGTTCCCCTCTTTATGTAGATAAAATACCTGGTCTAATAAATTTATGTGAGCTTTAACTTTTGCCTTCTCTTGACAGGGAAGTCTGTGCAGTTCCCTAAACTTTGAGTTTGAAACGTACAAATATTTAAGTAGCTTTGATGTGTGACCAGTTTGAAAACCTATCCATGTAGAATGTGCGGTGATATTTTGACAACATACATAGTAGTGTGAATTAACAAGATCCTGGAGCTTTCTTAATGATTTTCACATGTTTCAAAGCTAACATAAAGTTAGCCACTGCTAGTTATTAGCTAACAACGTAGACAAAGCTAGCCACAAAGATTAATCCAATCACACGCTAATCACTGGTTTGATGGTTGGCAAATTGCTTCATCTGAGTCTGTGTTTGACTGTTGCTCAAACAGCTTTCAGAAATGAAACTTATAGATTGAGATGCTCTTTTGCTGCTCATCATTAGCTAACAGCTGCACTTCTTCAACGCAAGACGTTGTGAAGAATTTCTAAAAACAAAAGAGTAGATGAGCTTTAAGCCCGTTTTCGGATTTGACTTCACATTTTTTATGCTAAAAACTTCATGTATACAAACTAACACAGCTCCAGGATCCTTTAGTCAAAGCTGCTTGTTCTGGATTCATTGAGAGAACTTAAGACAGTAGGGTGCGCACATGTTGAACAGGCTGCCATGTGCTGGATTTGTGGAAGAGGCAGTAAAATTTCTGCTCATTCCTAACCTACTATGCAACCTTGGTACAGATATAATTTCTACAATTTCTAAATGCGAAATGGTCTTCATCTCCAACCTCATGTGTCACAGGTTGGAGAAGCTGAGGCACCAGCTGATGCCCATGTATAACTTTGACCCGGCTGAAGAGCAAGATGACCTGCTGGAACAGGAACTACTCGACCACGGCCGGGAAGGCAGCCTCACAGGTCCCAATGCCAAGGTAATCCCTGGCGTGTTGAGTGAAAAGTGTGATGTATTTTTTTCTTTTAATGTATCTTAGTTTGGGGCAGCAGCAGATCAGCCCAGAGGGGCTTGGATTTGTAACTGGAGGGTTGCTGGTTCAAGCCTCGGCATTGACCAAGATTGCGAATTGGGCTGATAGCTGGAGAGAAGTCAGCATAATTTCCCGAGCACTGTTGAGGTGCCCTTGCTCAACATTGATCGCCGTTTTGGACAAAAGTGTCTGCTAAGTGAAACTGTAAAATTGCAGTCTTTATATAAATATTTACTGCACCTGTAGAAAAGGACTCATTTTAAGTAGAAGTGATGCATATTTCATACCTTTTTTAACACACTTAAGTGATTTTTGTGCTGTGAATTGCACTTTTCATTGTATCAGTACATTTGTATACTTTATGTTGTTAAAATGTTGGAAGCTCATCTTTTCTGTACTGAGTGTGAATGTTGCATGATGCCTGCTGCTTTTTTAATTATTGGTTATTGAGCTGTAACTATCATGATGTGTTTTTACTTTCTTTTTTTAAGTTTTGACAATGGCATAGAGGTAAAGACAAGCATGGTAAAGTATTACTTGTATTTGTTTGCTGTTTTACTTTATCGCTCTCTACACCTGCCTTTTCCTGACAATTTTCATTCTTCCTTGCTGTCATTGTATCAGAATCTCAAATTAACACCACCCAGGTCATAAAGTTAATTCATTTTTATCATAACTCATCTGTATTAAAGAAGGGGTATTGTACTTTTTTCTACCGTCTCTGTAGTACCTCAATAGTACCATTACAGGATTTTAAAAGGTTAAAAAAATACAGTTTCTCTCACATTGGTATTTAAAAACACCTTATTTCTGCATCCATCTGAAACATTTTGTCCAAGCCATTGTCTCTTTAAGTCTCCATACTCCCCGAACCCCCTTCCCTCTGACTGGCCAGTCCTCTGGTAGCCAGTCAAGCAGAGCTCCGGGCGGACCTCAGTGTTTGAGGCCTTACCCTTTTAACATACCATGAACAAGTTAAGAGATGATCTAAGGATGATATAATCCTTTCAGGAAGATGCATAAAGATCTCGTGCTATTTTTGGATTGGATAGTTTTGAGCAGTTTACAGGCAGAGTCAAGGATTTTACAACATATGAGTAAATAGCTGTTCAAATATACATTTTAGTACGGACATCCAGCATTGTCACTTTACATCCATGTTTAAGTTATGGAAAGCCTAATACCCCCTCTTTAAAGTAGATAACCATCACAGTCTTACCTTAAAACCTTCATCCTTTTTGTCTTTCAGCAGTTCCTTTTTCTATACCCCAAACTGAAAACTTGAATGTCTAATCTTTCAAGGCCCACTTATTGTCAAAATAATACAAGATAAACTTCTGGTGTTTATCCATTTTTTTTCAAACCAAAGCTTGTTTAATAACAACCGCTGTAACACTATTCCAGTTTAACAGCATAAAATAACCTAAAAGCTAATTAAAGGGCTCTATTTTGAGATTATTTTTGTTTATAATTTGATTTTTTAAGCACTGATTGGTGTCTAACAGTGTGCATACTCAGTGAGTTTATACATGTGGCCCCTGGTCTTAAAACATTTTCTCTGTCTCTGTTTTTAATCATAGTTTAAATCTGATAATCTTAACACAACACAACAGAGTGTCACACTGGGACACTTTGTAGTTATCGCAGCTTCTTAAAATCTGAGGCTGAATTCCCCATGTGATCTCAGTGACACTAACAGTTTTATCTCCTCTCTGTCCTGCCGTCCGTCTCCTCTGCAGACGCTCACAACCTCCCAGGGGACCACACAGAGGCCCAGTCGTCTGGTCTTCACAGATGTAGCCAAAGCTCTCAACGCTTAACAGCTCTCTTTTATTAGTGGATTTCAGCTCGCGGGGCCCACTGGCCTCTTGGACATATACAGACTGTCGCTCAGGAAGGAAAACAAAGGGAAAACCTGCTCTTTTGGGAGCAACTGGGGCTGTTGTAAATGCTTCATTTCTACAACACGGGACGCGGAATGGAAATGGTTTTCAATAATTCAAAAAACTTGTGCATGTACGGAAAGGGAGCAACTGGGAAGCATTACATTTGATCTTGCACTGTTATCATGTGGCACACAATTGCAGTGTGATGCACTTTTATGAATTATGTTGTGTTATTATTGCTGTTCAAATGTTTGGTAGCTTGTCTGTGAAGTTCTTTGGAGCTTCAGTATCTACTTCCACGATAAGAGAGAAGTGTACATTTGTGTTTTACTGATTGTGTGGTTTACGTCTCTGACAAGCTTAAACACTGGATGTGTTACCATCCTGAACTAAACGGTTTCTTTTTTTGTTTCTTCTTTTGGAGTAATGAAGGTTTGTTTCTGTCTGTGTACATTAAAAATATTTAAACCAATTAAAAAAAGAGGTTTCATCATACAAATCTGTGACAAAAAAGAGCTGGTAGGTGTGATATTTTATTGATAAGCGATAAAAGGAGCAGAATAACACAAATCACATGGTAAAGAATCATAACAAAATATATATCACAGGTTTGTGAGTTGTATTAATGAAGTGGATGAGGACACATCAATAACATAACTACAAAATGGTGGTAAAAGTAAGGCATAAAAGATGATTTCTCAAGTTACACTTCAACTTTTCAATAGTTGAAAATGGATCAAGTACTGTATGTAAGTATATCAGTATCAGTAAGATCACAGAACAACATTGTCCCCATAATAGAGAGTAAATATCCAGATACAGCTGGTGTAAAATAACAGACATTGTCTCAGCTGTGGTTTCATTAAGAGGCACCCTACAGGCTGACTTCCATTCATTCTGGTGATGTGAATGTAGTGCGGTGAGATGAGTGGACTACAACAGTACTAGTTTGACTATTTCTAAAAGGTTTATGATCCACATGGCCTGTAGGGTTAGTACAACATTTATAACTTTCCTCAGAGATGTCCCCGGCTTGTTAGTTTTCAGAGGTAGTCCAGAGGGCAAAACAAAGCAAAGTCAATACAGCTGATCAAAAAATATATATATCTGTCTTTAAATGAATTATGGCAGCAATTTATGTCAACAATGCTGAAATACATACATTTGATGGGATACACAGATCATCAGTGATAAAATTGAAAATGGAAGAGAAATGTCATACATACAGTAAAATATCAATGATATTCAAGTCATATAACAAAAAAATAATAAGTGATATGTAGTTCAAGTTATCTAAATGTTTATGGAGAGCAATGGCAAAGGGGTCAGAACAAAGGATATCGATGAATTAGCAACAGATGGTCATTTTAAATGAAAAAACTCACTCAACTAACTCAGAGTTGAGGTTGATAACATCTCCATCTAAATTAAGTTCACAAGAACAATGATTCTCATGATTTTTAAAGAATCAATCCTAATGTGTAGCTTCTCCCAGTTAAAAACACAGTTTTGTTTCTTATTCAGCACCATGATCACGGTAGTTTGAGCACAACTACTCAACATTAAAGGTCAGCAGCGATCTTAGAAAAATGTATGTGTAAACCTGAGTGAAAAGAAAACAAAACTTGTAATCAAAATTGTAATCAGCTCACTGTTATCATAGTTAAGCTTGTATATTGTTGATCAGTAAATGGCATCACGACACCATGCTGATACTAACTGTTGCAACTGATGCGAAAAAGTGTGTACGCATGTTTGAGTATGATATTGTAATTCAATCAAGGTCCAACAAAGACTGTTTGGTTTGAATCCTGTTTGATATCATTAACCCCATAACAAGACTACATAACTTTGGAAAGAAGAGACACAAAAAAAACAGAATTAATAAGCATTAGCACCCCCTCTTATTTCAATTTACCTTTGCAGCCTCACTCAGCTGACTGCATTAGGTAACATGTTAGCAAATTTTAAACTTGAGATAAATGCTCCCTAATAAACAAAAATACAGAGTTGGTGAACTGACGCCACTCAGCTCTAACTACTCTACACACGTTGAGGTTGCATTAGCATGGTTGTCACAGTTGTCAGTGTTTGACAAAGTTGTTTCTTCTCACCTTTTGAATCTGCATTTGAAAGAAATCAAATAACTCAAAGCTCCTGTGGAGAATTTTGGCTGGTTCTTAAACTTGAGTTAAAACCAAAACAAACCAGACTAAACACATTGAGACTGTTTCTACATTGTTTTATGTCATGTGAAAATCCTCTCATCCAAATGGATCAACTGCATCACTAACAAAACAGCCTTTTTTTAACCAATTGCATGAAAAGTATATGTGACCAGCTCTCAGGCTGTTTGAGCGACACTGACAAAAGGGCTTCTCCTGTAGAAGTCTGAAAGTAATAAACATTGTTCTGTAGCATCATTCTGAAGATTATTTTGTAAGCTACTAATTTTTTGGTCAATTCTTGGCTTTCTGAAATCATAGGTTAGTAGCACAACAGGTCCGATTCAGGGCTGATAGAAAAATAAAAAATAAAAAATAAAGGCTAGAGGTTACATATTGGAATAGATTTTCAAACCCTTGATACTATCAGTTTAGAGTTTATGTAAACATAAAATAAGGCCAAAATAGAAAAAAAAAAAAATAATTAAAAAAAAAAACAAAAAAACAAAACAAAAAAAAACTCTCTCTAATTATTCCAAGGTCATTCCAAAACTGAGAATTTAAATGTGAATCAAATCACATAAAAAACTGCTTTAACACAGAGACAATAGAATATTTTGTGGAGTAATAAACCTCTGTCACAAAAATTGCAAGACAACTAACAAGTATAACAAGTTTAAATAAGTCATACATATGTCACTTTTTAATGTTTTATTCACTGAAAGAGGTGAAGTGAAGTCCTGATTTTTTTGTTGTACTGGTGGGCATATTTTGCCTTTATTGGATAGGACAGCTGAGGAAGCAGTGTGTGGGGGCTGCAAAGTGGGGAAAGACGTGCAGCAAAGGGTCATGGACGCTAGTTGAACCAGCAACCGCTGCAATGAGGATTGTCACCATTGTATGAAGGACACAAGCTAAAATGGCATCAAACAGAAGCACCAAACAGAGATTTCTTCACAGGAGCTTTAAGCCATTTTTCATCTCTTTATAAATTGGTCATAAAAAAAGAACCTCAGTCATTTAAGCGTTGAGTTACGCTTTGATTAATGACAAAAAATGTTTTGGGCAAGTTTTAACCAAAATGAACTGTGAATGATGATATCCTGTGGTTTTCCCCTTTGTGTCATGTATTTCAGCACTGTGGTTTCTTGCTGCCCTTTCTTTAAAATCACATGAATTAAGAGTGTCACACAATACAATTTACAGTGTAAGAATCAGAAAATACATGATGTAGTAAAAATGAGAAAGGAGTAAGCGACCCAAAACAAACAAAATGAAAAAAACAAAAAAAAAACAAAAAGTTTTTCATAAGGAAACTACACACTAAAAAGCAAGTATTTCATCAAGTTGTTGTAAACTATTGGCTGCATTTTTATTTCCCAAGAGAACAATCTGAGTCTCACTTTAGCTTTAAACAAATACAGTTTTTTTTTTGTTTAAGAAAAAACATTTTTATTTGTACAATGGTAGTACAATCCTCTGCTGGAGTGTACCGTCTGTGTCTGTGTACAAAAGCCTTAAAACCCTTTGCCTGTATGTGTTATGTAGCTGAGCGTTACACTGAGTGAGTGTGTGTCTGTGTGTCTGAGTGTGTGTGTGAGAGAGAGAGTATGTTTATGTGTAGCTGCTGAAGGAGTGGTGCTTCACTTTGATGGAGATCGTCTGTCTTTTGTGTTATGAGGTAGAATGAGATATTAAGAAACTGAGGGCAACAGGTTTCATTGAGGTCTTTGTGTCAAGGCATACTGGTAATGTCAAATACAGATCAGAAATGCACAACAAACACAGCACAATATTTCTTACTGAGTAGACTGACAAAATGTTTCCTGAATAGCTTTGTACCTGAGGTTTCATTATGGTGTAAAAGCACTGTAATAGCAAAATCCTGAGTGTGGTAAAAATGACACGTCAACATTGTTGTTGACATATGAATGGTTTCTTTCCAAAATGAGACATCAAGTAAAAATTTTGGTGCTTTTTTTTAAAAAAACAAAACAAAACATAGCTGCTAGTTTGAAGGAAAAAAAACATAACTGAGTTGAAAAGCGGAATACTTTACTGTATTGGACTGACATTTGATGCAATTTAATCATTTTAAATACAGAGAAAGACCAGAAAATGTCTTCAATTTATCATTTTGGAATCAAACCATTCATGTCGGCTTTACAACAATAACTTCAGAGCACCATGTTTAATGTAACATTGGTTGCAAAATGTCACTGTCTTGCTCCCATTTCACATGAGGATTCATGACGCTGGATTTAGAGACATGTTTCGATAAAACGGTTTAGGTTGGTTCCTTTCTTGAACATCCCTCATAATAAGCCTGAAGCCCTTTCCCCTCTCCAAGCAGTCACCAGACACACACACACACACACACACACACACACACACACACACACACACACACACACACACACACACACACACACACAAACGAACACGAGAGGTTCAGGGAGGCATGAGTCCTTAAAGAAAAGTTAAACATTTTGGGAAATACTCTTCACTTTCTTGCCTGGAGTTTGGCCTTATTCACACAGCACTTCATTTTTGCACCAAGAGTCAAATTCAAGAGCATTTTGCTAAGCTAAAAAAAAAAGAGCAATAGTTATAAAAGTCACACAAGCTCCTCTCATTCTCCTTCGTAGGTTTCAACATAAAATTGCTTCAAGATTTGGTTATTGAGACTTACAGAAAACATGAAAAAGCACTCTTGCCTTCCTTTGACCAAAGTTAAACAAAATTAACCACCAGCACCTCTAAACATCAAAGGCAGATAAATTAAAAGTGTATAACAGTGTTGACAAACTTTGGCTTTTGCACTAGAAATGAGATAAATGAGATATAACACGTTAAAGAATGAGCTTAGAGATGCCTGGTGAATTTTGCAACCAAAGCTTGTATGGCTGTTTTCCTCCATTTCTTTAAGCTAATAAGCCGCTGATAGTAGCTGGCTGGTGTGAAACTCCAATTGAGACTTTTGGCAAGAAGACAAAAAAATAAAAAGCATTTCTCAAGATGTTCAAACTTTTAAAAATGTCACATCCAATGATCAAATTTCTCCAATGCTGAAACATAACTCTTTTAACGAACAAGTGCAATATTGGATTGGGAGAAGAAACCACGGACTGCAATGATTTGTAATGTGTGTTTGCGTTTGTGTGTGTATGTGTTCCTGAATCCCCATCACAGATAGGAGTCACATTGAACCCCTGTTTGTTTGAGGCCAAACCTTGAGGTAGGTCGTGAGGCGTCCCATCTACTCCCCTTCCTTCTGCGCCGCAACCGAAGATGACGAGGGCTCAAGGTGTGAAGGACCTTCCTCAGCCTCCTCTGAAGGATCCTGAAACGACCAAAACCCCAGTCACTTCGTCCATTATTATTTAATCTCTTGTTCTTGTGACTCATTATGCAGGGCAATGAATCAATGATGGAAAGAGCACATGAATACTTGAAATAGTCTAGTAATTTTGTTGAGTGATAGCGTGCGGGGAAGTCAGTCCAGCTGTCAGACCTCAGAAATGTGAGGAAGATGACAGTTATGTCAGGAAACCAAGAAGACAGAGGAAGAAAGCAGTTAGATCAGGTTTCCCCTCTTGACATTGACTCATTCTTCCCCTTCGTGTGCGTGCATCTGTGAAAAGGGAGTCTGTCACAACGGTTTCGGTTCTTGAAGCATCTTTGACTAACAGCTCAGAGGATGCGATAAGGCAAACGAAGGGCATACAGACAACTGTCCGCTTTGGTTTCCAGCTCTTTCGCAATATTGTGTTTGAAAGAGTGGCTTAAAGAAGCAAAGCTTCTCAGAAACACTGGGCGGACACAGTAACTCACAAAAACTGGATGTCACAAAAGGATGTCTGGAGGTGTATCATTTGTGCATTTCCAAGAATTTGTCATATCCTCATAGAGTCAGTTCAGGTAAAGCCGAGAGCTCACATGTACGAGAGACAGTGTGCAAAGACTGGTGTGAATGCTGGATGGGTGAAAATGCTGAATGTATTCTCATGAAAACATACATGCAAGCCAGCAATGTGCAAGGCAGTGGACCGGATCTGTTTAAGCATCGAAGAGTGTGCAGAGGTCTGAGGAGGGAGTGCAACATCCTGATGGCTGGAGAACAGAGACCTTTTGGACAGTCTCACTCACTGTTGGATTTGTGTTCATAATGTGTTCATCTATTTTATGTACATGGAATAGTTTAAACAGCAGCCAGAACAGTTCACATCAGTTTCTTTTTTCATACCAAGGTGTTTGAGTTTTCATGAAAAAAGACTTCTGCAGAGCTGCTTTGAGGCGGCAGATTGATACTGACCCTATTCTAACCGGTGTATTCATGAATCAACAACAGATGGATTTAGAAACATGTGTATTTGGATCTAGATAACATGAAATATGTGGATGTATCAAGTGTAAAGAGTTTTAGATTCAACTTATTTGGAATCATAAAAATGATAATGCAGCAGATATTCTCAGTTGTTAAAATGCAGAAGCCTAGTATTAACTAATGCATTCTAATGCAGCTGTTTAAAGCTTTCAGGTTGTTGCAAGACTTAAACAGTAAGTCATCAACCTCTCTTCAAGTGTCTTGTATGTCAAAGTTGCCCCAATAAAAGCCACAGTTTCATTTTGAATGGCCTCACAATGTATACCTGCTTTAAAATACTGTAATTTTAAGTTTTTGTTTTTTCCCTATAAATGTATTTTTATTTTTTTTGTTCACCCCATTCATATGGTCTGCACAGCAGTTCAAGCAGTTTTTTCCTGATGCTGCTATTGCGAGAGCGGTGAGAGTCGGTGCTACCTCGAGTTGCTGTATCAAGATAATAAATCTTATTATATCTTGATTTTTGCAATATGAAATGATCTAGATAAAAGTAAGGGCAGACTTCTAAAATAAAGATAATTCAAAATGTGAAAAATGATGCTTTCTCATTATGACAGTATAATTTTGGTGAGTTACAGTAATGATCTTATTTTTGTGACAACATCAGAAAACAGGATTCATAACTGAACAGTCTGTGTTAACAGATTTTGATGTGAACTAAATTCTAGGGCATAGATTAGTATCACTGTTTGTAGTCCTTGACGCAGCCTAAATCAGTAGTCTTGACACCATTTATACGGACTGATATGATGGCAATCCTTATTTCTTGTAACATAATATGTAAGAAGAGGAAAGATTCTTAAAATTCTTAATCTCTATTATTGAAGAGAAGTCTTAAAACAGATATCCAATTTGCTGTCTCGGTATGTATGCACTTAAAAAAAGACAAGCAAGCTCTTAGCTTCTATATGTGTCAGTCTTAGCTTGTTTCATTGAGTGAAAACTGAGCGCATATCAAACTAAAAAGTGGAACAGGGTGACTCATGAAGGCTTTGTTTGTTTGCTGCTTAGGCACAATAACTGAAAAGCTCAGGTTCAGTGCTTTACACAAGCTGATTAAGTTTACGAAGAGTTAAACGAGGACATCTCTGTCAATCAGCACTGCTTCCACATCATAACTGTTACTGATATTAGTCAAAAGATAGAGGTGTGACACAAACTGAGATTTCTGTTTAACTGAATCAGGGGCTGAGCACTCCTTAGTCACACAATCTCAGAGTGACATTAATTTCAGTTTGATGCAAAGAAAAATGTACTGTAGAAAAATAAAAATCTGAAAGCAGAAACACAATCTGCAAAACCTGCAGAGTGATGCTTAAACATTCAAAAGGTTAAATGTTTGCAAAGATTAGTTGTTTATTTTTCAAGCTTAATTCATCAGCAAATATGTCTTTGGTAGATTGTAGTCAAGTTATACTCTACAAAAGCCCCTGTCTCAGTCATTTTAACCACAGGATGATTTTAAATCACAGTTAGTCTATCATCATACAAATTTGTTGTTTGAAATGTCACATTGAAGCAAAAACTGGACCACCCATTAAAGGTTTAGTTTTCCTCACCTGCTGCTCTTCAGGCACTTCCTGAACTACTTTCTGGGGCTGTGGACAGAGAGACACCAGAATTAATTAAACTTGAAGGAGAAGCCGCCCTTTAGGACTGCACAGCTCCAGCAGACGCTCTGGAGGCCTCACACATACATTTACAATTAAGTCCATTATGTCTCTAACTGTCAACGATTGCTCCATACCCATTTCCTCGGTCGCCCACGTGGTCGTTTCTCCCCAACAGGCTCTACTTTCTAAGAAAGAGCATAAGAGCGGTCAAAAGGAAGCTGCAGATTTTAACCTGTCAAAGTGATCACTAAATAGCATCACGGGTTTGTAAAGTTTCATTGGGGTTTTAAAGTTACAAGACTTTTGCAGATAAAAAGTTTTCTTTTTTAAGCATTAATATAAATAAAAACAAAACCCAATATAAAAAGTTGTACTTTGATAGTTCACTCTTGCACAGTCAACTAAGCCTTTTAGGGAATAACCAAGAATTAAAATCATTATTCCTCGGTCCAGTCATCTCTCCACGCATCAGCATGTGCAACTCCAGCAGAACTGATAATCACTTTATATACTCAATATTCAAAAGCCTTCACTGCATGATGGTCCAAACAAAAAAGAACCTACTTCATGAAGATCTGAAAGAAAAAAAAGTTAAGAAAAAATAAAGATAGCTTCACTTGAGAGAAAAAAATGGCCAAATGCGAGGAGATGCTGCAGATAATCATGATATTTCGTTATTGCTGAAAACTGACAAGAAAGTTTAAATTGGGTCGTGAAGCGATTTATCTAATTTTTGATGACATAATGTCAGTTGATGTCAACTTTTAACCCCAGAAATGTATGACTTAGTCCTGAAAATCCCACTTTTTATCATCAGAGTACTTGCAGTGAATCAAAATCAAAGATAAGTAAGTTGAGGCTCTTTTCATCCCTATGTATATTATTTATGACACACTATAATGTTAATGCTTCAAAACATGAGAGTTTTTTGTGTATCTTGAACTGTAAACCTGCTTGAAACTCTTTCTCTTAAATAAACATAAAGTAGAAAATACAAAATAGATCCCCTTTAAATTGGACTGCATCAGAGGTCTACAGCATACAATGTAAATAATTATGTATACTTCATCTGAACATATTTTTGGAAGATAAGTAGATGAACTGACACTTTACACCACTTTCTCCATGACTGAGTCATTCAGGCGTCTAACAGAATGCAGATGCTTTTGAACTGACTAGTCCAACTCTGAACTCTGCCCAACAGGCTGCAGTGATTTAACCACACCTCCACCTTTAAAACCAATGAGTATTAATTCCCTAAAAAAACAAAACAACATAAACACCTTTGTTTTGTGCATTACATATAAAGCTCTTGGAGTGATATGATACAGATGGAGGTAGGGTCATTTTTACTAAAGTTAGATGCTGGAAATGTGACTAAATTTGGAGCTGGTAAATGGTGCAGTGGATGCTGCTTCAAATCTGAAATAAATATTTCATGTATAAGACATTTTCATCAGTTACAACCTTCAGTGCAGTTTTAGGGCTTTTGTTCTTGCTGCCCTTCGGCCGTCCTCTCGGTCGCTTTGGAGTTGGTGGTCCAACAGGCTCCTGTAAGACAGAATGATGAAATGTAGAGCCAAAATACTAAAGGCATTTGTTTCTGCAGCAAGGAAACGCAGACACAACCAACACGTTTTGTGTTTTAGAATAACTTTCCAGTTTTACAATGACTTTCTCTCTGTTTTAAATGAAAGGCAGCAGCTGATCAAACATCTCGACTTCAGACTCATGTTGTACCTGTTGCTGTTTGCGTGGCCGGCCCCGTCCCCTCCGTTGAGGCTCAGGAGGTGACAGGGCAGTGCTCGGCTGAGGAGACGGCTCTTTGGTCCCACTGCTACTCATGCCTGCGTCTGTCCACCTGCTTCAAAGAGTGCGGGCATCAAAGCCTGGAGGAGCGGCCTCAAGGGCTTAAAGAGGAGAAGAACCTAAGTATCAGAAGCTGAAGATGTGAGCGAAGAAAAGTGGAAAGAGAAGCTCCTTTTCAATTCAGTGCAGACATCATCTACTCTAATATGCTTTGTCATGCCACTCTCGCTCCTTTCCCTTTTGAACAATAACCACAGTGAGTTTCAATTAGTGCTTCTTGTGTTATTAAAAGGATAACTCAGAATAACACAGGGCATTTTCCAAGAGCAAGCGTGGGAACTGCTTATACATAAGCCTTGGCACCCGGTGGATCGGAACACAGACAGGGCTCTGGCAAACGCAGGGAAACATGAGAGTGGAGTCCAGAGACTAAAAGTAGCACAGATATTCACAACTCAATCTACCGTCCAAAATCTACATCTACTGTACAGCAGGCCGCCTTTCCATCTGTCCTCTGTGAGGAATTTCTCAATGGAGTTGTGCATGTTGTAGGTGCACTGATGCTGCTACACTTTAACAGTAAAACCAAGACCATAGTCTACAACCACAAACACACACCTTCTTCAAGGAAAAAAAATCACTGCAATTACTACTAACAAATCAAAGTTTGCAGACTTATCAAGGGGACTTAAGGGCTGTGAACAGTAGTTGATTTATCAATCAGCGAGCAGACAAAAAATTCAAAATATTTTATAGAAATTTTTCACATCAGTTTAAATGTAAAAACATTCAAGCAGCTTAAATTAGATTTTTGTCTGCTTAAGAAAATATGATATCCTCAATGTCATTACTTCAATTAAATACAATTGTTTTAATAACTTTAGATGAGTTTCTATATATTTTTAAAACTTTTTTCCAATATCGTATAGCCTTAGTAAAATAAATAAGCAAGCAGATAACTCAACCTGTTTACCATCAAGTCAATACAAGAAATTGAAGGTCCCCTTACTGAAAGTTCAAAACGTAAAAAGTACTTTCAACGCTCCATAAATTGGTAGCAGGCGGTTTTTTTGCTTGAAAAATCCTAAACCATCCCTCTGTTAACGAAAAAGCAGAGGATTCATTTTCTGTTGATCAACCAATCTTCGATATGCTAATTAATCATTAGGCCTACTCGATATTTCAGCTTTAGTGAACTTCTCGTCCGTTCAAGCGCATTTTTTCTGTTTTTATAATACAAAATTTTAATTATTTGTATGTCCAATTTCATCATAAAAGATTTGCTCGATTGATGAATGCACGTAACGGTAAATGACAACTTCACCCAGGCTGGTTTCATGTCCCGTGGTGGTCGTTTTCCACAGCTTCTAGCTCCGTCAGGAATGTGCCAAACACTAATTGCCAACACAGCCTATCAAACCGGCCGCACTGAAGCAGGAAGTCAGAGTAATTTGAGAAAATCGACGTCCTCGAAGAAAGGACTTGAAGCCAAACGAGACGCACGACGTCGTTTGGTCGCTATTAAAACTCATTTCGGAGCCTGAAAAACAGAGTCCTGCACTCCTTCTGCTGCAGCGGCAGATTCGTCTGCTTAACTCGGCTGTTTGGCAGTCAAGTACGGGACTCAATGTACTTTTTACATATGGGCGGCAATTGCGACCATAAAAAACACATTCTTTTACAGTCTCATAAGTAGGTGCGTAAAGCGCTCGTGCAGCCTGTCCGTGCGCTTTTACCTTCCCCACTTTCTTGGAGATATCTGGCTCAAGTTAAACGCCAAAAATACTCGAGGCTATCAGTGTGCTAAAACGTAAAGTCTGCTCTCCCTAAACATCTCCCCCTGCTTCCATCACTTGCGCAATCGATTTTAAATGTGCTGGTTTTCGCAGAGATAACAGGTCCGCCAAAGGAGAAGAAGAAGAAGAAGAAGTGGATGGACAAGGGGCAAGCAAGGAAAAGTTAACCGAAAAAGACAAAGGCGAGAAACACAGGTGCAAAAGCTCTCTTTTCAAAGCCAGCCACAACATACACACGCAGCCTACTCTCCACACACACTCTCCCTCTCTCACACACACACATATGCATTCAGGCTATAGGCTCCATGTTCAGCCTGAGTGATCCTGTTCATGCAGGCGGCCACAATCGCAGCACAGAGCAGAGAGAGAGGGAGCAGAGAGAGAGGGAGGGAGAGAGAGCTGAACTTACCTTGAGTCGGTTAGCAGTTTTACCTGGAAGTTCACACCGTCAGCTTACTTTGTGCCCGTGCACAACTATGAAAATGTTAGTGTATCGACCGCCTCATTGGCTGGAATGAAAGGGTAAATCCCCCCCCTTCCTCTCCCTCTCTCTCTCCCTCTCTCTTTCTCGCTCTCTCCCTTTCTCTGCCCCCCCTCTCCTCCTCCTCCTCCGCTAATCGGAAATGTGTGTGATCCCCCCAGACGTCCAGTCACGAATACCCCAGTTGCAGTATAATTGGGGGTTGTAGCTGTGCAGTATGCATTGCATACTTTCTCTATTAAAGCATGTTTCAAGAAAGGAGGTAGGGTTAAAACGGAGACGACCCCGCCCCGAAAGGCTCATCGGACCACCCACAAGAGAGAGAGCAGGAGAGAGGCATCAGACATGAGGGTAGCGTCTGGTTCCGGGGTTCCCAAAGCTGGGTCCGGGGGCTGGGAAGTTCCCCAAAGAACAGTAGGGAGAAAAATAAAGCAGAAAAGACAGAAGTGTATTTAGAGCAGAGGTTTCAGTCTCACCTGCAGTGTTACAGATACACAGCAGCAGTCAGAACAAAGAATAGAAATGTCAGATGGGGATTTTTAGACCAGAGTGTACATGATGGCTCTTTTCTCTGTTTTGCTTGTTAGGAGAAAATACCAGGTTTAGTTTGATCCACTTGTAGGAACTGTAACTGTAAATTTGAGCACAGAAAAATAGTTAGTTTTTTGTGCACAAATATTAAAATCTGTGTCTTTATCCTATACTTCCACACTTCTTCTGAAGGCATTTGAATCATTTTTATTTTGTGAATTAACTAAAAAGTAATTGAAAACTCCTGGAGGTAATGTGAATAATCCACCCAGTCTTGTCCCATATTTGTGTGTTTAACATGCAGCCTCCATTGGACTGAGCTGAACTGTAAATCTTCTATTTCAGTCTTCCTGCTGTTCTGAACAAAGCTCTGTCAATTTGTACAAACTGATGAATGGCGCTGGAAACGTTTGAACCTCCGAGGGTGAGTCCACATTCCAGGGACGCCTAAAGCTGGGGTGCTCATGGAGTCATGTCAGGTGAGCGTGCTGGCATGGGACCAAAATATAAAGTTTTAGGTTACAAACGTGAAGCACAGGGATTCAAAGTGTCAGTATAAAAGTGTGATTTTAAAATGCATTGATAAGCTATCTTCTTTGAAATATTGTTGCTTTATTTGGAAAAAAAAAACACAATCAAATGTTGACTTTGCAGATTCTCAGCTAAATCTGCCTACACACATGCTGTTACCATAACATGCATAAACAAAATATCAAAGAAATGATTTGCATATTTTGTGGCGGTATTTGTTTAAAATTTTAGTCAGGTTTCTGAGAAACTTTGCTAACAGTTGCTGAGAAGTTTTAGTCATAAACGTGTTTGATTAGTCATCCACTATAAATATTACTAAATGAAAGTGAACAGAATGACACTGAAAACTGTCAACCTGCCATTTCCACACGCTGCTGTCTGCAGCAGGGGGATAATTGGCTGTCATTAGAAAGGGGGAGCACTTCAGTCTTATTAGAAACTATTTCTGCTGAAAAAAGAGAAAGAAATAAAAAAAAAATAATAAGAAAAAGGAGTGTCAGTTTCTCTTGATTGTTGCGTGAAAAGGAAAAAATGATGTGTGCAATTTACAGGAGACAGAAACAGAATGGAGGGAATAAGGGAGAGAAAAAGGAGAGGATTTGCCAAAAGTGAATTTGTGTGTGGGTCTGCGTCAGTGTGTGTGTGTGTGTGTGTGTGTGTGTGTGTGTGTGTGTGTGTGTGTGTGTGTAAGGGGGAGAGTTCAGTGGCCTTCTGCAGGCTGGTGTGTCTAGGAGAGATTCGGTTGGACTCTGATCTTGAGGTTTATTTAAGCTGAATTCCGTGGGCTCATCAGGACCGGGTTACAAAAATCCTCCTATAGAACTAGAAAGAATGTGCAGCGCATACAGTTCTGCATAAGGCACAAAGGCATGTCTTTAGAGGTGGGGGCAGGCATCAAAAGACAGGCAGAGGAGGGATTTCTTTAGAGGCTGGGGGCAAAGAAGGTATTTCGGAGCTCCATTCAACACTACAGAGAAGGAGGAGGAGGGGTGTACAGTTTTGTGGTAAAGGGTGCATTTCCAGGGGATGTTAGGAACTTGGGCTTCAAATCCCCACACCTTTGCTCTTGTTGGAAGTTATTTAGCAACAATTATCCTCGCCGAACTTGAAAGGATATAATTACATTTCATACCTGTATCTCTTCTGTGTATTAAGAACAATTCATCCAAAAAAATCATGTTTGAAATGTAGCAAAAACAAGCAGGACACAAACAATTAATAACTGATAAAAAATGCACTAAAGGGTAAAGCAAATTAATTTTTATAATTTTGTTTTATGAAGTACTTTAAGAAAACAAATTATAGTATTTTGAAACAAAGAATTAATTGAAATACATTTAATCACAGTTGTAATAGTAAAAAAAACTTCATAAGTTATACTCACAAATACTGCACACCCTAAAGATGTATTTCAATAACTATTCTAGGCTGTTTTATGATCTCTTTATTAAACATGTTGGTACAGTTTATAAAGTCAGAAAAAATCTGCAACATTTTAATTTACATTAAGTTTTAAAACTACAAATACTTTTTGCTGTTTTTTTAGTCTGTCTGTCTGCTCAGAACAACAAATAAACCATAGCTTTAAAGGCCTCTACTAATGCGCCTAAAGTTAGTTTTTTCTCATTAAACACTGAAGCACATTAATTCAAAGCCAAGATGTTTTGAGAAATTTTGATCCTGCCTTTGCATTTTCTACCTGGTTAAAGTTTTTATTTTACAATACAGTGATTTACAGTGATCCAACTCAAATATTAAACTCTGGATTAATTCTTTAGATATCTTCATATTTTTAATGTAAAAGAAACATAAGAGGAGATTAAAAATGTACATAACTAAGTAAATATTTTCTCTTGTGGGCTTTGTTTGTGTCTTTGATTGGTCTCTGTGAGATGGCAGAAACCTCCTCTAAGCCATCTCCATGACCTTCTTGATCCAGTCCACATAGAAGGACACACGGATGAAGATGTTGGGCTGCCCTGGATGTCCGCAGCGCCTCATGGGGATGATCACACCCTCGAGTACCCAGCAGTCTCTGTTCTGACAGGCCAGAGGGCCGCCGTAGTCTCTCTGCAGACACACAGGAACAACACTGTGGAGTCATTATTTGTCTCTGTTATGACTGAGTGTCACTGCTGAGGTTGGAAACATGTTGCAGTCACAGCTTGTCCAGCCCAACCTCCATTATCCATATGGTGAGAGTGTTTGATTTATAGGAACGTATAAATAGCTGTACTCTTTGCTCAGGGCAATTTGAAATTTATTCTGGGGACTTAATGGTGTTAGTCTTAAACACCATTATGTAAATAGTTTTGAAGAAATGCTTACTAGCTTGTTGCTAAGTGTTGCAAGAGGAGATTGATACAACTTTGACATCAAGGTGTTTAATATAAATCTAAAGCCTGCAGCTCATGAGCTTAGTTTTGCTTAGCACCGGGAAAGTGGAAACAGCCAGCATGCTTTTGTCCAGGGGTTAAAAAAACTACAAAAAAAAATCAGAAATTAACAAACAAAATAAAACTTGTATGTCAGTGAGCTTTAAAATATCTTCAGCTTGTGGACAAAAGAGAAATTCTGATTGACTTTTAAGAAGAAATGAGGGAATTTCTTAAAATCTCTGTTTCTCAAGAGTCACCACACAGCATCAAATTACCAAGGGTCAGTCAATGTGTGAGTGCTTTGAAGACTTTTGCTACTTTAAACCACACTGTTCCTTGATTTTATACCTGTCTGAGATGATTGCTGTCACCCACAAAACACTGAAAACAAGGCTTCATTATAAAAAGACAATTGATGAAGAAACCCCTTTAAAGCCCTTGGGATAAAAAATACATTTTTTTTCTTAAAATGGAAAATTAAGTTGTCAAAGCATGCACACTCACCTCACATGCGCCTACTCCGCCCTGAAAGGAGTTTGTACACATTTCATTCTCTCGAACTCGACCTCTGAAGTATTTGTTGCATTCTCTGTTGCTCAGGACAGGTGTGCGGGCCACATTGAGGACGGTCTCATCTCCAGTCCCTTAAAAAACAGGGAGAACAGTGAGTTGGCTGATGATGTTTTCACAATGATAATGAACAGAAACGAAAGCTGGACAGATGTTGGGTGCTTCTGTAAATAGTAAAGCCATCTGTTGCTCCACAGTCTGAATAGATTGCTCATTTAGACACAACATCAATTCAAGGGGAGAAATACGTTGCTTGTTCTGAAGCAGCTACATATTATTTATTGTCACATTAGCTGCTGTGTTGTGTGAGAGATTAGTGTGGATGTCATTTTCAAAAAGAGCGTACTTACCTCTGGTTTCGCCCCATCCCGCGATCTCACAGAACGTTCCCTCAGGTACAATGTAACGTTCAGGGGGGAGACAGATCTGAGAGATACGCTCATTAAACTGGGCTGGGCTAAAGAGAGAAGAGTCAGAGGCAAAATACTTCAATGTCTGAATGAATGTGTGTGTTCCTGTGTTCTGTGTATGTAAGCACTTCACAGTTCATACAATTCAAGTTGTAGCATGACCAGTTGAGACTCTGAGGGTCCACAGACAATCTTAGTCAGCGGGATGGTTTGCACTCCAGGCTCATCGTCTTGCGGATCTCGAAACAGTGTTCCCATCATGGCTGTGTAGCCAGGGAGGTCCACATAGCTGCAGACACAAGAACAAGAGCCTAAACATGGAGATATAAACAGTACAACACGCTTGTTTCATGTTTTCACAGGCAGCTTCAGCAGTTTAACACTGTCCTACCACAAAGACTGAGAGTCCACAGTCAGTACGTACAGTGAAACTACAGCGCAACAATTCCCTGGCCAAACATTAACATGGGCACAATGACAATGCTTTCATAAAAATGTGAGGTAATGCTTAACTTGTCAACCATATTGGTGCTCAAGCTTAATACACAGTGTAGCTGGGTCACTGATATCTGGTTACAAACCAGAGAGCTGTATGATCGGGGAATGAGACTGTTACACTAAGTGTCAAGAGATTATCACAGCGATAAGAAATTTTCTTGGAAGTTCATGACTATGCATGATAAATTTCCTCTTAATGAGACTATCAGTTGTTGAGTCATTTCACCAAACCCCAAATTGGTCAAATGATTTGTAGGCTTGAGTAAAATTCAAGGATCACCTAAATCGAAACATTAAATGATCTAAAGAAGAAAGGCTTAATCTGTCAGACAAGACTAATCACTTCATTTCATGTAGTCTGATTTTTCAGTGATCAACTGCTAATGGCGTACGACTCCAGCAGGGGATCACTTGACGCTTTACTCTACACAAAGAGAGTGGAGAGCTGTCTGCATATGATTTCCCTCGTTCTCACAACACTACTGTTTCAAAATTCTGTGATCAAAAGGACACAAAATGGTAATAATCTTATTAGTGTTGCTTGATTTCATTGCAGCAGAGGATGATGAGAAATGTACATTTTATAGGCGCTTTTACCAGGAGATCCTGTGGCTGTGCTGTCATCTTAATCTGTTGTTTTTTGGTCATACAAAATTGTCAACTATCAGATTTTCCAGCCAAAAGTTTGTATTTGCAGGCTGCAAGTCAGTGCAAAAAGGTTTGAAGAAAGAACATGTTCCACCTGCCTATACATCAGATGCTACATGCTCCACCCACCAGAAGCTTTTCAAAGAAACATAGTTTCTGCAAGTACCGCCCACCACCGCACAATTTATGTATTTATCTTTACTTTTTATTTATCTGTTCAACAAACTTTGTTCCACCAACAACAAGTCAAACCATGTGGGTTCATAGCATCAATGATGAGAGGCTCTTTGGCTAAAAGCCCCAAAAAGTTGGCCATTGTTTACCAAAGGCATATGATGGCAGGTAGAGTCTCCAAGGTCGAATCAGCTTCTCAGTATTTGTTTTGTATACATAGTTATAGTGTTATGGTAGATGCAGTCCTGGGTTAATTTGTGCACAGAGGTCAATTTTGGTAAATCACAAAATCATTTAAGCCTCCTGGAGCACTCTGTTCACAGATGAAGTTTTTGACACTAAAAACGTGACAAGGGGAGTATTGTACACCATTGGAAGTGAGCAAGAGCAGCATCAGTCTCAAATCTGACAGCTAGATAAATAAACCTTTATTTTTACACACTGTACCCCAGAGTTAATAAGGTAAGAGCCATTTGGTAAGTTATTCTACATAAAAGCCATTTCAGTTTCAACTGTAAAACTCAAAGTTTTATTTTGGTGCCCACATGAGGCTTGATTTTGTTTCTCCTCTGGAGGAAGGTCTAGTGTTGTGATGTTACACATGCAGTCACTCTTAGCTGTTCTATAAACTGACTCTGTTTGACTTCTTTCTGATTCACTCTTTTGCTTCCTGCCATGATTATTTGGCCACCTATGGGTCAATTCAAGTATGAGTTTTTCAAGTCTGTGTTTTCCATACAAAAACTGTTACAACAAACCAAGATTACCAGGAGGAGAAACACTGCTTGGTGCTGATCACCCATCTGGGGTTAACCATGGATCCTCCACAGAAATGGTTTCCTTTCCTGCACACATAAGGTCAGAGATCACACACAAACAATGCAAACAAGAGTTTTTATAGCCAGTTCATGGACCGCTCCACTCACCTATCTCTGAGACTCACTGTCCACGGAGAGTTCCCTGGAACCCCGTTCACGATGCGCAACCTCGACCTGGGAAAGCGGTCTTCTCTTTTGCCGCACCCGCTGAACTCCCCTTCCTCTGGGGTCACACAAAGAAGGGAGGTAATTCATAGCATGAAAATCCCAAGAACTTCTCAATGCTGCTTCATTGTCTTTCAGAAACTAACCTACTGGTTCAGTCATGGACACTCTTTCTCCAGCTGGTGGAAACAAGAAATAGATGATTTATTAATAACATAATAGCAGAATTCTGGCTCACTTGTTTTAAAACATCCAGATGTTCTTTAAAAAGAGGCAAAGATGAGTGATGTACCACACTGTTTGATGGCACAGTAGTCAAACTCAGTTTTGGGGTCAGTGGTGTAGCACCAGGGTCCATGCTGGTCCCCATCTGGGTTACGACAGTAGTTCTCAGTCAGATTGGCATCAGGGTGAGTCATTGGATTAATCCTGGAATATCAAACATAATGCACACAGCTTTAACTACATACATAAACTTTTTGGATCTCATTACAGGGATATTTCAGTTTTTTAAAACCTGAGTTGTATGAACTACATGTCACTTGTAATAGTACCAGTAACAACAGACTCCAATCAGGTCAACCCCTTCTGTGAAAAACTGGCCATTCTGCCACATAGTTTAGCTTATATTGACTCCAGCTCAAATGTGTGCTGCAAGGACATGTTTATGTTGATTCTGTCAGAAAAGTTAGGAATTGAAAAACTTCAACCTCAAATTTAGCAAAACGACCTGTCAGAGAACTGTAGCCTGGCTTGGATGTTGTTTTTCCATAGAGGTTTCTCATTGAGGGCACCAAGCTAATGGACATCCATTGTTGCTGGTACAACTTTTATTGATGGATGAATCATTCAACACCACTTAAAAAACACTGGATTGTTTCTGTAATGTTAGAAATAAATGCAGCCAGAAATTGCATTTCTTAAACTACTTTTCCCATTTCTGACAAGTTTGAGTGTTTTTTAATTGACTTACACTCACAATCTCAAACATATAATGAACATAATATGAATTGTGGGGGGGGCAGTGATTCAAATGGTTGTCGTACTTGGTCTGGTGAGGTGTGTTAACATTCCACCTCTGGCAGGTGATACCCTTACGAGTCTTGCGGACCATGCCTCTGTAGTTTTTCCCATTTTCATGGTAGCAATCTGAAAATAGAGACATTATTATCAAGACAAAATTATTTTCTGTCACTGTAACAATGAGACCCTGTCCACTGTGTTTGTTCTTTGAATTTTGCAGCTGATTCTGCTCCCATTCTTCAAATCTGAAGAAGACATTTCACCCTCAGCCTCGATGTCGTCTGCACAGCGTTTGATCTGTAAGCACAGAGCAGTCCTCATCTCAGGCACAGATGTGAAGCACCAGGGAGCCTCCGACCCATCTGGGTTACGACAGTAATTCTCCTCCAAACCTCTGGACAAGATGAAACACACAGTCAGGTGGGGATAGTTAGGTTTATTCTGCTGTAAAACAACCTTTACAGATCACAGATTCATCTCAAAAACATACAACAGAGCAGGGTCCTATTGGCATACACTTTGATGCAGAAACACAAAAACGACGTCAAGCAAAGGACAAAAAAACATTTGAACTGCACAGCTTGGACACAGGATAAAATTAAACTGGGGACAAACGTCTTTTTCAACAGCTTTCAATCAATTTCAGAATCCAGTTTAAAACTCTTTTGCTTGTGTTCAGAGTGCTGAGTGGTCATGCTCCAGCTTATATCAGAGACCTGCGGTAGCCGTGCAACTCCAGCAGGACTCTGAGGTCCTCTGATCAGGGCTGGCTGGTTGTACCAGACTCAGAAAGGGGGGCCTTTTGAAGTAGTTGGTCCAAAAATCTCTTATTGGAGTCATCAAAGAGTCATCTTTTTAGATTTGTCTCTGTTTAACCTATTAATCTACTATTTTAATGAAATGTCCATTTTGGCTTAGTATTTTAATGTGGAGAAGTTTGTGACCTCTGTGACTTTGTGCTTACAAAGAGATCAAAATGGACAAGAGGCATACATTTTTCTTATGTTAGGTATCAAATGAATAAATCTGGGTTTTACGTTTACAATTAAAAACACATTTTGTCATATTTTGTGACTTATGTTACACAGACACACTGCCTCTGTCCATCTATTTTATTCTGACAAACTTGATTTTTTTTTTATTATTATTTGGGGATTGAAATGCTCATGGTCAAAGATAGCATGCTAAACATTCACAGGGTCAAAACATAAATCTAATATTCATTTCACATCCATATTGCCTTTCAGATTGCAGCTCTTTTTTTTTTATGTGGATCTTTGACCATTTATCATGAACCATCAGCTGTCAGCAGAGAAATGAGACTGCAACACATTTCGCTGCAGTGACATCCTGTCATCAATATTCATGTGTGAAGCAAATATCCCCCTTTCAAACCAACAGTCTGTGAGTGCATGGACATAAACCTGTACCTGCTCTCACTCTGCTCATTGCTCATGCAGGTCACTTACTTGCATTCGTATGTGTTGGGGTAGAAGGGGTGCTCGTGGGGGTGCTGTGCGTCCCAGCGCTGACAGGGGATACCTGATGTGGTCTCATTGACTTTGCCTCGATAATCCTCACCACGACCCCGGAAACAGTTGGTGGTGAAACTGGAGCGCTGACGCTTTTCAACCTGCACTTCAGCTGGAGAGAGGGTTACAGTAAAGTCATTACACAATCAGGCCACAAATGAGTTCAAAGGGTTAATATTTAAATGAGAAGGTCACATAGAAGAGACGTAATTGAGAAGCAATTTCCTATAAGGTCTTAAATTTGGTGATGAGGGGAAAACTTGTATCTAAATGAGATATAATTGTATTATGTTCAATTTGGGTATTTTCACATCTTAAACCTGCTTCTATTTGTTCAGTTCTCCTTCTTCTTAAACCTCATGTTATGCTGTCCTGCTCCTTTGGTCACATTATATGTAAGAGCAGGGGGTCTCGATGCACTAATAGGACAATCCTAAAACCAGGCAAGAAAGTACAAAAAGTTAAGATACTTAATTTAGCTTATCAGTCAAAAATTAGACTACCTATGTGCACATATTGCTTAACTTAATTAATTGGTGGCCACTGATAGCATGTTTACCCATGCTTAGTCTCTTTGGGGGGTTTATGGCAACAAAGGACTGTGGAAAACAGATCAAAGCTCTCTGTTTGCATGATTTTATATAAAATTCAACCCAAATGTTTGTGCATATTTTACAATAATGGATAAGTTATTCAAATTTAAAAGGTTTTTGATTTTTAAGGCTTTTTGGGACTCCCTTATCAGTGCTTTCAGACCCCCATTTGGGAACCTTTAAGTTAAATTAAAGGCTATATTATTAAATCTTATTTCCTCTCTTCTCTGATTCCAACTGTCAATATTTCAGCCTTTTCTTGTTATCCTGCTCTTTGTATTTCATTGGATGTCTTCCCCAGTTGCTAACCTATGTTGTGTTTCTTTTTTGTCTAAATATGACCTAAACTCCATAGTCCTAGTCTCCTTTAGATCACAGTTATAGCATTTGAGCTATTTTAAAGCTTTGGGTGTCTAAATGACTATATTTGAATATTGAAAAACAATTTCTTGATTTCAGAAAAGAAGCTTGACCTTGAACTAGACTCTTTTCATCTTAAAAATATGAAAGAAAAAAAACCCAATATATTGTTTCCTCTTTTTTGTGGATTTATGATGATGGTGGTTGTGTAGATTGATTTTGAAGGCAGGCTCAGCTCATCCTGCACCACAAGATGGTGCTATCATATAAACTTAAGTCCACAGTGATCTCTGTCCTCAGTGGAAATGCCAGAGTTTTCAGTCTTATCTAACACAACTGATGTTGAAATTCTGGAGAAAACACTGATATCCTGCTTTCAACTTTATTTATTTACTTAACATCCTGAGCTAAAAGTTCAGCAAGTCCCAAATTTAGAGTAGCAAACAAACAATGAAAAAACACATCAACTATCTTTTAAATGAATATATAATGTGAATATAATGTTAAAGAAACCATGAAGGGTCACGTGTTTTCCTTAAGCTTAGTGTTGAATCTAACACCTCATGTATGGAGGCTTTAATCTTCTCTAAGTAAACATGCAAAACAGTTGAAAATATTCATCATCCACAGAGTACAAAACTGTCCTATCACTCCAGATAAAAGCTTCTGAGCAGTCAAAACCTACATAAACTAAATGAAAGCCAAGAGAGAAAAATTAAGGAAAAAATAGTGTAATTAACCTTTAATTAACCTGAGCCCATGTGTCTCAGTGCAGGGCGTCAATCACAAACAAATATCAGCACGCTTTAGCAGCATTTACTCTTAAAGAAAATCATTGGGGCCATGTGTTTCACAAATAAGAGGGTTTCTCAATCCAGGAAGTAATCTGCACAAACACCGAAAAAGGTGATTTTTCCAAATTTAATTACAGCGGCTTAATGAGACCCAGTAATTGTGTCTCCTAATGCCACATAACAACTCAATTCAACTCAAGTCACCTCTGTGGTACGAGAGGAAACAAATGAGCAAAACAGAGCAGAGATAAGAAAAAAAGGTACAAAACTACAGCCTCCTTTAGACCACAAACAAGAAGTTTATGTTCTACTGATTTTCTTCATTATTGGATTGGCTGCTTGACAAACAGTTAAAATGTCAAGAGAAATTTTGAATTGTTCTCTGGAAACGTCTTGCTTTATGTTACAGATACAAGACTTCCTCTTTTAGAGTCTTTTTCATATTTCAAGTTCATGTCGTGACTAAAGGTCTTAAATTCCCACCTCCTCTGTAATCAAAGTATTTAGTTTTATAAAGTATAATTTTTTTTGTCTTACTGCACTTGCTGATCTCACAGTTCTCTCTTTCCACCTCTCTGTCTGTGGTGTAGCACCATGGCACCGGAGAGGCGTCAGGGTTACGACAGTAGTTATCATCCAAACTCTTATCAGGATATCTAAATCAAACAAACATTTTCAAAAAAACAGAGAAAGAAACTTTTAGCAGGGGAATTTCCAGAGCGGGTATGACATTGATTTCAAAGCTTACTGGGAATGAGGTGTAAAAGGATCAGTTTACATGATGAGTTTAAAACAGGGAACATAAGAATAGATACTTCTCAGGTTGGTAGATGTGTTGGTGTGGGTACTGCTGGTCCCATCTCTGACACTCTCTGCCGCTCATGGTGTGGTCCACCTGCCCTCTGTAGTCCTCCCCATTGCATGTGATACACACCTCTGCAAACACACACCCACACACCCACACACAGTCAGAGAGCTGAGAAGAGACAACAAACTCACCCTGCATGTAAACATTTTATTGCACAAGGCCTATAATAAACTAATAATTTCCTTGAAAGAAGCTGATATAACTGTGATTTCTTCTGAATGTATCTGCACTGTGTCATTTGGTCTAATTACAGTAAACAGAGACTCTGCTCAGTTTGTCTGGCTGATGATTACAACCTTCTTTAACCAAAGTCAGAGAAAGGGAGCAAAATATATATACAGCTGTTTCATCAAGTGTAGTTCTTTTCTGTTGAAGGAATGTGTTTCAGATTTGAGTTGTTTTGAATAACGATTTGATTCAAAGAAAATAAGTTCAAATGTATTTTTCAAAAATTCTTTCTTTTAGACTTTACTTCACAACAATTTTCACTTTCTCTTTATTTCTCACTAAATCTTTTTATAAACATTTGAATATTTAATTGTCATTACACTTACATCAACTCTTTTTTGCAGAACGTATCATATTGGACACATGAGTTTCAAAGAACTCTGTGTCATCAACATGAGAATAAGTTGTCTTAAAAACCTGTTAGGAAATGTACGACATACATTCTACCCCCTTGAGGATCATCATATCACTACATGCAGATGAAGTTGTGTTTTGGCTCTTTTCAAAGTGGCTGCTCTGATGAAAGCATTCGCACATGTTTTTCATGAAAGTCATTGCTTATTTTCAAGAAGCTGCAGTAAGAATAACATTTAAATTATTTTTTGCATTGTAAGAATAACATTTAAATTATTTTTTGCATTGAAAGAATGCATATTTACAAAAAACTTAACTTAAAAAGTTGCCAAAACCTCCCAATTCATCAGCTGTTACAATAAAAATATCATAAAAAATATGATACAGGAATTTTTTTGGTGGATTTTGTTAAAAGGGTTAATAAATATCTCAGCTCCAAAAAAATAGTGTTTTCTGCCCCCTTTTTTTGATGGGTCAGGCTTTACAGGGTTAATGACTGTAATGTACCATCTTTGCATTGTGGGATGTTGCAGCTCTCGTATCGCCTCTCAGGATCTGTCGTGTAGCACCATGGACCGATTCGATCCCCGTCTGGATTCCTACAGTAGTTCAGCTCCAGACCGTTGGCAGCTGAGGGAGTCCACCTAAAACAACCACGATGAGGTTGTCATTGCACAGGACGCTGATGTTTCAGGGCAGTAACACCTTTTCTTCTTTGATATGCTCTACACTGCTAACGCTGGATTAGAAATGTCACGGTAACCATTTTTGAGTGCAAATAAAGCTTCCATATTTTAATGAATATTTACTTTGCATTAGCTGAATTTTAAAAAATTGTCAGCACTTTCACCTCAATTAAAAAAAAATAGATGAAGTTTGAGAGAAATGTCTGCTTCTTCATATTTTAGAAAATATAACCATACAGTGAGTGTGAAGTGTCTCACCTGTGATCATGAGGAAACTTGGACCACCACTGCTGGCAGGTGAGCCCGCTTCTTGTGGTGAACACCTTCCCTCTGTAGTCTTCTCCTTTACCCACAATGCACTTCCTGACATAGACTTTTTAATAAAAACAAGAAGTTAAACAACAAATATAAACGTGAATTTCTGTAACAAATTAGAGTGTGAGCAATTTGAGTCTTACCTTTCTTCTCGTAAAGGTCACAGTTCACGTTTCTCTTCACCTCTGCATTGCTGCCGTCTCTCACCCAGGGCAGGTGTTTACAGGTGACCAATGGACGGGTCTCATAGTTGAATGCTCTAGAGAAGATGGGTGTATTAATAAAAATGGAAAGTTTGAAAGGATATTACAATAGAGGCAAAAAGTGTGTATGGATGTCATCTTTAAAAGCATGGTTGTAAAAAGCAGTTAGGACATCACACGATTGAATCTTGATATTATGCAGTCACGAGTGGGCACGCAATCATGAGGATATGACACGTACATCGACCAGCCAACAGCTACCTGGTTTTATGCGGGCCCCTTCTCTCAATTGGAGGATAAAAATAGCCATGACCTGTGGAGACTCCTCAAGGACTCTGAAGGTATCTCTTGCAAGAAAACATGTGCAGCAGATCCTTTAAGCCAACTTCTTCAATCATTGTGTGCTTCAGCCCTGACGCTCATGTGTGCATTGTAGGAGCTTGCGATTTTCCATGCTGGACATTGACACAGCATTGCAAGGTTTATTTTTCTTTATCCAATCCAATTTTATAGGAACTTTTTGTAGTTAAATGCTGACCATTACATCCCACAAGAGCTGCAGCTTTGCAAATATTTCTGCACAGTGGTCAAGCCACCATGATTTAGTCCTTGTCAAAGTCACTCACATTCCGACGCTTGTCTGTTTTTCCTGCTTCGAACACAGCAACTCTGAGGACAAAAAGTTCACTTGCTGCCTAACATGGGCCTCCCCAGTGCGAGATAACAATGGGAAAAAGGAGTACTAGTGATGTTCACCTCACCTGTCAGGAGTCATAATGTGATGACTGAGTAGAGTATTAGTGTAAACAAGCTTATTTAGTAAAGGAAACATAAATAATTATTATAATTACTATTGTTAAAGTTGATTCGAGAAGATTGTTCACTACAAAAACGAAAATCTTTAAAACTTTTATTTGCAAGAGCATGGCCCCTCAAATGTGAGTAGAAGTTACAAAGTTACAACCCTGTTTCCAAACACCGTTTTTTTAAATTAAGGAAATAAAAGTAACTTTAAAACTTTACTTCATAAAAACCCTCAAAACTATGTGTTATGGCCTAATTTCAAGTAAATAAATATACAAGACTTAACATGAGTCTCATTTACCTGACAAGTTCAGAAAAATGTCTTAATTTAAGATAGTAGAGGCCAAAATACTCATTACTAACAAGCCACACATCACTTTTCTTTTAATATCTTGAAGATATTGTGGAAAGACATTTTTCTGTAATTTTCAGGTGGATCTAACATTAATAAAGTCTGTTGTTATAAAAAAATAAGACAAATACTTGCTATCTAGATGGTATATCTAATTGAAATTTGCACAAAGGTGTCGTATCGAGTATGAGGACCAGATTTCTTTTTGTTGTTTTGTGAAAAATATATGCTTATTTAAAGTGGATGCCAGTAACATGTTTTAAAATAGCTAAGATAGGTAATCAGGGCTGCAAATTATAGTCGTGTCACTTTAAAGTTAAAGAAGTGTACACTGATATTTAAAACTTGTGAGGTGCATATTAAATTTCAGCACAGGAAAATGCTCTGTAGCTTCAGCAGACTCACAGAGCAACACATAGCTCTTCTCTAATGTGGCCCATGAGGATTCCAACCTGCTATAGTGTAGTTGTGTGTTGATACCTGCAGTCCAGAGACTGTGAGCAGCGTGTGGCACAGTCTTCCAGGTCCAGACCGGGTAAGAGCTGGACTCGGGCTGAGTTCCAGGAAGTGGGGACCAGCTCTCGGCCCTCAGAGCGCTGGAAGTCATTCAGGGGACTGCGGTAGCCTGTTTATGCCCAACAAAACAATCATTCAATGACTGAACCAGGGCCTGGTCTCTCTGCTGAGTCCAGGTTCACTATGGGGTTCAGGTGCTCTGTGGTACCAGCTGCAACATTTGGGCAGGAGCCTGCTCACATATAACCTTTGGACCAAGCCAGTGTTGGTGTGTGAGGTAGAGAAACAGACTTACTGAAAGACAGCACTACTACAAGGGTATATTATGTAGTCATTAGATTATATAGTATAAAATATTAAAATTAAAATAAATACTTTTATTGGGCTTGTAGGCTACAAATGTCTCTGTAAACCCACAAACAGGCCTTTAATAATTTTAGGTGATGTCAAAATGTAAGATAAAAGTTATCAGTTTCACTAAACATATAAATTATAATAACTTTTATTCAACTTAAGACAATAAAGTTAAAATGTTCTTACCAGAGGTCACGTCGACTGTCAGGAGAACACAGAGCAGCAACACTTTCATTGTTGGGCAGATTTATGAAACTGGACTTAAATCTTGAGTCTTATTCCTTACGATGTCGGTCATGAAACATCAAACCATCCTTCAAAGCATTAAAAAAATCCAGGCTGTAAAACTTAGAAATATGCGTAGAGACCTGAACACCTCCACCTACATGCGGACACTGAGCCCTTAGTCAAACAGAGGCCTAATCCCAGAAACACAGCTGATCAATACTTTTATCAATCATTGATGAAGAGTGGCACATCACTCCTCTTCAGCCGCTTTTTCATGATCTCCAAACAGTCACTGTGATACAGGTTTAAGTTTTATCTTCGTTTCAAAGACACCTACTGATCAGATGCTATTAAAGCAGTTCCCAGTGCAGACGCTAGACGTCAGTAGAATAAATTTACAGTGTTTTTTATTTCCTTCACTTTTCCGGGGGTAACAAGGGAAAGTTGAGCTGGGACAGTCTGGCTGGTTCAAAAGTTAATCCTGGTTTCATGACTGCAGACTGAAAGTTAAGGTGAGAACGGTGCATTGTTTTCTCTTCGTGTTTGATATTGAGCTCGATTTCGCAAATAAAATTACTTGATGTGGACTGATACACTTTATTAAAAGGAAGATATAAATGTTGAAATATTAAAAGGAATACTGTCTGAAGAGTCTAACATGTCTTCGAGCTGACACTTCATGAATAGACGTTTTGAATGTGTTGACACTGCTCCAGGTGCACGGTGAGCTGAGGTCACTACAGAGGCAGATATTACGTTGTTTATTATTCACTTCAGCTTTTTGTATTTAACTGTGTTCCCCTGAAGTAGCCACACATTTGTCTTTATCACTTGTAGGTATTCTTTGCACGTTAACGGACGTTGTGGACGACTCTAAGTTTCAGTTATGTCAAATATTACACATTAAACGCATCACGAGTTCAACCACAGTTTCTGCGTCACGTCGAAGAAACTAAGCTACTAAATCACAACACAGAAATACCCAAATACAACGTTTTAACATAATTCTAGGTGTTTAACGTTGCCACTATTTTGATAACGAAGCTTTTAAGGGCAGAGCTGCTCTTAATTATGTGAGATAATGCTGGTAAGCTTACTATTGTCTAATAAAAAGATAACAGTCTTCGTCAAAGCTTCTGTGAATGACAGGTGTCCATGGGATTTAGCGCCCCCTGTGGGCAAAGCATCTTCAATGTTTGCTGATTGTTTCCTGATTATGTGTGAAGCATTATTCGAATAAAAAAAAAATCATTCTACTTCTTTACTAAGCGCAAGTCTTTCATTTGGGAATTAGAAACAGGACTTTTTCTTCTGCAGGCTGCCTGACACATAATTCTTTGCAGCAGTGTAAGCCATTAAAAATGCAAAGTTTTTATTTTTTTTTATTAGATGTACCTACAAAAAACAAATACAAAATAAGATTACTGCTCAATTACAAGATTTAGGATTGAACAGACTTGAGAGGTAAATTCAACTAATTTCAACAACTAATTTTCAACAACTAACCTTTATGACAAAAAGTGTAAGATGAGCAAAAAAAAAAAGCTTGTTAAGTAGCTCTGATATTAAACATTCAACAGAAAGACAAAGCAATAATGTAGCGAAGAAAAAAAATAAAACAAAAAAATTCACAAGATATATCAAGAGACAAAACATAAGGGTTATGGTGACATCATTCCTTACTTTTTCCTCCTAGTTTTCTTTTTTTATAAACAGTCCTATCTATAAATAAAGGCATGAAAGCTGAAAAATGATAAAAGAAAATCCCTTATATCAGTGTGAGTCCGTTATGTAACCAGCTTTAAAGTCCCAACAGGAGCTTTAAAGTTTTTAAACTAAAATAAAAGTAAATAAAGCTAAAGAGTAAAACTACAAACTTAGTTTTTTTATTCACAAGTATAGGAGTGAGAAATAAATTGTTTTGTGCTGTGCTTGATTTTTAGCCAGGATGTCAGCTGTGAGGCAGTCAGAGGGGAGCATTCAGGTGCAGAGCTGCACAGCTCCGCTCTTCTTCAGACAAAGTGAACCATCCTCCGGGGAAGCCAGAATGTCAGTTTTACTCCTTCATGGTATCCGTTTCTCCTCTGAAAACTGGCTCAAAATCGGCACTCTGGACACTCTGGCCAAAGAGGGCTGCAGAGCGGTCGCCATTGACTTGCCAGGTTAGTCTAATGGGAAGAGGTTGGATCAAAGCGCAACAGAAAGCTTGCAGTCATGGGCTTCTTGTGGGAAAAATCCAAGTTTGCTAAATGTTGTATACTGACAGCACTGAAGCCATGCAAGGTTAAGATTTTGTCCTTTGACTATTTCTCAATGGATGTGAGGATAATCATCAACATTATCATCAACTCATCAGAAATAAAGGAGTAGAATAACTTGTGTATGATTGAGTTCCTTTTCCTTTTCGAAAACAAGAAGATGTTACTGAGGCACATCTTTTGGGACAGTAAGAAATAAGAACAGCACATCAGACAATGCAAACCTTCTTAGGAAAAGTATATTCAGCCATCTGTCTTCAAAATCACAAAAATGAGTGTCAAAAATCTTCTCGATGATATACTTGTGCTTCAAAGAAAATAGTTCTTATCTTCTTTTCAGTTTGTCTTCTTCTTTTGTTCTCTCTTTGTTGTCCGGTTTGGATGAGCTAGCTTACACTTACAACAATACTGTCAAGTCACATTAAAGGATGATACTAGTGAAGCTCAGCCATGGTAAGTGAAGTGCACATGTGCTGTATTGTGACTGTAACTACCATGAAAGCCTTAGCTTAAACACATAGGCAAGGAGACAGCCTAAGAGGCTTTATGTGATGCTCCTGGATTAACCCCTGAACTTATAGGAAGATTTTGTATAGGGGACAAATTTAAGGTAGTTTATGTAGCTGTGTACTGGTGTGAACACATGGGGGAAAGTGGAAGTTGTAAAGCTTTCATGCGTCTCTTTTTCATGTGTCACGCCTTTATTCACAGGGCTCGGTCGATCGAAGTCAGCAGAGCCCCCTGCCGTGGTGGGAGAACTGGCCCCTGCAGGTTTCCTGAGGGAGGTGTGTGAGCAGCTGAGTCTGAGCCCAGTGGTGGTGATCAGCCCCTCCCTCAGCGGGATGTACTCCCTCCCCTTCCTCATGCAGCACCAAGATCTGGTTCAAGGCTACATCCCTGTTGCTCCAATCTGCACTGACAAGTTCACAGCTGAGCAATACCAGAGTGTGAAGGTACAGTCTAATGTGTGGCTACTTAATATTCCTGCTGAACAGCACCATGTTTGCTCCTCCTTCCCTCCTTTAATAGATAAGTCGAGGGACCGTGAATGTCAGCCCCATTTTCCACTCGCCCTTTCTTCTTGGTGGATTAAAAATGCAAACACAAGAGGAGCAGATATCATGTCACTCAGTACTTTCAGAGATGCTCTTGGCTTTTATCCAGTTCCCAACTAGATATCCTGGATGGCTAGCCATGGGAGGTACTTTATCCATTAGAAAGGTGTGTCCGTCACCAAAAAGGGTGCAAAAAACAAAACAAGCAAAGAAAAATACAGAATGTATAAAGATACATTAGTAACAATAAAGGAGAGTTTTAGATTTGGCAATTATTTGATTTTATTCAAGAAAAAAAGGGGTGTAACGTGTCTTGTGGCTGTGGAGGAGGATGACTTCATGGCCTGCTTAAACTAAAACTGCTCAGTTTTTAACCTCAAGTTCTTAAGCTTTGAGGCAAAGCTAGACTAATTAATGACTTTTGCCTTAAATAAAAGTGTATCCTTCTTTGTCCTTATTTTGTTGGCCAGGTTTCTTTATTCCTTTCATCTTGACATGAATAAATCACACATGTATCACACATAATGAACCAAAAGAATACACGTCTCTTTGTAAAAAACAGCATTTTTTTCAACATAGCTCACCTGAAGATTCTTCTTCTTCACTCTGTGTTGATGTGTCCTGTATCTCTCCTGTTTCTCCTCCAGGTCCCATCCCTGATTGTTTATGGAGACCAGGACTCTCAGCTGGGAGAACTGTCGCTCCGCAACCTGAGCAATCTTGCCAATCATAGCGTAGTGGTGATGAAAGGGGCGGGTCACCCCTGTTACCTGGATGACCCAGACACCTGGCACAATGCCCTGACAGACTTCCTGAGCAGGCTGTGAAGATCCTCACTGCACAGATGCAATTAATGACTGAGTAACATTCCTTTAAGGAGAAAGTGAAACCAATGACTTCTTACGAGGCAGCGTTTTTAACTAATTAAATGTCAGCAATTAAACTAAAATCAAGAAGAGGGGTGATGAGGCTCAAAGTTCAAAAGATAAATTAAAAAGTGTCAAGAATCCGAGTGGTTTTGATAATAAAATGATGCATTAGAGAAACTTAAAAAAAGGCTTACACTTGTGCTTCAAGCAACCAATTCCCAGCCAGGCTGATGATTTTTTTTGGGAGCACAGAGCCCTCCAAGGGGAATTGAGCAGGAAAAAAAAAAAAAATCAAACATCTGTTCCTCCATGTCCTTGAAGAAAACAGAGGACTATTGATAGTGTTACATAAACAAACAGCTGACCTCCCCTTGTGTCTGACTGAAAAATAAAACACCACACCCAGAAATGAAGTGAAAAATATGAACATTATTTAATAACTGATTCTCTGTAATAAACAATTTGAAAATATTTTACAAGGAGTCACAGACACAATATCTTACAAATTTTGCCCTCTTCTTTTTTTTTTAGCTTCATCTGTACAAAAGAATGGAGCGACATGGACCAGTGCCCAAAAAAGAAGGAGCTAAATCTTTCGCACACACCAACATTCACCCTCACACACGCCCACAGGAAATTAAAAAACGAACAAAAATAAAACAAAATAAAAAACATTTCAACTTCAGATCTCATACTTATCAACAGTGCTGTATTCCTATATTTATTTTTTTTCAACTTCACTTAAATTTGACTGATTTTCTTCTTTTTTTTCTCTAAATGTTGCTGTTATTTTTTTTCACACACTTGGTCAAACATGGTCACATAGCACCAGACTACAGACTACAGAATCACATACACACGTGTCTTTCCCACAGAGACGCACCAACACAGATGCAGCGAGGGTCGGGAGGAGGCAAGAGGCTTTATGAAAACCATCCCCCGCACTTGTTTCAGGGTCCTGTCCTAAAGCTGACACCCCCCTCTCATCCCCATGCTAGACCAATTTTCTCTATTTTCTCTCTTTTTTTTGGCAAAAGTAAATTTATTGAACCACAGAAGTTGTGTGTCCCTTGAAGAGTTTTTTATTGGGCTGCACACATGAATCCTCCGAGACCTTCAGGCCCGTGCTGCTCTGTGGAGACCCACTCCCTGAGCTTTCCTCTGACATTCTGCCCCCTCGCCAAAATAAAAGCACACCTTGGGAAGTCCTTGGCTTACTTCTGCCTGGTGCGTGACATCTCCCAGCTGGGCATGAATAAGTGTCATTAAATGTTTGCGTACAGCTGTGTGTCTGTGTGCGTATGAAGGTGCAAAAAACTAGAGGCCTACATATTCAGTGTGCGCACAGAGGTCAGGAAAAGAGAGGAAGTTGCAGGGGGTACATTTCCACAGGCACGTGTAGCGCTCATTTACAGACAGTGAAAATCGGGATATACACACGGATTTAATGGCACAGGACAGAGACAAACAAACGCTGGGAAAGTCAAACTGCAGCCAGCGTCAGATTACTCCAAGCAGCCTGCCGAATTTGGAAAAACAAACATTGATAGTGTCCAAATTTAAATTTTTCTTATGTCTTGGATTTGCTGTGCTGCAGGTACTGTGCCAGCATGTTTGTCACATCAAATAGTACCAACAACTGTACAGAGTGTGTAGTTATGGTTCAAATTGTCGCGTGAGTTCTCCCACCTGAGCAATACAGTGAAATTTGTGGGTGGGTGTGAACACTGAAGGTTGAAGACCTTTTTTACTTCTTTTTTTCTTTCTTTTTTGTGAAATTTAACACTCCCACCTGCTTTCCAGGCTTTTGAAATCAAACAGGCATTGATCAAAAACGAATCATTCCAAGACGTAAAAGTACTGAAATCAGACCTCACTACACTTACTTAACACCAAGAAAACTCAGGGGGAGTGTTTGTGTGTGTGTTCAAGATGATTTCTTTTTGTGTGTGAGATAGAGAGTGACGATGAGGAGTGGGAAACGATAGCAGAGCTCCGTGCTGAGTAACACTAAGGCATTTCGAGAGGCTTTGTTTACTATGTTGCATCTGAAGCAGAAAACACTGATGAACTACACATTCTTTGAGACACCTCTGCTCTGTAAAGAGAAACATTTACGAAGACTGAAGTTTAAAGATGGATTCTTTTCCTTTCAGTACAATCCCCCCCTTTTTTCCCCACCACAACACCAGATTTTTGTATGTTTGCAACACAGGGGCAGTAACAGAAGAGCTCAACAACCACAACTGTCATCCCTCACACAAGCTCATTTAAAAGACATTCCCTTTGAGGGCTGTTAAATGCAAACGTACACACACACACACATCCACGCACAAACACATACACTTCAGGCAGAACTATAGCAGTAAGTTGGCCCTAAAAACGCTCTACGGCCAGTTAAGTTGCTGTGTACTTATGGTAGCTCTTTACATGGCTCTGTAAAGAAACGGTATAGTAACTCCATATGATGGCAGTCAGGTGGCTTTCGAGGGGGCAGATGCATGAAACGGTGTGTAAAGCTATTCTCGTAGCCAACAGATTCAGTCTCACAAGCCAAAGCCTCAAATAAAGCTGCTTTATAAAGATACTATACAGTAACTCTACTCTTAAACAGCCGCTGTGGTCCAAAACAAAGTGCATCAAGGCACTATGAAACAGAGTGGCTCCTAAACATGGGAGTCTAAATGACTTTTCACACATCATAATGACCAGATGAGAAACTGTGACTGATTATAACCAGACTACTACTGCACGTGATCACCATATTTAGTTGCCTCTTTCTGCACTTTTGTTGGAAATTGTTGATAAGCCCCTATACCCCAGCAGCGAATGGTTTTTGAAGATTCAAACAGCATCAGTCCAAAGAAAAAGAGCCAAATAAAATACAAAACAGAAAGTAAAAACCCACCAGGAGCGACTATGAGGAGGTCATGAGGCAGAGATTTCGCTGTGTCTGTTTTGTGAACAGAAGTAAAGCACATTTACAAATCCAGATCTGGAGTGTTATAATCGAGGTTTCTGGAGAACCCTCATGAAGTCTGGCAGAGGTGAGCTGAGCTTCAGAGCACAGAGATTACTTTTTTCTTTAAACATCAGTCCAAACCAGAGGTCAGGATGGCCAATTGATCATGAGGGAGAACACAACATCGAGAAATGAGCAGGAACCAAACACTGAGTCATGTTTAGCTGCTGTCACCAAATCAGATAGCGCACGCCTTAAATAGATACTATAAGTGAAGAGTACTTCATGAAATGCGATTAGCATCATGTAATTACAATAATCCCCAGTGGACATCTTTTAAAAGCATTAATCTGTAGTTACGAGGCGCGGCACAAATGAATCAGTGTTCAGTTTCTGAGTGTGTCCTCAATCTAAATCAGAAGCCATTTCCTTCTTGTGTTTTGGCTATAAAAATAAGACCACATGAAAGTCTATCTCATTTTGGCAAGTAGATATAGTGCATAAATTAATTCATGTCTTCTCGAGATAACACCTAACGACTTCTGTTTCAAATCAAAAACTAAATACACTGTATGTTTGGAATACTCATCACTTCAGCAGTTTTATACTTGACATTTTGTATATGTGACAGTTCTTTTTTTCTTTTCATTTTCTTTTATGGTGGCTATAGGTGGCTGAATGGTCCACAGCCTCTGACCAGAGGTGAATGACAGAGCGATGGGCTCTGAGATGGAGGAGAGAAGAAGGAGGAGAAGTCTCCCTCCGTTTGTCTGTCTTATAGACAGACGACCTCGACTCTCCAGTCTGTGTGAGGTGGGAGGTCTGTGACGAAGACATCCACCTGTCCTCTGTCCCCTCCCTTCTCTAGAATGGAGGAGTGGGTTGACTGTGGAGGGGTTTGTTTTCTCTTTTTCTGACGCAGCCTCTGATGATCCAGGTGGAGCGACACCGCGGGGGTGCATCCTCCTGCAGATGAAGGTTAACTGGCTGAGGACACAAACGTCCGGCAGCGACACAAACTGAAGCGAGCTGGGTAGCGCGGCGCTCAGGGCTTCCGTTTTGCTGTGACAGGAAGTCCCATTTTAACCTATGACTATAACAAGGGAAGGGCTGAGGGGAGAGGAGGGGGGTCAGGGGGTTTCAGGGTGGAAAAAGGGGGGTTCAAATGAAGAGAAGCGGAGCAAAATGAAATTATTGTAGTGGCGAGTGGATGTGGGGGCTGACAGCAGGGTAGAGGAGGAGCAGCTGGAGGAGCAGTAAAGTGTAGAGGGACGGACGGAAAGAGTGTCCTCGACCACAGTCTGACGTGTTCTCCTGCAGAGGACGAAAAGGAGCTCTTAGCATAAATCAGGAAGAGATTTGAGAAGTTGTGCTGCATGCTTAAGAAATGCTCAGCTAGCCACAGACAGTCAGCTATCATCAGCTAATTACAGCTGACTTTTCTCTATTATTTCATTGGTCCAAAGACTCGGCTTTAAAAACAGAAGCAAAAATTGTTCTGGATGTCTTGAATGTGACAAAAATGATGCATTTTTAATATCACTTTTTGTTTCTAACAACACAATTTGATATCTTGTATGTCGTGTTTTGAATGTACAGATAGAGGACGCCATCTTGGCTTCACATCAGAGTATGGACAGAAAACAGGAGAGAACAGCAATCCTTGCTCTTGGCAGCACCTCTACAGCCCCAGTTAATAATAATTTATCTCATTTGTTTAATCTTTGAATAAAAAAAAAACTTTAACTACAGTTTAAGTCTTAGGGGGAGGTAAGGGGCGGGGCTACTGCTGTGTCTGAAATCACTTCCTCTTTCATTTCTGATGTGGGTATTGCATTGTGACAGAAGTGTTAGTAGAAGGGAGTGCATTGAACTTTACGTCCAACTTTGGAATATAAGTTGAGATATTTAGACCACAGACTGCATAAGGAAATGGATGACATGACAGCTCCCAAAAGTGAAACCAAAAAAAACAATCTGCATCTCCTTCACATTAATCAACAGGACATGGGTCGAACTTTAAAATAAAAACAGATGTCCAATAAATGTAAGCCTAATTGATTCATTGATGCTCAAAATAGAGTTTGATGTCATGGCAGAGAGCCAAGTTGACCTCCTCTGCATTAACGGAGGAAAACATGGACACTTGTACTATAACCATTTGAGGAATTTGTTATGCTGTCGACTGTTAGACCCAAGACATCTTTGCTGTTTAGTGACTGAAGCACCTGTAACAGAGATATCTTTTGGGCTCATTTTTTTTTCATTTTTCGTTGAAGTCAAACTTTACATGTGCAGAATTTGGAAATAAAGTTAAAAAAATGGTGCGTTATAAATCAAATTATCGTTCATGTTGGATGAGACCTGTGGAGTCTCTTCTTGCTTGTTTTCTTCTCAACATGAAAGGGATCAGAGTTATGGTTATTCCTAAAAGGTGGAACACTTGTCTTCACTTAACATAGCCCATCTTTTAGAGAAAGATAACATGTAAAATGTGTCTTTATATCTTACAGAGATGTTATTGTCAAAACAAGTTGCAGGTCCTTTTCGATAGCGTGCCACTGCCATTTCTTCACATGGATTTTCCTCCTTGACTGAAAATTAACAGAATTAAGGAAAACTCGAACCCTTTTTTCTGCTTTTCTCCGTTTTCCTCACTTGCCTAAAAAGAGTAAAGACTGGTCATGATTCACACTATTGTGACAAAAATAACCTTCAAATGAACATGAATATCAGTGTTCCCACAGGTACAGTGATATAAAGACAAAATCAAGCAATGAGAGAGTGTGTCGTCTCCTCTCCCAGCTGGTGTAAAAAGTGAACAAGGATACACTCCTCCTCCTCCTGGGACAGCTTCTCTATCTCACAGGAGTTACATGGCAGCTTCTCTGCCACCACGAAGAGCAAGTTGGTGTTGTTTATCCTCTTGGCGTGAATCAGCCTACAAAGAGAAAGAGAGAAGAAGAGAAAGCTCTGTCAACAACCCCCCTGCTCGCTTACATCACAGGCTCATTTACTAATGGATCAGCAAGATTCATGAGACGCTCTTATGAGGCTCATTTAGCCCATGATATGACCGTTTCATTAAGGATGAGACGCTTTAATCATCAGCAGAGTTTATTAGCTCACACAATAAGATGAATCCGTCACTCTAACTGCGCTGCTGTCACAGCACAGCTCTTTATGTTGTGTGTATGTGTATGTTTGTGTTTGTGTTTATGCTGCATACAGACCTGGAGCAGTTGACACAGTCTTGTATCATGCTGTAGGAGTTGCTGAGATTACTTAAGTAGTACTGAGTCTGGATCATTACACAGCTACGCTCTTTGGAGTCGTATCCTTCAGCGTCCACCTCATCTGCAGCACCAGCAGAGCACAGAGACATCACAGTTACACTTGTCATTTCAACTGATTTATGAGATCGGAGTGTGAACATAAAAAAGATGTGTGTTGACAAAAAGCTGTAAAACTTCCCTCCTTTAGAGTTTCTTCATGTGGCTTTTGCTTTAAGTTTGTGCACTCAGGCTGAAAACCTGCACTGATATACATCACTGAACCATCAGTGGCTGCACTTTAGACTCTTGGATCATATAACTTCAGGGGAACAATTTACACTGCATAACACAGCAATGCTTTGCCAAGAAATATTCTACTGTTACACAGACAACCTGACTGATCTTTTATTGAATAAATCACCATAGATGTATCTGAACTCCGCAGCACTGGAATGACAAAGTTCTCTTTGAGTCCACTAGAGGGTGCAGAGTCTGTCTTTGGTCAGGTGGGGTAAGATCAGAAGTTGATTAAAACTGTGTACATTTTAATTTCACTGATTTATAATTGATCTTACAATAAATTTTATCCTGTTAAAAAAACGAAAAGCATCACTCATTGTTAGAGTTGTGTTTAATATTGTTTTATCACTTCTATTTCTTTTGAATTAAAGTTATTTATTTATTTTTTATTTATTGTTGAATTGTTGTATAATTTAGAATTATTCCATTCTTGATTCATTGAATATTTCATTTTGATTTTTTGAATTTTATTTCATTTCAATTAAAGTTTATTTTAAACCATTTTCCTCTCTTAATAACCATTTTTATTTATTTAGATTTATTTCATCTGATTTCGATTTTTAAATTTCATTTTATTTTAATTAATTTTAGTTTATTTTAAAGCATTTTGTTATCTTAATTACATTTTAATTTTTTCATTTATTTAGATTTATTTAATCTGATTTTATTTAATAGTGGTCACCCAATTTTATTATTTTGATTTTATTGCGCTGATTTTATTTTTTTAGTAGTGAGTATTTTAAGTATTTTATGACTCTCTACACCCATTGCTGTTATTTATTGTGTCTGCTCTTTTTTGAAGCACTTTGGGCTGCATGTTTTAATGTATGAAAGATGCTATATAAAAAGATGAGTTTGAGTTTGAACAGGCATCTAGAGTTATTCAAAAATCTTTAAATAATAAAAAAACAAGTTTAATTTTTTATGAAACTTTCCTTTCTTTCTATGACTGAGAGATGACTTTGGAAGTGACACCCCTTGTGTCACTCCCATGTTGTCCATTTGTCAAACATAGATCACTGTGTAAAAAAATTGGTGTTCATAGGACCCAGATTAGACGTCTACAAAGTATACATTTCAAATAATCCTTACACATGAAAGTGGTTTGATTTTTTATGTGAATCCAGGCCTGAGGTTAACTTTTGATGAGTGAAGGTGTCCTGTTCGCACTCACCTGTGACGAACCAGCTGTGATAGGCGAGCCCATAAATGAACTGTTGAAACAAGGACCTGTGGAAATAAAGATGCTTAGTATTGGGGTGCGTCCATGCAGTACTCTGTGGGGTTATGTTTGTATCCAGGAGGACTCTCACCATGCAGCTGCAGATGTCCACCAGGCAATGTTTACAAAATCTGCGATTGTAGGCTGCAGAAAAAAAGATTGCGTGAAAAATGGATTAAATTCTCTATGTATGATATTCATTCCTTTTCATTTGATGTTTTTAATGTTTTTTTTTTTTTTTTTTACCACAAAGACTCCTCTGGGTGCAGCTCCAGCCTCACTGTTAGGAACACGCTCACACACAGACTGGTAGTCAAACGACTGCTTGCGGTTGTATAAAGAGTTGTTGTAGAGAGCGTACATCAAGTAGGGTTCAACATCGCTGAAAAACATCCCAACCTGTGGAGAAAAAGAAACAAACAGTCCAATGAGTGTGAGATTTAGTTATGAAAGAGAGGTCAACACTGGTTTGGATTTATTAACTTCACCTTGTTCCAGTCATCCTTCTGATTGGACATGATTAGGAAGCCACCGTCGTCGATTAAGTAGCACAAGAGATCCTGCACACAGGTATTGAAAGTACAGTGATGTGATACAGAAGATCAAGCTGATAGAAGTAGACTATTGAAGATTTGTAGAAATACTTACATCACTGTTTGCTTCACAGTCCATTTCACAGACATTGTTTGGTCCACACTGTCACAGAGGACAAAACAAGGTAAGCAGAGACTTCTGGGAAAATACTTCTGGACACTTATGAAAGAGTTAGAAATGTTACCGTGTTTGAGCCCTGACGGTTGTCTGTGTGGTTGCTGGCAAGAATTTTAAACTTATCTGTCCAGGCCTCAAGGTCAAGCTTCACTCCAACCACTGAGATAAAGAAAAACATGAAAAAGTTTAATTCAAAATAAAAAATATTAAAACTGAGCATCAAAGAGAGGGCCCAGAGCCCAGACAGAACCGCAAAGTGACAATCAATACCAACACAGACGTGTAATTATCTGCACCTTGCTCTCAGACTTTTACTTTAGCATCTGTAATCATAAAGATTATTTCTGAGTCAACCTGCGGGTTTGATGGTCTTCCCTCCCACTGCGATCTCCACCGCTGTGCTGACCAGGATTCCTATAGTGTCGTTCTCTGGGTTCAGCAGCTCGTCTCTGGCTTTAAGAGGGAAAAAAAAAAAAGAGAAATAAGCCAAGGAAGCAGGAGAGGGAGTTAGAAACAAAGAGCCACAACACATTATGAGACCCAGTGTGAGATAAACAACCCGCAACGGTGACCATCATTCACCTGTTCGATAAGGCGCCCGGAAGATGTAGCCCTTGTTGTCGAGACTGCGGCGGTAATAGCTGGCGTTAAACGGCTCAGGATCTTCCTCCCAGCTTTCTGAAGCCCTGAGATTTAAGAGTGGAGACACTGGGGCTGTAAATCTCCAACGCTCCAGACTCTACTAACCTCAAATATTTATGGAACGTTTTAAGTCTTTACGCTTCATGACTGTGTAAGACAATAAAGAGAAACACAACTACAGAGCAGCTGTGACCCTGCTGCAGATGCACAGCCTTCTTAGGAGAGCACGTACTTGTTAGGAAACACTCTTGTTATGCCTCCATCCGTTGCTGCAAACACAGCCAGAAAGCCATATCTGCAGATAGAAGAGAGCAGACGTTGGTGTTAACATCTTCTAAGATTAAAAACATTTCGATGGAGCTCCGTGATTACAGACTCTTTGTACTCACGTATTCAAGTCTTTATTCTTCCACACTTTCTCCACTAGCTGTCGAATGATGCCGGTGTCCAGAATAAGGTTGTGAAGAAGTAAACTGTCACCTAAAGTGTTCAGATATGGAAGATTATTAAAGACAAACACAAATGGAATACCTTTATCCATCACAGTAACAGATATCTAGAGGTTAGATGAAGATCTTTGGTAAAGTAAAACATCTGGGCCCAGTTTCACAGACAAGGCTTATATTATTCGATCAATCAATCAATCAGCTTTATTCATAGATCAGTTTAACTACAAAACAGCCAGCCAGGAGTAGGCCTAAGTCAGACTAGTAAAGCTGGTTCATTTGCAGCTTGCATGAGCGTAGCTTACATTTGTTTTAATTAGTCTCAGACTATGAAGTCTTGGAGTAAGCTTCAGTGACAACACCTGAGTCAGTTCTCATTAGCCTAAGTGGGAGCAGAGCCCATCAGCCTAATGGTGACCTGAAACCTGGAATGGAATTGAGGGCAGCTTTGCTGAAGGGAATTTTGACACCAAACATGAAGAATGCGTTTAAAGAACTTTATTGAGTTTGAAAAAACTCTACTTAAATTATGGAAAATCACTGAACACAGGAAGAGGAGTGCTTAGGATGCCAAGAACCTCAAAGAGATCAGAGCTTGGAGAGAACTGGGTACAGGCCTTCCTCTTTAAGACATAGGGGAAAGTCTAGGCTCAAGTAAAGTGATTATCTCCAATACGACTTCTTTGTACACACGAAAGCGGTCTCAGAAAGTCCTTTCATCAAACTCAATCAATGGATTACTCCGATCCATAAGTGTTCGTCTGGCTGGCCTCTGCTGCGGGTATTGGTCTTCACTTAGGCTGTATTCAGACCAGAAAAGTCCTTTGGTCCACTTGTTTGGTCCGGACCAAAAGCGGACTTTATTTTTTTCGTTTGGTGCGGTTCGTATTCAGATTGTACATTTTGCAAGTGGACTATATTCTGTAAACACACCCACGTGTGTGACGATCAGTGCTCTCATTGGACAGCACTGACAAAGGGCGGCACACAGGATACAGACCCGGAAATGGAGGTAAACATGTGTGTTTGTGCTCTTATTAGACCTGAAAAATCTTTTTCAGTTTCAAGAGCAGCTCCTTCAAAGCAGGCTTCACAACACGGTCTCAAATTTTGAAACAGCGAAGACGAATGCACGCAGCAAGGAGACGCTATGCTCTGCGTGTCCTGACCCACAACATGTTAGCAACAGCGTGGCTAAACAGAAGACGGAGGATCAGGTATGAACCAAAGACGGTTAGGTTACGGTGGCTTTATAGGCCCAAAAGGCGCATGTGTCCTGTTGTTGGTTCGGATGGACCTTGGTTTGTATTCAGACCTGCACCGGAGAACCACGAACCGCACCAGAGTTCGTTTGGAAGCGGACCGAGACCACCTCAAAAAGTGGGTCTCGGTCCGGTTGTTTGGTCTGCACCAGGGTTCGTTTGTGTTTATTCACACCTGCATGAAAAGTCTGCACCAGTGTGGGAAATGAACCCTGGTCCGTTTAAAGTGGACTAAACAGTCCAGGTCTGAATACACCCTTAGATATTCCAAATACTAAATACTCCAAAACCATTTGTGTGCTCCCTTTCACAAACTAAGGGTACTAAGCTGATGTTAAACCTGCCTCTTTACAGGATTAATTTAAACTCCAATTTAGTCCTGGAGTAGCTCTAACCCACCCTCTTGCAATTGGCTTTGTTTAATCCAGAACAGACAAACTCTATGACTATTTTAAGATTAATCTATGCTAGTGATTTAAAGTTAAGCCAGCTCAAACTGCATTTTAGTCTTGGACTGGGCTTAAGTCTTGTCTGTGAAACCGGGCCCTGATGTTGTAATAATGAAATAAAATTGAAGCACACAGAGGATTACAAAATCTTGCTCAGTGTAAAAATAGGTCAAAATTGAACTAAAGTCAAATCTCCTCTGACTACATGAAAAACTATCACATAACTTATTTTGCAAAGTTGATTCTTCTGCTGACATATATGTAAATTTGGAGACCATTAAGTTATTTACTTCTAAAAACTCTAACTCTGATAAAGTGATATCAGTTAAATTTAGAGATCATTATGTATGTCTAGTTTTACACACAATCATTTACACATTTATATTGAGAGGTACAACTGTCTTTAAAGCAGGAATAAACACAAACAGATGAATAATTCAAGCTTGACCTAAGGCCAGATAAGAATATTTTGTGGGGAACAGTGAATATTTGTGGTAAAATATCCTAAGTCTGAACTATTGCTTTCATTTGTGGATTATTTTTTATCAGAACAACTAAAAAGCTTTGTGTTTATGTGTGTGTGTTTGCATGTGAGTATAAAGTTAAAACTCACATTGTTTGGAGTCTGGCGTCACCTTCTCCATGAGAGCAATAAAGTTGAGCAGGAACTCAGTGTTGTTGTTAGAAAGTTCCAGATCATTGCAGTACTCCCTGTTGAACAGACACGAAACAGCTCCACTCAGAGCAGACATCTAAAACATACAAATCTACACAACAATTAAACTCTACCCTGTTTGATCTTAAAAACATCACAAACAACACAAAACATCAAGCAAAGATGCGGCATGCACGTCCTGAAGCTGAAATTCCACTCAAACAAAATGTGTAGCACAAAGCAGAGCATCAAAATGAAAGAGTTTGAATGGTGTGAGTTATACTTGAGGCTGCAGCTGGATGCTGTGAGGGACATGCAAACAAGTTTCAGTCTGTTTTCCACATCTTGTAGCTTTTGCTGGAACTTAAACTTTTTTTTTTTTCATTATTAAGATAACCACTAAAGTATTTCGGCAAAACAGCATGCTAAGGAGATTTGTTACATTTTAAAAACTTTGTTGTAAAGAGGATAACTTTAGGAGGGAAATGGGTCAATGCAAGAAAAAAAGTCAGGATGTGATTAATTTTACGTTTTCTCAAATTTGTCAGTTCACGCATCACTGAAAATAAAAAAGGAAACCACTTTCACACGGTGCAACCCAACAACACCAACAGAAAGCAGAAATCACATGATTAGAAAACACATGGAGCCAAAACAACAAAAAAATGTAGTATTCGAAGCACTGAAAGAGATGAAGACAAGACACCAAACTGATGACCACCAATGACAGCAAGCGTTCACACGCAGGGCTACCTGGGAGCAATGAATACATGTCCTTCAGACTCAAAACTGTTTGGCAGCAGTGATTCAAAATCTGCAACAGAAAGGGGAAGATTATCCAGGAAGAGCAGTGGGCAGAGCAGTGGGGGATTGTGGGTAAACAGCAGCTGTTCTTCAAAGGTGTGGGGACGCAGGGGGGAGTTTACCATAGCAACACTGAGGTATCATGGAAACACCAGCGTTAGCCAATATGGTGCCTAAAAATAGAACCTGAACCTCGATGAATGACCGCTTCAATTTCAAAAGCACTCACATCTCGTTCTTTTTCTGTATTTTGTCAAAGTTTCCCGATTGGTTTCACTCTAACATGTTTAGGATGTCAGAGAACTGACTTGCAGGACGTGACGAGTCAGGAAGCAAGTTCTCAGACAGATTCAAAACTGTGAGTGCTGTTGGATCAGGCAGGCATCAACATGGCCAACTTTTGCAAGGGGAGGTGGGTGGAGGTTCCTGATGGAAGTGGTCACCCCTCAGACTGGCAGGGAGGCGGCTCAGAGAGACACATAATGAGTGGAAATGCATTGCATTGTGAAGGGCATGTTGAAAGGGCAACGTCATTTTATCTATCAGAGACAAAACAGAGCACACATATCAACCAGAGCGAAAAAGCCTCAACAGGTGAGTCTGCGATGAATCCAACGTGTTATTTTCTCATTATGACCCGTTCACTGCGTCCACAGGAGGAATGAAGTGTTTGGATTTGACTGCTAAAATAGAGTGCCCAGGTAGTTTTCCGCCCACAATGCCGTGCACAACCAGGGTCAGGTTTACTGAGGGCTGGACCGTGCCCCTGGCCGTCTGAGGGGTGAAGAGGGAGGGAGACAAGCTGATGGAGACAGGGAGTACAGGGGGGACGACACAGGAGTCAGGTGCTGAACCCTGACACCTGACAACGGAAGAGGACCTGAGTGGGCAGGAAACAGCTCAGCCCTGAGAGGATCGTATACAGACTGCAACGTCTCCAGCTATAGACGAGATTCCACAAACACTACATCTAAAATAAATGTTTATTACAGGTATCAACTGAGAAAAGCTATATTTAATATAAGCACCACTAATTATCTTTAATGCCATGAGATGTTGTATTATCATAGCTATTAAAATCTAATTTTCCATTAAGTGCTTTTACTGTTTTACTAAATTAAAAGACTTGAAGTTATTTTAGGAGGCAGGAGTGTGGGTGAAGTGTAAAGCTATCAAAAACAGCTAGTAAAACCCTGCACACTGTCTTGAGTTTAAATTTCTAAGAGCATTTCAGTACCAGAGTTTCACCAGGAGGACTGAAATAATCCAAATAAATGTTTTATTGCAAGAAACATTAGCTCTTCATGAAGAAAAGTTTTACATGAAACAAAAAGAATATCTACTCCGACTAACAAGCTTAACAGGTGATTTGGTTTACGTGCTGCTAGTTGTTTTTAACTTTCTTGAAAATCTAAGTCAAACATTTATGAACAAATGACACCATCAGAGCAGACAGAGAGAAAGACAGAGAAAGAGGAAAAAGGAAAGAAATAAAGATGGAAGATGGAGAAGGGCTAAATATGGTGAAAGAAAAGGAATGAAAGAGAGGAAAAGAGGTTGAAAGAGAGAAGAAGAGAAAAGAAGAAAGAAGGAAGACACAACCCATCAAAAACTTTTCACAAAAGAAAAGAATTAAGAGAAGAGGAGGACAAAAAACAAGTTTTTACAGAACGCATGGACATATTGTCTTCTTCGGGTGCAGCAGCTGTCTATTAATTTGATCTTTTTGTTCTGTTTTTGAGCAGCAGGTATGTGAAGGGAGAAAGGGTGAGTCTGGAGGAGGGGGCAGAGGAGGAGCCATCGTGAGAGATGTGGGATCTGAGCTGCAGCGAGAGAGTGAAGAGGAGAAGAGGAAAAAGAGGAAGGATAAAAGGAGGAAGAGGGGAAAAGAGGGTAAAAGGGAGCAAGTCCTGAAAGCTAGACTGGCAGGGAACAGAGGCAAGCAAGCTGGGACAGGTGAGGGGGAGGAGGGTTAGGGTTAGGGTGGGAGGGGGGGCAGCAGGGAGAGGTTAAGGATGGGAGGTGAGGGGAGGAGGCAGCGGTAGGGAATAGGAAGTATAAGGAAGGGTACGTGGACCAATATGGAGTATACTTGCCCTTGCTGTTTAGCACTGTGTGGATCCATCAGAGAAGGAGTGAGCAAGAAAAGAAACAGGGGGTCGGGTGGGAAGGAGGGGATCACAGACAATATTTTATTCAATTACTGTTTGAATAAAAATATTGTTTTCTTGAAAAAAAGGAACCAATTTAAGTCAAACAAGACAAGAGAGAAAAAAGAAATGAAGAGCAAACATCCTTTTTGCAAGAGCAAACCAGGAAACAGAAATAAGAAAGTAAAAAGTAAAAACAGAAATCTAAGAAAGGAAAACACTTAAGACAGAAAACAGTAACTGTGAAAGTAAAAAAAAAGAAAAAATCAAATGAAACAGGAAAAAAGGGGAGTAACAGGGTCTGGGCTGAAAAGGAATGAGACAACAAGTGTCCCCTTTCAGACCCACAGAAACCCAAACTCCCACATTTGAAAGCCCTCGACCCGGGCCGTGTGGGAGTTTAACACTGAATGATTCCAAAGCTGAGAAACATCGTCAGACAAATACAGAAATAAAATAATAAAGGATAAAGACACACAGAAGGAGAAGTCTAAAACTCATAAAACTCATCATAAAGAGTGAAAAGCATGCATGTTTTCACAGCTTTTAGAACATCAAATACTTGAACACAGATGCTTCAGAATCATTACTTGGTGGAGAAGAGGCGAGAGCATTTGGCAAAAAAAATAATAGCACAGAGGTCGGCATTATTTTCACCTGAGTCACACAGTAAAACCACAGCTTTCACCTTTCTGTCAGTTCAGTTCTTTTTTTTCTTCAGCCAGTGTGAAGAAAAAACATCACCATTTTTTACAGCACAGCATGGAGACAGGAGGGAAGAGGAGGGGGAGTAGAGGAGTCGGAGGGACTCGGGTAAGATCCTGCCTGTCAGAGAGCTGCACTGAGAGGTGGGAGAAGGGGGAAGGAGGGGGGCAGGAGACTCTGCTCGTACGCTTCTATGATGATGTTGGAGGACCCAGGACTTCATATAAGATCATAAAGTTATAGAGAGAAAGAAGGAGCAGAGAAAGAGAAGAGAGGTAGAGACAGAGTGAAGGATGCTGGGTATTCCCGGGTACTTACACTGCACCTGAAGGATCTGGTCACTCAGGTTGGCCTTGATGTGGTTCTCACTATATGTGGGCAGAACCAACCCTAGACTGAGGTGACGAGGCAGAAAATCAGAGATACATGATGAATGCAAAAAAAGACACACTCAAAGACACCAGGCTCAGTCAGAGACGCTGAAACTTTAAAAAGTCATGTGAAATGTCGTCATCACATTCCTGAGTCATTCATTTCAGACCATATGTCGAACAGAGGCATCAGAATACCATAGAAGAACTGGAGAAGCACTCAGAGAGCGCAGACCTCAGCCAAGCATATTGTGATTCCCACACAACACTTCAGTCCTACTTTAATGTTATACTCCCTTTCAGCAGACTGTCTGCTACAATTTGGTTTTAGTTGCAGGTTTGTACAATAATTTGTTACCTGACAGTGTTGAAAATTATGATGACCCAGTGATCTTAGAATCCAGAATATTACCAGGATCTGGATCGTACTTTTACAATTTTTAGAAATTGTCGTGATCTTGTCTTGTATTGTTTTGCAAAGCAATCCGACTATCTATCATGGAGTTATACATACATATGGTGAAAACGGCACTGTCTCACAATGATGAAGAATCTTTAAAAAAGTCCTGGATCCAGACGGTGATCCAGATCACCTCCAAAATTTAATCACTTCTTTTTTATCCTATTTTGAACATTTCCTGAAAATTTCATCAGGATCTGTTGGTTACTTTTTGAGTTATGTTGTTCACAGACAGACAAACAGAAAAACTCTCCCAAAAGCATAACCTTCTTGGCGGAGGTAATTAGAATATCATAAAAATGAACTGTCATATCTTCTACACCACTTACATAAAATTTAGTGATGATTTAAAGTTTTTTGTTTTAATCCCAAAAAGGTTAAAAAATGGAAATGTCTTACTTCTGAAAATTATATTAACTTTTGCACCCAATACTTGATGTTGACTCTGTTTATGTGAACTGGTATGGCATCAGTCTGCACAGTAATATTAAAGACAGAAAACCATTAGGTAGTGTTAGTAGTTTCTGCATAGTGAGCAGCAAGTTGTAAGTATTGTTGACAAGGAAATCAGCATCTGCTTAGAGTTGATGGAAGCATGAAGAGCTCTGATCTCTCCTGGCAGATAGTTTCATTTACTTTGGACTAAATTATATGCAGTGGACAAACTCATGGCAACCCAAATCAGCAAAGACTGCAGAAACCTCACACTTAATATCAGGCACCTTTGATCATATGTCTCTCCCCTCTTCCTCCAAAGTCTATGATCCTTGATTTCAAAATTAAATGCAAAATTTACTTTAATTTGAATGGAGGACTTGTGACCACTGAGCTACTGTGGAGATCTTTGTCTCCTCAGCCCAGGACAGACACTTCTGACAGAGTCTGTAGTTACACTGTTTGAATGGTAATTTACCTAAATTCAAACAAAATATCCAAAAGATTGAATATTTCCTAAGTTCTGGGTTGTAACCATCAAATTTCAAATACAACAGTGTTTTAAACATTCAGCTTACATGTAAATAGCTTAGAATATAAAATATTTCCACTTTCTTACTGCTTTACCTACTGTGATAGCGCAGGCGCTGTATAACCTTGGCCGGAGTGTTATTACTGTTACTCTGTCACCATCTGTTTAATCAGAAAAATTCAAACAAATTTGGAAACCTAAGAATTTGGTCTTTCCAGTGATATATGGTTAATTACACTAATCAATAAAAAATATGTCCAAACCATTTCAGCCCCAGTAGATAAAAGGTAAAACAACTGATCAAAAATACTGAACTCTTTCACAGTATTTGAATTTATTGAGATACTCCGATATCTGCATATAGGTGTAGCTAAACCTCTCCTCATTAGATGCACCCAATATTTTTTGGTCAGATTGCAATTTAATTTAGTAATTTGGTTGCTAGGCGCCACCCTGTTGGCTATGGCTGCCTTTTGCAGCGTCTTTCTCTTCTTTGTACGTTTCTTGTAATTTTTTTCGTCTCTTTTTCGTAATCTTTGTATTTAGAGTGGATCATTACTGTAGTGGCTATTTGTCAAAACAAAAAGGAAGAGAAACTAAAAGGATAAACTTGGGGAATAACTTTAAAAAACTGCCACGATGCACCTTTCCAGTTGGGTCGTACGCAGGTCAAAAGAAAGCTCCACTCAGAAATCCAATTTTTACTGAGAAGAAACTGTTCACAAACATTTCATCACGTTTCACCAACCTGGTACAAAAACTGTATCCCCTTCCAGGTGCATAACCCCCAATGACACACGCCCTACCAATATAGATTTCCTGGGAGGTCACTGCGTGGCGCCTTGCTTATTGCCCCCTGGTGTTTACAATTAAGAACACATATACATATATCAAACAATCTAATGAAATAGTTCCAACAATTACTTTGTATGGCTCATTTTTTGGGTCATGGACACCAAACTTTTTGTGGCTTCAGCAATATTTTTACTACTTTTTACTACTTTTTACTACTACTCCTGTGTTTGTCTGAAGATCCTACATGTATCCATGGCTGCATTGTTTACATGTGGACTCAGCTGTAAGCAGCCTGTAGCATGTCAATGCTAACTGGTGTAAGGCCTGATGTCTTCCCACAAAGTGAGGAGAAGGAGGTGAGGACAACGTGCTGGTTCTCAGGTGTGAGCTAAGAGGTGACGACATGGACATGTCCATCCACCAATCGTTATTGGGAGCGCAGATCTATCTCCAATAAGATGGACGAGCTAGCTGTAGTAACCCAGCAACAGAGAGAATACCAGAGGGCAGAGTAGCGTCATGCTATTCACAGATATGGCTAACAGAGCCAACATCAGACACCAACGCCACATTGGAAGAGCTTCACCTGCTGTGAGCAGACAGGATCCAAGAGACAGAGTTGGAGCATGACTGAAGAAGCTCAGTCCTGGACCCTGTGGAGGTGGAGGCTGGCTGAGCTGGAGAATGATGGACAAGCTGTCATCGTCTATTTTCTTATAGACCTTTTTGCACTTTCTATACACTTTCTTACTTTTGTTTTCTTGATTTCTGCTGTGACTTCAATTTCGTTGTACTTGTTACAATGACAATAAAGTCCTATTCTATTCTATTCTATTAGATGCACCCAATATTTGTGGCCAGATTGTAATCAATGGCAATGCATCTAAAAAGCCAGCTAACTACTGGCTGCTCCAGAAGCCCTGAAAAGTAAGCTATTGTTCACAGTTCTGTCACGTCATCTTCAGGTGAAAGCCGAAGGAATCAAAGCTTGTTTGCTGCAGAGGGCTGCTAACACGGTGACTGAGAAAGTCAACATTGATACAAACACACCAAGTCTGGGGCTTTACAGGCTCATATCAAATGCAAAGAGAGGTTATGAAGAAAAGTCTCAATTTTAAAGTAACATCAGTTTAACTTAACATTTGGCATTAAGTATGATCTACATCTATATTCTCCAAAATATCAACTCCTCTTGTAATGCAGGGATTAAACATGGAAGGAAATAGAAACACATGTTCCATCTATTAATCTGTGTAGCCACACAAAGCTAAAATACACTGCAGTAAGAGGATTAATTAGTACAGATAGAAAATCAGGCTGTGACAGTATCAGGTTCAGACTGAGCCACAGCTACAGTCACAGCAGTACAGAGCTAATTTATCTTTGAAGAAACATCCAATGCTCACATTTTTATGAGCAAAGAAAGCCTGTGTTCTGCCTTGAACTCTACTGTGTTGCACAGATGACACAGAGTATCTCTGAATGCCTGGGTAGACTTAGATTTGTCTGTCACAAGCATTGTTAAGTACGCTGGAATTTCCCTTTGAATTGAATATTAATAGAATTGAGCAGAGGAAGGCTCACATGGACTCTGCCAGGACCAGGCACGCTGCCAGCAGATGTAATAAAAAACATGTATCAGACATTTGGAGGACCATTGAATATCATAAACTGTAATATGCAAAGTGTTGCCTGAGGGAAATGTCATTATGATGCCACCTCAAATGTTCAAGCAAGTTTTGAGAAGAATAAACTATACAATTAAACTCCGCTTGGAGTACTTTTGAAGATATTTATGAGAGAGGAAAAATGGCTCTTTAATTTGGGTGATCCAGATGAATTACTTTGGAAGGCAAACGAGCAAGTTGTCTTTATTCACTGAGAAGCTAAGTCTATTCTTAATGTTTTATAATGACATCTAGTGTTAACAAATGCTGCTGGTTGATGAGGGACATCACTCAAACTGTAAAAACAGATGCTTGTGGCTTAAACTGGGAGAGACAAAGTGTCAATGTTGGACTCACAGTATCAAGATGTGCAATCTTTTGCTCTGAGGTCAGGTGATGCACTTTTTTTTTCTGACTTACCTGTAATCTGTTCCATCCACTGGTGTCCATGTGTACGTCCGCATGGCCTCGTCAATGTACCTCTGTGAAGAAAAAAAACAAAGCAGAAAGAGACTGATTTATAAGACTTTCAGCTCCTCAGCACATGCCTCCTACCGTCACAGGAGGAAAACAACAGATCCTGAACATACTGAGAGAGTCAGATTCATTACAAAACCATCCAGGAAGGTGCCACTTTGGATCATGATTGAGCCTCATATATTGATGACTTGCCTCATCAACTGACTTAATGAGCGTCCTGATTTTCTTTTGCCCTGATTTGCCATCAATCATCTGTCGGCGGATCTGAAAATGGAGACAAGAGGCATGAGGAAAAATGATGCAGCGTGAAAAAGCATACGGTTCCATAAACTAGGGGAAAGAAGTGATAATAAAATGATTATGAAACATATATGAGATACATCAGCTAAGAGGGGGTAAAGATGATGTTTCAGAGAGGTTGTTTTTACCTCCTCCTTGTTACTGTCTTCCAGCTCTGCATCTAGAAAGTCCAGAGTGACGGGCTCCCTGAAGTTAATGATCTGAACAGAAATAGAAAGCAGAGGAGGAGGGAGAGGAGGAGGAGGAGGGTTAGAGTCATTTGGGCAAATAACATCCAAATTTAGCTTTGAAATAAGGAGCATGTAAATTCATCTGAGTTCATTGATGGACCTACTTTAGGTCGCAGGTTGGGATGAAGAAGCACGTAGCCATTGGGGTCAATAGCAAATGTGTAACCATTTGCTCCAAGCTGTACAAAAAAAGAAAGAAAAGGGAAAAATTGATTTGATAAAAATCACTTTAAGAACCATCTATAGAGAGATTACATTGACTGCGTACTCACCCTGTATGTCGGTGTCTTCCTCTTGATTTCATTGATTGCAACATCCACCCCCATGACCCCGAGGATTAGCTGGTTCTGTGTGAAAAAACATTAAAGGAGAACATTTGTAGTTTCCCATAAAAACTCTTAAATCAGAGAACCTCAGAGGGCTGATAAAACTGTCGCAAGGGTTACTACTCTTCATCTTTCCTCAGTGTACAATCTGATTTTAACATCGAGTATATCTTAAACTAAGTGTGTTTGCAGCCGCGCACATCTGCTTTAATCCTGTGTGATAAGCTCAAAGTAAGACTTTGCCCATGGACACTAAAGGCTGGATACAGCTGTGTTCTCTGAAGAACAAGAGTTACTACAGATGTGATGTGTGCTGTCACCTCAGGGGGGAGGTGTTGCCTTGAAGAGCACAGCTTGGCAGATGCAGTTACAAATGACTAGTGATGGTCAACAGCAGGAAAGGGTGATGCTAAATAAAACTAGAATAATACCCCTGCGCTACTTTGTCTCCTGCTTTCATTTGAATAACCTAAGAGGTGTGTGATTTTGGTCATATGATTATCAAGTTACATAATGATGGAGGGAAATTCTTATTAGTACAAGGGTTGAGCTGGGGCATGAGTCATGCTGCGCTGCTGTGTCACTGAGCTATTTCAGGATAAAACAGGAGTGTTGGTTTTACCTGAGAGCTCACAGAATCCACTGTGAGGTTGAAAACAGGCATTGTTCCAGTGATGACGAGGCCCAAACCCTGATAACAGACATGGTAAAGGGTGTAGAAATCTGATGAACTTCAATGACCTTGCATATTTAAATCAAAAAACAAAAATAAAAACAACAAAAACATGCAAAAACATCACCTTTGACTGATTGGACTTGGATTTTTTTTTTTTTTTTTACATTTTAATGGATCAAAGATATAGCTTTTTGTTAGGGGTGGGAGAAAAAAAACGAGAATCCATAGAATCAACAATTGGGACATTTTGTTTGAAAATATCAAAATTGGGATTCTTTGCCAAAAAAAACATTTAAAAAAAATTCAACTTCTTCATTTCAGTCTTTGTTTATAAACTGATTTGGAAAAAAAGTTACCACTTTTCTCCAGCAGAGGGTGAAATGTTTCTCTCTGACTCGCCTTATGTGCATTTTATGGGAAAATATGGCTTCTGATATAGTTTGGATACATTATCTTCATCATTTTACCTTTTAACATGGTCTGGTGTTAAAAAAGCAAACTAAAAATTGCAAAATCATAAATATCGAAGAATTGCAATTTAAATCAAATCGGCACCCCAAAAATTGTGGAATAGAATAGAATCTTGAGAATAGTATATCGTCCCAGCCCTTTTTTTTTATCAAGAAAATAATCCTCAGACTGATCTTAATTAAGTAATCTTTATCTGATTTCAGAGTAAATGTGTAGACACAATAAGAAAGGTGTATTAGTCTAAAGGAGACAAGAATCAATGTAACTGTCACAGTTCATCAAAATAAATCTGACTTTAATGTCCCTCTCACCAGAGCATCCTGGTAGACGTTTGTCCACTGCACCTGCTTGGCTCTCGGCCCAGCCAGCACCATTGGACGACCCAGCACATCCAGGTACTCCTGCAAAAAGTGAGAGAAAAGTCACTCACACACACGGACACACACGCTGCTATGACCACAAACAATAAACACATAATCAAACAAACATTTACAGGAGTCATCGTGTACAGGCATTAAAAGCAGAGGACTGGAAGAGCCCTTCAATGTTCATCAGTCATAAAACTATAAGACCCTGACTGGACCCCGCTCTGTCACCACATAAACCAGTGGGCCACCAGCAGCAGCATCACGGTCCTGCCGAGCCATAAAGCCTCCAGTCCTGAGACACTCAGGGCCGTTTTTCATCATTATGAAGGAGCTATTAAAAACACATTAGGGGTGTCAATGGCACGACGTGCAAACAGGCCATTCTCCCAGAGGCTCTGCTGTCGACCCCGGCACTGTGAGAATGTCCCACAGCGATGGTGAATAGAGGTGAGGGGTTAAGTCAACTGGTAATACATCATATTCACTATATTTGTTTGTTCTCTGGAGGAACCTCACAACAGCTGAGATGTTTTTTTTTTTTTTGTAAACAACTTATAGATCCTGGTCCATTTGGAGATGGAGTGTAATCAGTAAAATCACTGAGCGATTGACCTCATGACACACGAAGCGTGGCAGAGTCTAAAGGTGGAAAAAAAACAGCATGATGGGAATGGGATGAACTGACTGGGAGCCTTCAGTTTCAGCGTGTTATTACTAAGACAGCTGCATTAACCTCTCATCGCACTTTTATTCAGCCAACATGAAGGAAATCTCAACGTTGCGCCTATCTATCTTTTTCAGCTATGATTACAAATTTCTATTTTATTCACAGTACTATAAAAACATATGTAAATGTTCAAACAGGAGGAAGGGAATGCAGCAGCTCTCAAGGGATGACACGTCACTTTTATAAATATTCCTCATTCAAACACGCTGATATATTCCCTTCTGTCTTGTGCTGAAAAAGGAAACATTATCGCAGGTTTCTGACCCTCGTGTCTACCCTCAATACACAAAGGCTCTGCTCTGTATAAGCACACAGCTATTCCAGTATTATGCTCCTGACCGTTTGTTTTTCATCGCCTGAACAGTGAGGTGCTGACAGGCGTAACCTATTCTATTATTAGCTCAATAAAAGTCCGGTTTAACGCGCCACAGGGAGATATTCCATCAGGACAATGACAGCCAGACCTTTTCACGGGATATAGGGGAAATTTTCCGCCTGGCTGGAACAATCTAGGAAATATAAAAAGTCAGCAACTGGAGATATGTGGTCCAAGGGAACTAGAGCCAGAGGAGACTCCACTGCTATCACTGAATGGTGATTAAATGCTATCTTCCTCTGGAATACCTGAACTGCCAGCATAAGAGAGGACAAACTGGTCTGTATGAACACAAACATGCTGCCTGAAGAATGACTGATTACTGTAGCTTCACTCCGATCCTACAACTGCATCCCCAATAAGCAAAAACACTTTTTATTTGAAAACTTTTTCACTCTTTGTGCATAATTCCACAACACCAGAAGGTATGAATGTTGCTCCATCTGTTTATTGGTTGTTGTAGTCTTAGTAAAGAGTCTGTCTGATGGGTGTGTGGTGTTGAAGGGTGAGTACGATTAAATAACGTGACTTCTGGGCCTACACACACTCATATACACACACACATGCACAGAGCTGTAGTCACCCACCTTCAAAAAACCTATTAGAGTAAGTGGCAGTTCTCAGAATATAAATATGCTGGAGTTAATGGAACAGCTGACAGTATATATTCTGGGGCCACAGTGGAGGGAGAAGAAAGGGGTGGGGGAGGAAGGGGTGTGCAGTAGCCCATCCACAGCCCTGCAACTGAGTCAATTTCTATGGTTGGAATGAGGTTTTCCCAGGAGCCTTAAAGAGCTCGTAGTGCCTCCAGCAAATATTGGGGGTAGCAAGACCCTGGGTGTGTGAGGAACATAAGATGTGTGTTTGTGTTTGTTTGAAACAGGACGCACCGGTGAGAGACATGTTTTTTTCAGAGACATCTCATCTCAAACTCTGTCACTTCCTTTCTACAGTCATCCTCTGACACCCATTTATAAAACAAAACCAAAAATGTGGAAGAATGGATTATTATTATCTATGATATTTTTAAAATGGAGAAGATTACCTTTGCTTTGAGACTGTAACAAGGGATTTTTTTGAAAAGATGGGAAAGATGGAAAATATCTATCACACCGATAAAACCATCATTTGTTTAAAGTAGATCTTTTGTGTCCTTTTTTTTGTTTTATTCTATATTCCCTCTTTAGAGGGCTTTATGTGTCTATGAGGTTTACCCCAACATTTCATTTAAGTGTTTTTTTTATGTTGTATGCTGTGATTTTTTTTAAATATTTTATTTTATTTTATTTTTTTGCTGTTGAATACAACAGTTTATTGAAAAGTAGATAATTGAGAAGTATGATTTGTATTTTTATCTATTGTATGGACCTGAAAAAAACACAATAAAAAAAAGAATGTTAAAAAAAAAAAAAACATCTAAAATTTGTTTCATTGAAACTGAATCACAAAAGACAGAAGATTGCTCAGTTTCTTCTTTTGAATATCATCAATATAACATACCTGTGTGTTGATTCTGATAGCTCCAATCGATGGAATTTCGAAGTAATAACCTGCAAATGAAGAAGACCACAATCAATACATTATTCCAACAGAAAGCTATACAGCCGCGTCATATTCTGTCAGCAAAGTTGAGCCTTCATGGTGTGGACCAAATACAATCCATTTGTAGAGTGAAGTCTCATCTCTTCTGCGTTATTAGGTACATGTGATGGCATCATCTCAAAGTGATGATGCTGGAACGAGCTTGCGGGCTCTGACCTCTCAACGCTCGTGGTGGTCGTGCTACAGGATGTGTAGATGGAGACTCATTGGGAATGCTGAGCCCCAGGCTCTGCTGCCACTGATTAGGAATGTAGGAGAGTGACCGACTGGGTCAATAACTGCGCCGCTCCCTGAGTTATTAAAGCCATGAGTGTTTATACAAAGAGCCGTGAAATGGAGACAGCGTCACCAGAATGTTAAAAGGCTGAGATGACTCTCATTATTTTGATACATTATGCACTTTGCCACAGTGTTTGTGTTGAGATTTGCCTTCTCTTTCTCATTTGCACATACACACACTTCTCTGCACACGCGGCCTTTTGTTCGTACACATTCAGGGCACAGCTATTTGTCATAGTTTTGTTCAGAGCTGCAGTTTGTCCCTGTGCTCGTGGCAGCGTGCCAGAGAGGTGGCATCTGTTTGCTTGTAGGGCAAAGCTCGGGTGGGAGGTGTTGACGGGAAAATAAAGCCGGTAAGTAAAAAGTAAGAGCGTTGTGTTGATCTAATATGTGGCGTGCAGGTTAATAACAGAGGTGTGCAGTGTGAGGAGTAATTATGAATTTAATCAATAACCTATTTTCTTTGTAAAGTCATTTACATAATGCCTCTCTCCCTCCCTCAAATATCATCCTCTGATTTATGAAGTCATCTAGCTCTGGTTTGGAGAACAATACAAAAGGTGTGTGACTTTTTCAAGCCATTTGTCTACGCTGTGAAATATAAAACATAAAAAAATGTGCCCTTTTCACTAAATTGTGTATTGTTGATGATTCCAGTTATTAACTGTCATGTAGACTGAGTATAATTTAGATTGTGTACATGCTAAACATCACTAATGGGTAAAGATTGTCCTTAGAGATTTGAGTGAAGGCACCCTTTAAACTCTTAGAAGTGTAAAAATGAACTTATACAACACATTTCCCTTAATGAATGACCAAAGTGCATCAAAAGGATATTATTTCATCCTGGTAATGGATTATAAACAGCACCGTAAAAGCATTAGGATCACCAACACTGCGCGTTATATTTCCTGTTTTTATCCTCCGTTTCACCTTTTTTCTTTGAAGATAACTCTCTTCTGTTTTGGATTTTGTCTCACAGTCTAAGAGCACAGACAAATGTTTGCATTGTCCTCAGAGTCACAGAGAGGTTACTGTCTTCTTAAGATGACAGTAAAGCTCGAGTGAGACAACAGCTAGCATCTCAGAGTGGCCTAGTTGTGCGTGTGTTTGGGTGTGTGTTGCTGTTTGTCCAATGTGTGTAAGTCACGGGTGAAGGGTTAGGACCTGAGGAAGTGTCAGGGAGCTGGCTCTGTAGGAGCGAGATACCAAAGAGTAATAAGTAGTGACGATATGAGAGGACAGCTCCATTGAGGCTGCTGTGTCAACACTATTGTCTTATGTTGGCATAGGCTTTAGTACCATGGTAATCACTACAGTGGTGAACAGCAAAGAGCGTGTTGGCACAGAGGCGTAATCCAGGACTTTCCCCGGTCTGACAGGGAGATGGCACGGTAATCACCCTGCTAGCAGACTCCTCCTGCTAATTAATAACAACTTCTGGGGAGATACTTCTGAAGCACTCGGCTCCGCTGGCAATAAGCTAATCAACTGAAGCAGTTAGCCCAGGCTTCATTCAGACAGCTGAAGGCCTCATAAAGAAGCAGCTTTAGATAAAGTGCAACACAGAGAAACATTAATAAATCGAGCCACGAAACAGAGAGAAAGAAGTGGCTTATGAAAAGTGAGAACAACAACAACAGTGTGCGTCAGGTTTGGGACTAAATGAGCTGAGTCGAGATGAGATTCATGCAGACAAAGAAGCTAAGAGGAGGAGAGGCTGAATCATGTGTTTCTGTCAGGCTGTCTGTCACAGGCAGGGCTGTCTGCTCGCCAGGTTATTTCAGGGACTGTGGCAGTTTTAGATTAATACAATATCGATTTCATATCAGAGTGAGACAGACAAGTGGAAGAATCTCAGTGATGATGTGTTTTTTACTCTGGAGGCAGGATTTGCTCTTCATCTTGTTTAATAAAATTCACATGATAAAAGATTAATGATTGCTACAACACGACATGTTTTGCTTGTGCTTTTTTTGGTTTCAAGCCTAATCCTCTTACTCTGACCACAGCCAGTGTCACTGATTGATGATCTCAAATGTGCACTATGCAGGACCTCCAACCTTCAATGTAGAGTACATCTGCACGTTACCAACCAGTGGGAGCAGTTTGGAAACATAAGGATAATAGAATAATGCTATCATTAGCAGATTAACGTTTACAGTATATTCAGAGAGAAGTAGTGTGGTTTTACCAAGCAGCAACCTTCGGTCTAAGATAATGAGACAATGCGGAAGTGCTAAAATCTGCTGTTTCTCCAGTGTCCACTTGAGGCTGGCTCTGGAAGTATTGGAAGACACATACACCAAGCCAAAAAAAGCTGTTTTCAAAGCAGAATCTAACCTATTTAATGCCTGCTTTAAAAAACGTCTCCTGTCTGAATCGCTAATTTTACTATCGGTACACACTGTACGGGGGGGGGGGGGGGGGGGGGGGGGGGGGTTGTAACTTTGCAGCTCAGAGGATGTTAAGATTGCGAGCTTGCCCAATCAGGGGCACCGCTCAGGTCACCTGACCAACAGACGCCTTATAGCTGTACATGAAGCCCTATCCACTTCCAACTTGGCTGTGATAGCCGATGTGCTTTATTTGCCGTTTCGGAAACAGATGGGTGATGATGGGGAGAACCATAGACTGTATATAGAGTGGACAGCGTGGCTCCGCCATTTATCATTGTACGGTTTTGAAGCCAAAATACCGCTGTCTCAGGCGCCAATATTGTAACAGTTTGGAGCCAGAGTCTGCGCAGTAGAGACGATGAGGGATTCTGGGAGAATCTGAGTGGAGCTGGGTGACAAAAATGATTATTTTTTTTCCTTTCAAGAGTCTAATCACTCCCTGACTCTACCTCCCGACATATTTTACGATCCTCGAAAAAAATACACGAGAACGGCAGCTGTCAATCATCGTTAAATGTTACGTAAAGCCTCGTTTTTAACCTCGTATAACTAATGAAAACAAAACTTTTCACAAAAAAGAGGACTTGGATACAAGACAACCAAATAATATCTTCAAATCACCACAACAATCGGGCGTGAGAAACATTTCTACAAGGTATAATAATTCTTTAAAGTTTGACCACAGCTCATCTGGAATGACTGGAAAGCTGTATTTTTAAACCTATACTGCAGCCAGCCACCAGGGGGAGCAGTGTTTGTGAAGACCTCATTTCGAGACGACCAAGCAGACGTCCAATTTTTTTACAGTCTTTGGGGAGAACACGTCCATGTTTTACACAGCCTATGGGTTTAACAGGGCAGTAACCTCTGATGTTAAAAGTAAAGCAAATAAAGCTAATTAGAACCCATCTCTAAAAGATGAATGATTACACCAGAATTAAACATGTAAAGACCTCGGTAGAAACAGAAAAACTCTTCATTCTTCTTTCTTTGCTTGTATCAATTGCACCTGCAGTGATTTTTTTTTATATGCACCATTTATTTTGATGATATACATCTAACTGTTGTTACAGCATTCAGAGACCAGGGACTACATCCATGTTTAAACAGTCTTCACAAGAATAAAACAGAAAAACAACCTCCAGCTATAAATAATTTGGAAGCAAACGCATCTGTCAGTTGATTTTCTTTTAAGCAAGGACACACAATTGCAGATAGTTTGGTTGAATAATTCCCATCTTTAAAGGTATTTTAGATGTATAATCTATATTTTATTATATGAAGGGGTGTTCAAGATTTGTTGCAAACTTTGTCAACTGAGCTGCTGCCAGGAAATTCTTTCAAAAGAGAAATAGTTTTTAAATCTCAAAGGTATTTTTGCCAATAAAAATTAAAGTTTATAAAAATAACACATACAAGTGGTTAGGTTGCACACCCCTGAGGTTAGCCCTTGAGCAGGTGGCCATGCTTTGAATCAAACCTGTGACATCTATTCTGCATGTCACTGCCCAGTCCCACCCTGTGGCCTGCTGTGACTACTGTCCTATCTACTTTAAATAAAAGGTATAAAAAGACAAAAAAAAAAAAAAAAAGAATGAATAAATTGTTTTTTAAGGGCATCTTTTGCCCATGTCATGTTGGATAACAGAGTCAATTTGTCTAAACTATCAGTTATTCCATAAATTTGTGAGGGTAAACAAACAAGCTCTGGGAACTTTTATTTAATCTGCTCCTTAAAAACTAAATAATGGGATGAAGCTGGACACAGCAAAAACTGAAACTTATGCAAGAATCTTATTTCTAGTGAAAAAACATCTCACTTGACTTAATATGAGCCACAATCATCTGACGAGAGCAGAAAAATGTCTTGATTAAAAGACAGAAATGATACCTGAATTGCTGTGAGTGAAAAAAAAATCTACCAGTGGAGTAAGACAATGTCTTCTCAAAGTTTCTTGAAAAAGTAATGTCTTTATTCAAGAAACTGTATCCTTTCACTTTTTAAACTATTTTCCCCTGCTTTATGTATTTCAGACTTCATTTTTTGTCCTTTAATATCTTGAATTAATACATTTTTCGTCACTATTTTGGTAAATGTGGCCTATTTTTTAGTTTGATATGTTCACTGGAAAAAAACATAAAAACAAACAGTTAAAGTCATGGCCTCCAAGTCATAACAGACCCCACCTGTGTTGATTTGGATAGCATCAGAGAACTAGAAAAGCACTTTGCATATTGTGATTCTCACGCAACACTTTAGTCCTCCTTTAATGTTATACTCCCTTTCAGCAAACTGTCTGTTACAATTTGGTGTTAGCAGCAGGTTTGTTTGATATTTTCCTAACTGACAGTGTTGAAAATTATGATGACCCAGTACATATTTAATTAACTGGATGTTAGTACCCAGAATATTGCCAGGATCTGGATCGTACTTGAACATCTGTCAGAAATTATTGTGACCTTGTGTCGTATTCTTTAGCAAAGCAATCTGACCATTTATCATGGAGTAATATACACAAATGGTGAGAATGGCCCTATCTCACAATGATAAAGAATCCTTTAAAACAGTCCTGGATAACCAAAATGTAATCACTTTTTCCTTATCCCATTTTGAACATTTCCTGAAAATTTCATCAATATCCGCTTGTTACTTTTTGAGAAAAGAAACAGACAAACTTACGGAGCCCCTTAGGTGCCACAGAGAACAAAAAATATAAATTGTGTGCACAAGATACTAAAACATGCGCACAATGTATTAAAACGTGCGCACAATATATTAAAACATGCGCACATTTTAGTATCTCATGCGCACGTTTTAGCTAAAATGTGCACACAAATAAGTATTTTGTGCACATGTTTTGATATCTTGTGCGCACATTTTAGTATCTTGTGTGCAAGTTTTAGCGTAATCGTGTGCACAAATAAGTATTTTGTGCGCATGTTTTAATATATCATGCGCACGTTTTAGTATCTCGTGTGCGCCACTTATATTTTTTGTTCTCTGTGGCACCTAAGGGGCTCCGTTCAAACTCTCCCATTTACATGACCTCCTTGGCGGAGTCAACAAGTGCATCTTGGCTTTTAGGGGTGATCCAACTGAGAACAGCTTTCATTATAAACCAGATCGATGCCCTTTATTCATATTGCTGCACAGATCTAATGTGCTTTAATTGCAATTTAAAATCACAATGAGGGTCAGTGTTGTTCAAATGTACAAGACCATAAATAAAAGTACACAACACTCTTCTTCCAGAGCCACCATCAGCACATACACATGTATATATTTTTTGTGTATATAACATTTAAAAATGTTCTTTGCCAGAAAGCACATCATCCACTCACCTTTATTGGCACAAGCTATCCACTGCAAAGGAGTGACATCATAGTTATGCTGGCCAACAGAGAAGGTGAAAACACGGACCTGGATGAGGAAAGGGAAAGAGGAGACGAAAACACAAAACAAATGAAGTTAGATTAAGAATAAAGTAAACTTCCTGCAGAGATGACAAACAGGACAAATGAGTATGATGGACACCTCCTTCTTAGAGGCATGAGAAAAATCTTGAGTATGATTAGACTAGCTGTCCAGTCAACTCACACAACTGTCTCACACATGGGTGCAGTGAGAGAGCTGTCAAATTGCAGATTATTCCTTCATGACAGCAGCCGTCACAAGGGAGCAGGGCAGTAATGGCTATCAGAATAAATATCGGTAGGGCTGAGGAATGTGGGACAGGAGGGGCTGGAGTGGCGGTGAGGCTGGAACAAAAACACAATCTGAGCGTGTACTGGCTGTTATTTTATGGGCTCTGGAGATAAAGTGGCTAATTAGTCAGCAGGTCAAAGCTGTTAACACTGGAAGCAACACAACAAAAGAGATGGAAGAAGATGGAAAGAGAGGGAAACAGGCAGAGACAGAGAGGGGGAGGGAGAGAGTTGAAGAAAGGCCAAAGAGATGAATCACAAGAAGGAAAATCCAAAATCAAAACAACCAAAATGGAAGTGAGGAAAGAGAGGAGTTGTGTGCACAGATTGGAGTGTTTGGCATGTCTGGAACACGTCTGCCTGTGCAATAATGAGAGACTGTCATCAGAATTTGGTGGGAGACAGGAAGGGATAGACAGTTCCTGGACATGCATGATCAGTCAGACTGGCAGAGCGGGTAGATGCCACAGATATGAGTCTGACGAGGACAGACTCACCGTTTTGTTGGGCCAGTTGTACTTCTCAAAGATGTCCTGTGCACGATCCTCCCCGCCATCTGTAAACATCATTATCATCTTATTGCAGTTGGCCCTTGGGGCACTGGTCTCCTGTGAGACATGAAGAGAGTGGAGAGAGGAGAGGGAAGCACAAAATAAAAAGAGTGGGAGACAGAGAATGAGAGGGAGGTAAGAATATAAAAAGTGATTGTTCCAGAACATCACTTAAAGCAGCATGGTGCTGTGGTAAACATGTCAAGTTACAAAAGGGTAACATTACAAAATATAAATATTACACTCTACAAAACCCATTATCACACTGATTTCTGTCTGAGAAGAGTATAGAGGTGCTTAAAGGTGCCTCACTCCATATGAAAACATTATCATCACAGGAACTTTTTCATCAAACTCATCTAAGCATCCATCAACATTTAATTTCTGCTGTTTTTAATTTTAAGTGTCTCTATGAGAAGACCTCCACTGTGTTTGGCAAAGTCTACAAAGCTCAGTGTTTGTTCAGTTTTGTGCGTTTGTTACAGTTATGGTAGAGATAAGCAGCAGTGCTGTTGTTGTTATGCGGTACAAATGAAGTCACTGCCAACAACCTGTCTGCCTAGACTCATGTCACCCACCTTCACTCGTCTCTCAATGCCTTGAACTGTGAACTCTTTTTAATCAAACCAGCAACTCTACAAGAAATGTCATTAAACTAACAGTGTACAACTGTCTTCAAATACTTGGTTGTGACCTCATGAGGGAGAAAAGCTATTGAAATGTGGTGCTCACTGTTTCATAACTTAATAACCTTCCCTACCTCTATCTCATAACGTAGAGGATTGAGGAGAGAGGAGGAGCTCAGAGTAAAGACACACTGGTTTATCCTCCCCTTTAGTCATTTTTGACCAAAGTTGTCATCACTTTTTACTTATTTTATCACTACTAGTTATTCTCATGGCACTGATCTGAGAATTGCTTTTTTTAAACACTTTGACTATAAACCATATTGATGCACATCACACAACATTCAGGGTGTAAGTCACAAAAATGTGGTTGAACCATAAAAATAAGAAACTTCTTTTATTTTACAGTCAAATGGATATAAATGCACGCAGCTAAATGAAGAGCTAAGCTAAAGGAAGATTTGACATGTTTCTTGAAGTGCAGTCCTCAAAGCAAAATGGAGCTATACATTACATCCCTCCCCAATTTTTAAATATGTCTGTTGCACCTGCAGAAAGGAGGAGTTTTAAATTCAATACTTGATTGGCGTCTCAAATGCTAAATCCTCTGAATGTTTTTTCTTTGACACGTACTGCAATTAAGTCACATTTGCTCCTTCACTTGTTGAAATGTGCCAAAACTTTCCTTAAAATCATTAAAACTCTTTCTACTTCTAATATTTGTGCTTTTATATTTGCAGTCAAGATTTTAATTTCATAGAGATAGCCTGGATAACTTATGATACAAGATAACCAATACTATTATCAATACCATAAGAGCAGTAGTCTAAAACACTGTTCAATGAGAAGAACATATCTCACCATTAAAAGTGATTGTACTTGCGACTTCAACGTCATATTTTGTTGCATAACTCCCTGGCCCCAAAATAATCTAAGCTGCTTGTCCTTACATTTCATCAAACATTTATGAATTTCAGAGCAGACACAGGCTTCCTCACACTGCCAGAATTTTAAAAACTTGTTAGTAGTGAAGATCATTAATCTAGTGTTAAATTTAATTTTGTCAGAAACATTTTCAAAAGCATCCCAGCACAATACGCTATAAGCAGGCTTCAGTGTTTAGCATTCAGCTTTGAAACATCCCTCCCATTGCCCCCCTGCCTGCACAGCAGCTGCCATTGATATGCAAGCCAGCGGCATGTCAATCTGACAAGATTCTAATAAAGATAAATAATATTGCTACAATTACATACTTTTATTGTGCTTCTGTCACCAATCATGGCCACAGACAGCGATTAAAAGAGCCTTTTATTTCTCATTCTGCTGGCAAGGGAAGGTAGGAAGGTGGGGAGGGGTGCTGGGAGGGGGGCAGCTGGCACTTGGCTCGATGCCTCTGAGCCCACCAGAGGAATATAAAGTGTCTGTGGCTGATCTCCTCTGGGCTGCGCTCATCAATCATCCCATCAGAGCCCATTAGGGTGGCAGCCTCTTAAAACACACAGCAGCATACGGAGCTGAGGCAGCACCTGTGTCGGGAGCACGTGGACGCCTGCTGCTGACAGACGTCACTGCTGCCCCGGCTGCTGCAGACGTAAGCGTGACTCAAACACAACAACAGTCATTATCAGACCCATCAACCACAATGACAGAACTCTGGAAATGTCTCATACCAACCTGGACCAGAAACCGTCGGCACTGTTTCATCACTGTTAATTCTCGTTCATTAAGTAGATTAAGCGGTGACCCTGACGGGATGTATAATAACTTGCTGGGACCACTGAACACAGTTCCAGTGTGTTACTGAAGCCTTATTTTTGCAGGCACACAGCTCCTCACAGCCACTCCTACAAAAAAATCCTCCCTGTTTTACTCGCCCCTGAAAAGCTTGTTGGCTCTTACATTGAGAAGCTGTTCAAAGGCAAATGTGAAGCCAGACTTGTAATCTGTGGTTCCCTTGGCTTGCATGTGCATCACAGCCTCCTTGAAGATCTTCTTGTTGCGAACGTTGGCTTGAACCAAATTCCGAAAGCACGGGACGACTGCATCAGCTTTTTCATTGAACTGGAAGAGAAAGCACAAACACACGCATGAACATATGGTTTATGAATTCTGGACAAACATGAGACAGAACTAAGAAAATCTGAATATGCGACAGAAATACTATGTCCTCTCTTTATTGTAAGTGTAAGGCAGGAGGCAGAAGTGGGTGTGTGTGGATGTAAGCTGCCATGCTACTCCCTGGCTGGCACTAAACACAGGTAATTACAACTTTCCATACAAAGAACAGGTGCACCTGAAAGCCAGTGCAAACGGCTGACAGAAACTCAGCCAAGGTAATATCACCTGTCTCATCTCATCCACCACATTAGCCTAAAACTATGTGTGTGTGCAGGTCGGTGTGTGGTGTATCAGAGTATGTGTGGTGTACATTTTTCTACTTGTGGGAATCTAAAATTTTAGCTCAGTTTCTGTAATAGCAGGTTTCTTCTTGAAGGTCAGCTTCAAAAACGACTGACATTTCAACAGCTGGACTGATGTCAAGCATTATGTAAAAGAAAAGCAGACATTTTCCTCAAGTTGGTTTCGTTTCTTATTTTATATAATCTAACAAAAATGTTTATAATTTTTCAGTATCACGGCTCTTGTGTCCTAAAATGATGGAAAATATTGCTGCTAATTTGAAATCTATAAATAAGTGACAATGAATAAAAATCCATGTGAAATAAAGCCTGAGCTAATTATTTCACCATTAAAAAGCCTCTGTTTGACACAAATCAGTGGGATGCAGACTTGAAATAACAGTTTGATTATTTATAGAGATTTTTTTGGTTATTAATGTCTCCTTTTTTAAAATAAGTCCCTGGCAGGCTTTTGTTAGCCCTCACTTATTTTTATTAGGGTGAAAATCAGATGCGTTCCCACCCAGATTACCATGCTCATTCCTTGCTCCTAGAGCTGGGATTTAGAGGCATACAGTGGCTAAGAGCAATGGATTATGAAGGATTACTGAGGGAAGTCTCCAAACAGAGCCACCACACCAAGCCTGTGGATGTGTTTATGTGAGTTTATGTGAGTGTGTATGTGTGTTATCTCCCCAGCAATATAGGATAATGTTAATATTTCTCTACACACTGGTCCTAATAGAAAGCTCGGTAATCAGCAGAGATATGGAGAAAAAGCTTGAGAACTGCACAATCCTGTACGGACAACGGCGGTGTGGGAAAAGCAAATAATGAGGGGAATGCAGAGTTTCTTCTGCAAGCAAACAGACGGGATTAGTATGAGCGTGCAGACACACTGCTTGATTACTACCTGCATAATGTAGAACATAAATATTTGTTTCGCTGTTGTTTTCAGGGGTGGTTTTTACACTTAATCTGCAGGTTTTTACTCACCCTGGCCACATTCACATAGTCGTCATCAGACAGAGTGTCGAGCATCTCTATCACTGAAGTTTTCATCAGCTTCAGAGTGAGTCCACTGACACTTCCACTCCTGCAGAGAGAAAACAAACCCTAACCTAAGAAGACAAGTCTGAATCCTGCTTAGCTTTCTCTTAGCTTTCTCTTTCCCCCAACATTTTGAAGAACCAAAGTAACTGTTTTATCACGTAACAAAAGCCACTTTTACTTGAGCATGCAAATAAAATGTCAAGTGGTCTCAAATCAAGCCGAGCAAAATGAGCAGAGATCTAGTGCCCAAGTTTAGGTTTTCCTTGGACCAACAGGTGGCACTAGTGGCCTTCCCACTCGAGTCAGGAGGAAATGTTGGAACGGTGAGAAACAGTGAGAAGTGATACACTCACACATCCACTATGATGACCATGTCCTTTGGAGATGATGCACCTTGGATATACCTGCACAAAAAGACACAAAGAAGAGGCTTTAATTGGCTGCTGTAATCTTTGAGGATAGCACCAAAGAAAGGAGCCAAAGTCAGGAGTCTCGCCATGATGATATGGAGGGACCGCGGCTGAGCCCACTAAAGCTACAGAATACAGAAAAGGCTTATGCGCTTAGAAGAGTTAATAAGTTGTTATATACTTCAGTGTTGGCTGCGGCTACTGTCGGCTGACTTCAATGCGGATACTCCTCTTAACTGAATTACAATGCTTCCTCCAAATAATTACTGCATAAGCCCAAGTAATTGCTAGTTTATGGTCTAAGTATATTATTACACATTCGCAACAATGGTCTGCATTGTGCAATAAAACTTGAGCAGCAGCCACAAGGGTAAGATCCATCCAAGACATGGTACTGCGAGTGAAATATTAAGAAAGATACCACCTGAAAGTGAGATATTTTACTGATGATATTATTATTATTATTATTGTTATTGTTATTGTTATTATTATTATTATTATTATTATTATTATTATTATTATTATTATTATTATTATTATTATTATTATTATTGGTTTTTCTTTTCAAATCACACCAGTTACTGTAAATACTTTTGGAAACACTGAATTTCTTTTTCTTCTACTTTTAATTATACCAAAAAAATAACTCTTTATTTTCAAACTGTCTAATAATAAGTTAATAACTTCTATTTTCAACTTAACTTAAACAAACAGACCCTTTTTGATGTTACTTTGTGATATTGGTTTGAGCTTCTGCTGTCGTACCTGTTTGAGATGCTTACGATCGACAGATGTCTCATTTGACTTCATCAAAACAAAAGATTTGAGGACTTCAAATAAGCACAAATGTCTCAGTAAAATCACATTTTCTGCAGTCACGCTTTGGTGACTCACACAGTCTAATATGCTTAATATTCAGTCACTTGAAATTTATACTAACTTGTCAGGGAGCAGCCTGAGTGAAGCTGACCCGTGCTGAGCTAAGCGCTGTCAGTAAAATAAGAAAGCCCAAGTTTGGTTCCTTTGATGACTCATCAGCTGGGCATCAAACGCATTATTTACTTTGGCGGCTGCTTTGTTGGGGGGAGGGACGCGGCTGCTTAAGACTATTATGCTTCTGTTGCACAGAGTGGCCTAAAATAAGGCTGTTCCGAGTGTGTGTCAGACATGGTGCAGCGTGGGCCCACAAGGAAGAGACGCAAGAAAAGAGGCTAGACAATTTGTCTCCTGGACATGTCGTATAAATGTCCACATTTGACAGAGGATCACAGACAGTGAAAAAACAAAATTTCCTATTCTGTTCCAGAGTCAATTAAAAGCACATTTACCCCTGGTACAAAGAGGGCTGACATTGATGGACATTATAGGCCTTTCTATGACACGTTAAGAGGAGGGAGGGGCTTCAAGTGTGAGTACTAGTTTGACATTCTGGGGAGTGAGCAGGCAAGCAGTTAGCAGGCGTCTAATGCAGAGGCAGAGTAATCATCAGGGGTCTCTTTCTGCTGATTATCAAATGTTCCGCTGAGTGTGGAGAGAAGCCAGCTGCCTGTGGGCCGAAGCGGCTCTTTTCTTATGCTCAGCCAAGCTGATATGGAGGTAGAGCAACACAGCCCCGGTAGGCTTCGCCACCGCTCCCACAAGTCTCACCGCTCCCACTCACTGGCAGGCGCCACTCCAACCTGCAGATTGACCTCTGACCCCATGTGGAAGCGACGTCCCCAAGCACACCGCCTGGGCTGCTCAAATCCGTTTTTCAGACACAACCCGGGACCCGCTCTGCCGAAAAGCTGCCTGAAACCCCCATATGGAAGAGAGAGTCGGAACAAGCGCTGCCTCACAAGAGGTCGATTAACTGAGCATGCCCAGAGTGAACATGGGCAGAATGTATGTGTGTGACAGAGGGAGAGGGGCGCGAGAGAGGGGAGAGAATCCAATTATTTTCAATAATAAAGAATGCCACATCAAAGGTAGAACTTACGCAGCTCTCCATGAGTGTGTGGCGTTTGAAATCAGGTCTGGAACCATGAGGCATATTGGCATGCATGACTTTTATCAATTTAATTACTGAAATCTTAATTTGAGGGAGGGTGTGGGAGAGGAAGAGAGAGCCGAGACTCCATGCAGTGGCGGGTGGCCTCTTTCCATTCGAGAGAGAGAGCAGTTTGTGAAAGTGATCATCGATGCAGGACGGAAACTCTGTGAAAATGTGGCCCACGCCACCACCTCGGGCTCACAGACTTGCGGAGACACCTCGTCTGAAGATTGAAGGAGGGTCATTTGCTGACGGCTGATGCCTGCAGACCAACTGCCGATTTTCATTAACTTCTCTGGTCAGTCTATTCCTCACAGAGGAGAATAGTCATTTAATGGGACTTGAAGTTATTTTGAAGGGACTAAATGTTAATTATGAGGCAATGCAGACTTCTATTAGGCGTAGTCATTACAGGTCATCTCCATCTCTCGATGTAAAAATCTCACAATAGAGAACTCTGCCAGCTGTTGGCCCTAAAATCTGCAGAGAAAATATCACGTTCAAGCGGATCATCCCTGTCTAACTGTGAAAGAGGCGGCATTGATCAGCAGTAATGGGCTTTAGGAGGAATGTGTGAGCAGTGATGGAGTAGAGAAGAGTTACACATGAGCCAGGATAGCGTCACTCAGCGCTGGAGCCATAGTGCTGCCATGGCTGATTTTCCCCACAGATTGTCTTGGTGTATCAGCGCTGCTCTCATTCTCTCCCTTTCCATTGCCTAAAGTGCAATTGAATTTTCTCTGTGCTTCTGAGCAGGGAACAACAGGATCACAGAGAGCGGGACAGAGTCAAGGATTGTCAGTCTCCAGGCTGATATCTACCACTATGACTGATACAAATCAAGGAATGAGGTTGGTATCAGTGTATATTTCTCCACATTTTGACTCATGGATCCAGATGTGTTGTTTCTGCATGGATTCCAGTCAGTAATTACCTCTCAGCTTCTGCCCACTGATGCCATTCTTTCCCTGTCATTACCCAGTCTCTTGCGTGCCAAGGCCAGGTGACAAGCAGATGGGCCTGGCTGGTGCTGAACTGAGCCCGGTAGCCCACTCTGTCCCATCGCGACACCGCCATCAGCCATCAGCTGGTAAACACAACATATCAGCTCACGGCCTCTGTGTCTGTCCACTCAAAGTTTGGCCATTATCAAACCACTGAGCTGAACCAGAGAACCAGTGGGAGCACTTAACTTCATACATCAGTGTTCATTTTAATCAGTTCTGTCTTGCTTCACTTTTTTTTTTTAAAACAGGTGATAGAGTAACGTGAAAGCTCTTTATCTCAACTCTCAAAACACATGTCTTTATGGGTTATAATTATAGATTCAACCTGTTTATACATTTTACTGTCATCATGGATGTGGAAATCTTAAAGACCAAAGTAGACGCCGTTACTCTCTTGGCTAGTAGTAGTTTACTAGCTTCAAACTATTAGATAAATGAGGTTCATGTTCATATAATAAATATGAAACAAAAACAAAAATAATCTGGTGTTGAGTCCTCATATAGTAAATACACTCACTGGCCACTTAATTAGGTACACCTTGCTAGTACTGGGTTGGACCCCCTTTTGCCTTCAGAACTGCCTTAACCCTTATTGACATGATAGCATCACGCAGTTGCTGCAGATTTGTCGGCTGAACATTCATGATGAGAATATCCTGTTCCACCTCATCCCAAAGGTGCTCTATTGGATTGAGATTTGGTGACTGTGGAGGCCATTTGAGTATAGTGAACTCATTGTCATGTTCAAGAAACCAGTTTGAGATGATTCCAGCTTTATGACATGGAGCATTATCCTGCTGGAAGTAGCCATCAGAAGATGGGTACACTGTGGTTATAAATGGATGGACATGGTCAGCAACAATACTCAGGTAGGCTGTGATGTTTTACCAATGCTTAATTAGTACTGAGGGGCCAAAGTGTGCCAAGAAAATATCCCCCACACCATTACACCACCACACCACCACCAGCAGCCTGAACTGTTGATACAAGACAGGATGGATCCATGCTTTCATGTTTTTGATGCCAAATTCTGACACTACCATCTAAATGTCGCAGCAGAAATGGAGACTTGTCAGAAAAGGCATTGTTTTTCCAATCTTCTATTGTCCAACAAGGCATTTGGGCCACAGAACTGCCACTCACTGGATATTTTCTCTTTCTCAGACCATTCTCTATAAACCCAAGAGATGGTTGTGCGTGAAAATCCCAGTAGATCAGCAGTTTCTGAAATACTCAGACCAGCCCGTCTGGCACCAACAACCATGCCACATTTAGAGTCATTTAAATCACCTTTTTTTCCCCATTCTGATGCTCGGTTTGAACTGCAGCAGATGGTCTTGACCATGTCTACATGCCTACATGCACTGAGTTTCTGCCATGTGATTGGCAGATTAGAAATTTGCATTAATGAGCCCTTGGACAGGTGTGCCTAATTAAGTGACCAGTGAGTGTATATGAAGCATAAAAACAAAGGTTAACCGCAAGTTTGTTAAAGAAAGCACAGGTTCCACTTTCAGCCACGTAATCCTCAATTCACTGCTGCCTTTATTTCCTTTCTCTCTCTTCAGCTGCCCTGTCCAGTAAAGACAGAGGGCCCACAAAAGATCTTTCGATAAAAGGGGCAAAGCTTCTGCTGACAATCACATTTTAGATGCATGATTTTCAGGCGGAGTTAACTGACTCTTTTGCAGATTTTTTTTTTTTTTAATTTTTACTGCATACACGGTCTTCAGTAAATTAAGACTGGGATTGGCATTTTTATTAATAGAGAAAAAAACTCTGGACTCACAACAGAGGAATTTCTGTTAATGTCTTTAAGATACAGCCGGTCCTCTGAAATGTGGGTTATAGTTGTTGGTATTTTCTGTATTTTATTTTCGATACATTATCAAACAGATAAATTGAAAAGCCTGTCTTGCACCAGTGGGATTAGTGATATGTATTACCAGAAAGCCTCAACATACATCATACATGTCCTGATATGAGCGTGTTCATACTATCACAGCTAGTGCAATCAAGATAAAGGCTGATTTGTGCGTGTGCAGCAGACATGTGCTCTTTACATTGAGGTGGAACGAGGTATCGCTCTAAATGAGGGAGATTAAAGCAGCAACATTCATTGAGCATCCCCACTTCTACCAACCCCAAACCCACCCGCCCTTACCACCTGCCACTACCAGCCATAAATCTAAAAGAAATGCATTATACAAGCAATGAACACAATGACATATTCTGCGTTGTGGTGATTGTATTTTGCTCCTTTTGCAGCGGTCTAGTAAAGGAGTCTCATTGGAATTCATGAAATAGTTTTATCATGGCGCACCGCTGTAAAATCAATACATTAACGGTCCCGGGGGGGTAACTCTCCTGGGAGATTGTGTTTATGCACCCTGACACATTCCACAAAGTGTTGTGCATTACATTTAAATTGGAGGAATTATCTAGGACATGCATTTTAGACACATGCAGTAGATACATGTAGCATGATACATGGGGTTAGTGGGGATCATTGCATTGAACGCTTAATGTGTGAATGCAGATGTGTGTGTGTGTGTGTGTGTGTGTGTGTGCCTGTGTGTGTGTACTGGCAGATGTCCAAAAGTGCGTACATGTTTCAGTGGATTTGAGCCGCTTTTATTATCCACATTGAGCACTGTCCATGAATCATAAGGGTCAGTGCATGCACCTACAGCTGTGTTCAGTGTGTGTTTATGACCCCTGATGTGCATGCGTCACATACAGTAAATATAAGCAGAGAAAAATAGAGCTGTAGATTAACACAGAGAGGCTGCTGCTAATATGTGCGTGCGTGCGCGTGTAGGTGTGTTTGTGCGCTTTCTCCCATGTGTGCGTGGATTTGTGTTGTGCTGATGGGCTTATTATTTTATGGACTGCTGCACTCTCAGTGCTCCTGTGGATGTGGCAAGCGAATAAAGATTGAATTAAGATAAAAAATATAGGAGGACGGTGCCCTGAGAGCCTGCAGGAGAAATAGATGTTGTCTGCTGTTTATTTATTCCACTTTCTCTTGATTATTGAAAGTGTTTGTACCCAGATTCACATTTCCATATTTTCGGAAAAGCAGAAATTTTATGCTCAATTTTACAACCACTTTCCTTTTACAGAATTCTGAATTAATGATGCATATTGGAATACATCAGCATCAGTTATTAGAATGCAAGTATTAGGCTGCCACTGCTGCTCCGTGAGACGTAAAAAGTCTCCTGCTGTGTCCTCTCACATTCGGGCTAAGACTGAAATGTCAAACACTTTATCTGGACTAAAAGTGCCAAGGCCCTGTGTCACCTTCAGGTTCACTAATAACACATCACTCTTTCTTCTGTCTAAAGTGGGGTTGGAGAGAATGAAAAAACAGGGGGATGCGAGGCTCCAGATATCGGGCATGGTATTTTGGGGAGCCTCAGCTTCGAGGATTGACCAGCAGTCATAATATTTACAAAGAGGTTAGATTGACTTTTTGAAGAAATCAATATGTGATATAGACTACATGCTGCTGTGGGCCTGGGAGCTAATGGGATCTTTGCAACGCTTGGCTAACAGGACTCCACGCCTGTCTCTGGTTATTTCTTTCTTCGCCCTCTCCCTCACTTCACCCTCTGCTTCACCTCCCTTGATAACTTGAACAGACATTATAATGGACAAATGTTAATAATTAATGTCAGAACAATTGGAGACAATTAAGTGTGTTGACTGGACCATTAATTTTCCTGGAGGCTGTTGGATGGGGGAGCAGACGGGCAGTGAGCCCATCTGTAGAGGCAGGCGGCCTTCAGATCTTTTTATTTCTCCTTCAGAGGTGCACCTGGACAGCTCTGGCCAGGTCACCAACTACCCATCCCAGGAAGGCTACAGGTCTGTGACAAACTGGCCGTGAATCCTGGCTGTAACTTCACTCTCCAAAGTAAATCCCATCTTCGACTGGGGAGTCTCTTCACGGAGACAGCATCAATGTAAATGTTACCGATGCATGTTTCTGCGATTGTATCTGTGTATTTCCAGTTCTTATAGCAGGATTTGTGAAGCTTCAGTATCTGTGTGGCATATCAGCCTCAGTGATCTGAAGGAGGGGGAGTGCTGAAAGGTGTGTGGGAAGGATGACACAGTGTAAGTACCTGTACACATTATACTCTGCATTTACAGCATACATTTGGACATTCTTTACCTCAATGTATCCTTTGGGTTTATATTCTTGCACCGACCAAATTTTGAATAGAGATTAAGCAACTTTACAGTGATTCAAATGTAGCAGCCAAATTAGCATTAGCGGAAAAACGGTCTTCAAAAACCTTCAGTGACTGTTTCTAAATGGTTCAAATATTCTTGTGTATGACACCACAGCACAACACTTAGTTGAATGACTGATGATAAGAGGGTGTTACACAACTTATTGACAGCCCAAAAGCTGATAATAAAATAAAATAAACTCATTGTTCTAATAAAATAAAAAAAAATGTTTGGTAGTAGTAAAGGCCAATGGTACCTACAGTGGGGGTCAGGACCTCCTGTGAAAACACAGATGGGGGAACACCTTCCAAAATTAAAAACTGTTTTATTTTCTTATACATTATTGTGAATATATCAACAAAAAAATTGGTCAAATTTACATAAAACCATGATGACAGAAAAGGGTTAATCTGTTTTCACCATTTCACCATTTTTTATCAACACTCATAAACTCTTGTATGCGTTAATACTATAAAAAAAATATAAAGCATTATGAGAGCAGATAGTGTGTCTCCTTGTAGCACTGGCTCACAGTGCTGATATTTTCAGATTAGATTCTGTTTCAAAAAATTAAATTATTTTAAATAAAAAGAATATCTTTTGTGTCAATGTTTGTGCTGTCATTTCTATTATTATAGTTGTTCATGGAGCTGCTCTCTGGTGTTTTCGCAGGCCCATCAAATGTATGTGTACTGTTTCCTAACATTTATAATCGGCCAACCTCTCCTCAGCTGAGGAGATAACATGTTGGACTATAATCATGCAAGTTTGACCTGACATGTCGTGACACTCCTCGCTACAGCCCTGCCACTCAGCATGGCTGGGCACGAGTTGCTAAGCAACGGGCCACAGGAATGTCAAAGGCTCCGACATGTGGAGAAGCACGACAGAAGTGACAAACATTAAGGACCAAAGGGGTGAAAAGGTGTTCCTCTGAGCGAAAAATACACATTTTTGTCCGTCCACCCTTGTCAAAGGTGCTGCTACTCAGCACGCCACACATCGCTCTCTGTCTTTGAAGACAACCCTTCACTCAAAGCAGTTGGATTTAACTCAGGTTACTCTGCTGACTGATCGGACTAAGAAAATAAACCATCAAACTCGTTGGGCTCCAAATGTTATTGAATATTTAGGATTATGAATTTGCCCAACAGATGTAGTCTATATCCCTCTAAACATTAGAATTAAAAAACACAAGCTATAATGTTACTAGCCTAGTTACCTAGTTACTTCATCATAACATTCACCTTATCTTAATGGTATAACAATTTTACCAGTGATACCATAAATGTTCAGTGTTAATACACGTATGTTAAAGTAAATTCATCACATTTTGCAATTGTGATATAAATTCTTCACAGATTTATATGTACTCATATGTGTGTTTTAATGTGAGTATATCTAAGTCATATTTTGTTTTAGAGCAATTTGTCAGACTCTTTTGTTTTTATCTATTGTATGGTTTGTTTTTAGTTTTTTATTCTTATATTTTAGCAGGATGTTTTTTTTGATGGATAAAATAAATCTTGAACCTCAATAACAAGGCTACACATAGTTTTGCCTCTCAGGGTGATAAAGTTTTTCTCTGTGTGGCTAAACTTTAACATGTCAATAGTGTTTATCTGGATTTTGAGTGAACACAAAGTTAATCACAGATCAACGTCTTCCTTATGCCTGCCTGTTGTTTGTTTGCTCTCAGCAGGTTGACTTCATCTGACAAGCCTGGCCTGACCTCAAACAGCCACTCAGGTTGAGCTGGACCGCGACAGAGATGGAAAATGGGGTCAGGTCTAATCAACATTGCTGTCATGATTATGTCCAGTTCACTCCAACCCGTAACCAGGCAACAGGCAGAGCTGCCACAAAGCCGATGTGACAGTGGCAGGTAGATTGAACGTGGAGGGACGGACGGGAAGCTGGGGCGGGTGAGTGTATGAAAGGGTGGGAGCTGTTTGGACCGGTGCAGCCTAGTTCTGTCCAGTTCATGACACTCACCCGCCTGGGCACTCTGCAATGCTCTGATCAGCTGCTGCACAGAGAGCCACAGGCAAACATGGGCACTCTTAACAAAACATTAGCCCCTATCTTGTTTTGTCCCTGTAGCTATGGACAATGCATCAATATTATCACTACTGAGATAAACACAGAAAAAGTTAATCTCATTCTCTTGAACAGTATCATTTATTTAGTTCTGAGCAAGAAAGAGCAATGAAGGTAATATGAGGGGGAAAACACAGAGACTCCTACAAGGTCTGGATTTAAGTCAAGCCCTGTCACACTTTTAAAGTCCTGTGTGTAAATACAGTATAAGCAGCCAACTGAGAAAAGATATTTGAAAAATGTAAAAAAAAATCTATGAATGAAGGGTGCTTTTGTACAAGCAGCGAAAAATAAGCATGTTATAACTCAAGATATACATATCAGGTCTTACAAATTTCCTTAAATTTCATCTCATATATCAACAAAAGTCATGCGGTGTTAAAGTGTGCAGGTACACAGCTTCATGGCACTAAAGTAAAAAATCTAAAGTGTTTTCAGCTCGTGTGAGATCCAGATCAGATCACAACAGTTTGTCAAATTCTGGAGACAGCATGACAGTGCGGCTGCTGACAGCACAGGTGTTACAATGACAAGTTAAATTTCTGCAATTTTCTGCTGCTGCTGTTTGTATTGGTTAGACGCTGTCTGCTCTGAGCAACACAATCCTCTTTGCGGTCCCTGCTTCAAATGGACTCATCCAAAGTTAAAAAAAAATACAAAACATCTTCCAACACTCATCTTGACTTTAATCTAGATATCTGAAATAAGCAAATGTACTTATCATATGACCAGTTCTAAAATTGGAAAAAACGTTTTGAATTTGGTCATTTATAGCAGTTAATACTGTGTTTTAAATCTGTTGATTGTGACTTAATTCAAACTTTGAGGCTCTTGAACTCTCGTTGGATTGTGATAAAAACTAAAAGACTTCTGTGTAATAATATTTGAAGAACAGTACATTCAGGGTTACAGACAATTCCACTGTAATTTTTTTCATCATCATTCATGCCCCTAAGAGTCCAAATGTGCCGGGTAAAAAGATTAAATGTCTCTTCAATTACTTCAAAGTAAGAAAATGATGATGATAATGGGTGCTTTTTACTGTTATTCCTGAAATTGCTGGGAGCCATTAATTAGAGGAGAACGATAATTAAAATCACTATAAAAACATGTTCTAACAGAAATGGTACTTACCAAGGTCTCCGGCGGACGTCGTACAGGTCAATCTTGTTGGGTGCCCTCCATGGAGTGGCTGGAGAGAGCAGAAGAAAATAAGTTACAGTCTGTCTGCAGCACTGTAGGATATTTCAGATCAGATTAGATCAAAGTCATCATAATTTCATTCTGTCTATCGAGTTACCAGTACAGCCATCTGATAAGAAATTGCCAATGTTCTGCTGCTGAGGAGCCCCAGGGTCAATTTAGACGTTATCTTGCTGTGAGTTATGAGGCAGGCTGGTGACTTGTCGCCCCCCAGCTTACCTGGGTAGTAACGAGTCACTCCTGTGGCACTGCCAAACACCTGCCAGCGCAGAGAGCTGTCCTCCTGACGGTTTTCTATGAAGACCCGCTCCAGAGCCTGGGTCCAGTTTAACTCATTAAGGATGACTGGGGCTGTGGGAAAACAGACAAAATACAACTCACATTAATGCAACATAGACTTCACTGAGGATGCAGTGAAGACTAACAGCTAATGTGAGGAGGAGAGATGTGTATCAATGGTCACAAGTCAGGAGCCAAACCATTGCGTCAATGACTTTCACCTCATGAGACCTAAAATGTTTTTAGTCAGCCAATAACCACTGAAGGTCTTTTTTTAGAACAGAATAAGGTTTAAACTGATTTGGACTCAGCTTTGATGCCTGCTTGCATCCAAACTTTTCCATGACTCAGGGTGCAAGAGGACACTTAAAGCTCCAATAAAAAGAGGTCCTCTTCCTCAACTCAGTGTGCTTCTGGTTATAAAAATGTGAGAGAAATGCAAATGAGGTACTGATTATTTGCCATAGTACCTCAAAGTCAGTATAAAAATAAGTGCCCTAACTACAGGCGCTGAAAATAGTTTTTTATAATCGGATTTAAACCCACAGTTTTGTATTAATCTTTTTGCAACTCTCCTTCAAAATTCAAAATAAACACTGATATATTTCCTATTTCTTTTAATAAAAAAAAATCATATACATCCCACTGAATCAACCCACTCAGCTTGTAACATCAGGTTTTTAACTGAAAGCAACCCAAAGGTCGACTCTCCTTGCTGAACAACCTTGTCCCTGCCGGCAGCCGTAAGCTGAGCACATAAGAATGGATGTATGCGGGCAGCTTGGCCGGCGGTAGACGTCTAAACCGAGCATCAGTCTAATCTGGATGATCTGTGAGGAGCACTGAGGAGGAATCTGAGTGGACCTTGGAGGAGGTCATGTGTCACTCGCAGCATGTGGAGTCAAAATCCATGTCTGAATAGCAGAGAAATATAAAGTATCTTTACAAATGTTCATGGATGTGTGCATGTGTGTGTGTGTGTGTGTGTGTGTGTGTGTGTGTGTGTGTGTGTGTGTGTGTGTGTGCGTGTGTGTGTGTGTGTGTGTCAGCAGGATTTCTGGAAGCTGGGAAGAAAAAAAAGAAGCAAAAACGTTGGTTTGCCTGTGAATGCGCTTAAATGCATTGACGTGTGTGTTCTGAGTGAAAACGCAGGGTCACAGATATTTCTCACAGGTCAGCGGCACTCGGTAAAATGGATTTATGACTGTGGAGAAGAGCATTCATCATGTAGTCAACCTGAAGTGGAATAACACCACAAACATGTCAACATGTGTCTCGTTTGCCTTTCTACCTAAGACTCTTGTAACTTATATTGTGTTTACACCACCCCTCTGTTTCTGTCAAAGTTTGATTTAGATTGTTTCTTCTCAGTCGTTGCTTTCACAAACAAACAAACAGAAGAAATCTCTCAGTCTGTGTTTAATAGCTAAGGGAGGAGGAGGACGGGGAGTGCAGAGGTTTAATGACCCACTGATTAAAGAGGAAACAAGACGAGGCAGGAGAACTTCACTCGCTTCTGATTTAATTACTCAGCCAACCAAAGCCAGACAAGCCTCCAAACAGACAAGTCCGGCTTATCTCAGCCCCTTCTTTGAGTTCCAAACAAATAAACGATCATTATCCACTTTTCTCATACTTTTCAATTACTGCTCCGTCCTTGAGGAACAGTCACTTTAAGGGTAAGAAATCGTTACTGTATCCACTGCTCACCTCTTTTAAAAGCCTCTAAAAAGTCGATCACATCATACCTGAAATACAGAGGATTGTTTTGAACGCTCAGTTCAACGTCTCCCTCTAAAACAAAAGCCAAGTTTTATTACTCTCCAGCATCCTGTAAAACAAATGCATGCAAACACACACATACGCAGGCACACACACTACAGCAGCACTAAGAAGTGTCTGGAGGATAGGAATATATAAAAGCCAAATTGCTGCCATCACCGAGGGGAGCTCCACGACATGTTTTTTTTTCTTGAAATTCTTCGACGTAAACACAAAGGGAGAATGGGGGAGGATAGAGGCAGCCCTACAGATGGGGATAAACATATAAACCCAGGGAGAGAGGGGAGAAGAGGACGACTGATGGAGAGCAACAGAGAAATTAACACGAATGAGTGGCTGCTTTCACAGCTCAGAGAGGCAATTTCTCACCCACAAGGCAAGGAGGAAAAAAGACAAACACAACTCAAACTTCAATTTAAGCTGCTAAGATCAAAATGGCTGAATTTAAGACATGATTGACATCAAGGAATCGATTATTGAAATGTTTTGATATTACGCAACAGATGTCGTGACATCTTTTGCTTGGTGGGTGGGGGAAGAATCCTGAAGATGGTATATTAAAGCTTTTGAATTACCTTAAAGTAGTATTTTCCACCTTTTAGTTAAATGCCTTGCAGCAATTTTTTTTCTCAGAGACATTTCTACCAGAATCAAAAAGTTAATCAGCTTTAAGTTCTCTCACAACACAAAGTTAAGATTCTCCAGGAGTCTAGATGGTAGAAAGAACTACAAAGAGTGGACTGGAGACAGAAATAAATGAAACTCTCAGCATCTTTGCTGTTTTGATGTGAATTTTCAAACTTGCTGCAGTGTCTCTTTGACTGATTTCGGTTATATTTGATGGATGTTTATGTGAAGATTATCAGAGATTCAACCCGTGCCTTTCAATTTCATCAGGCTGTGCAATAATCCATAGTCAAAGGGTGGACTAAGTAATGTGTTAAAGAGTTATCCTTTTCAGCAAGAGCTGAGGGAGCTGCAACCCGTGTGGAGTGAAGTCCTGGCTTATGTGGAGGCAGCGGCTCTGGAGTGATAGCTGTCTCAGACACACATCCTGTGACCTCTGTTTCAAACTGGCATTACGGTCTCCTCAGCTACCCTGACTAACAGGCAGTAACCAAAATCTGGGTTTACAAGACAGATTATCAGTGGTAGTACTTACTGGGACTGCACACACACAATACACACAGAAGAGCAACAGACTATCTCCTACTCTTCCATGTAGTCATGATGTCTTTTTCATTACAGTTTGCCTGACACACTCCAGGGTGACAAATGAGATAAGAGACAGAGTCAATTTTAAAGGGAGTTCTGTTGTATTTTACCCACCAGGGTACCTGGAAGTACATTGGACACAAAGAAACCACTGTTAGTTTATTCATATCTACACATCAAAGGTCAATTTTTCATTTCACAACCAAAACTGTCTATTTTCAGTAACTTTAACAGTAACAAATGTATTTTCCCTTCCTTAATCTCAACCTGCAACAGCATAGGAATCAGTATGTCCTCTAATCCCCAATATTGAATAAGCAAAGTGCCAACAAGAATAAACACAAACTGAAGTGTGTGTAATTGCGTCACCCAATATAAATAAACCAAACAGTTGCGGATGCGAGTCACCCGGCAAACTTACACAATCACACACAGACACACATCTGTAGGTGATCTCTACACAAAAACGGTCACACTAGAGATAAGAGAACACAAACTAATTCTCTTTGATTTATTCAGTGAGGATATGCTGTGACTTCTCTGGACACTTGATAAAAAGACAAATTTCCCAAGAGGGGACGAGGGGTGGCTCACATTGGCAGACAGGGGCTCAGAGTACTGTGTTGGCCTCATCTTTCAAGTACAACGTGCCTCTCTGATATGTTTAAAAGGTAATTCATCAGCGTGCCGCTCCCCTGACATTTGGAGCACCCTTGGCTTTGCCCCTTTATGGAGCAAGACAGCACACCAAGTAGGGAAACAATTATGAGTGGGATTTATGGAGCATCTCCGCGTGAGATCATTTCTCAATCCCCCACCGGCACCTCGTTCCTTTGACCCCCACCCCCAACACCTCATACACACATTATTCACACTGATATACTGAGATAAAGAGCCATCCAAACAGACCTGCGCCTTATGCCCTGTATTAATCCCACATTATATAAATAGGTTCATGTATTCAGTGTGCACAGAGCAAGAAAAAAGGCACAGCAGGCTGTAATACATCACAGTGGAACACGAGTGGTCTCATAAGAAATCCATAATTGCAAAGGAGCCAAGGCTATCAGCTAAGTCCCTTTGAGGAGTCATAAACATTATCATAAAACATTTACATATGCTTCTCTTTAACCGAGTGGCTAAATGGCACAATTCACTTCTACTTATGTTGACATATAGGTGACGGTGCTCCAGCAGACAGAAAGCCTAACACTGGGAAAAATTAAAGCTTGTTTTGTATTTTAGAGAGTTAATATCCAGGGAGCATTATGTTCTTAAGGTCTCATACTAAAGGTTATCGTTCATACACTTTATGTTTAGTTAATGCACAAGAGGAAGAAAACATTTAAGAATTTTCAGACATTTTCTTGGCAAAAAATCTTGAATTGTTGGAAAGCCTTTTTATTTTTTTTTTTAATGCTGCCACATATGTAAGTAACATGCTTAGATGGGATCAACAGCAGGGTTGATTCTTTGCCAAGAAGCATTGTTACAACAAAGTAATACTCTACCAAACAGAAGGAGAACTCTGCCCAGTTCATACTGAGTACATTTTTTTCACATTTTCAAAAGCACACATGTTTTTGGTAGCAATACAAGGTGTATGTTACAAGTTTCTTTTTACCTGTTTTAGATTATAGAGACCTTTTGTACATGCATGCTTCTGCACAGTGTCTCCATATGGTGGAGCATCAACAAGCAGCTCCTGAATGTCTGCAGTTTAAAACATTTCTTATAACTTTTTAAAGGGCAGAAAAACATATTCCTGTAGGTATTGATAAAAGGAGTGATTTTTGTGTCTGTGGAGGTTAAAATAAGCTCATAGACAGTGAGATAGTCACGATGCTAATTGCGCCCGTCAATGGGGATTTTCCATTGACATAAGAATTATCAGCCTTCAGATTAAAAAAAGGCCAATGCCGATATGCCCAAATATCGGTCTAACCCTACTTTGAATGTTTTTAAATCTAAAATGAAGGACATGGACGCCAGTTCTATAAGATGCCAGTGTTTAAGCTCGGTTGTTTGAACAGTTGTCTCCTGGAACGTGATTTAATCCATTATCTTTTTTTTCGTTTTATTGACTGTGCTTTGTCTCTTTTTTGTGTTTCCTGTCTGTAACTTTGTCTTTTTGCTGCTGCCTGTCTTGGCCAGGTCTCCAGTGAAAAAGAGGTTTTTAATCTCAATGGGACCAACCTGGTTAAATAAAGGTTAAATTAAAAAAATAAACAAGTTGAATGAGCAAATCTACCACATTATAGAAACAGTTTTTCTGTCAGTAGAGCTGGACTGAATTTTGCATGTTGTGCTCACAGTACAGATGGGAACCACAGGCCAACTCGAGATATGATACGCTTTATTAAAGTATGATGACATGTGTTATGTAATCATATGTTGTGATGTGGAGTGAGGAGTTTGAGTCTCAGTAAAGAGGGGCGTACTATAAAATATCAACATGTAGCTTTAGGGGTACGACATATTGCCAAGTCAGTGTCGGTCTAATGTTGCTCGTGTAGTTAAATGCGCCATTCTTACCTACAATCAACATTCCTACATCTGCAAATCCCATCTTCCTCACATCCCCACCTGTTGTCACTCCATTTCCCCCTTCTGCTTTCCTTGTATTTCCTCTTTGTGTCTCTTTCTTTTTCCTGCTTTGTAGCTGGTCCGACTTTGAAAGAACCTGAACCCTAAACCTTTCATCGTACAGAAAAAATGGCAGCAACAGGAGCTGGCAGCCACTCACACATCCATAACAGACAAGCAAAAACAAAGTCTTAGCCTTCTCTGAGAAAATGTGTCTCTGTGGCTGCCTGCTTCAGAAAAATAAGTCCATGAGATATTGAATAAACTAATTTGTATTCTTTGGGGCGTACTGGCACTGTTTCCAAGAATATCTTTGTGACCAAAACAGCAGCAATGACGCATTCAAATTAAAACTCACACAGCGGATTCAAGCTGTTTCACTAAGGAATAGCATTTACAGTAGTTTGTGTGTATTTTTCACTGAGGACCTCAATTTTGTTTAACTGTAATCTCATGCTGTGAAAGGGGGGATAGATAATACAATATGCAAAATGAGACAGAGGGGAGAGATCTCATCACACCTTCAGAGTGCTCCTCCAAATATTTCTTTTCTAATTAACGAAGAGCGGTAAATAACAAACACATGAAATGTAATTTGTGAGCCTGCTGGTGAGTGACGTGGAGTTTGCCGTGCTGACTGTTCTAATTAGTGTGCGGGTAAATGATAGTGCCCCTTCACTGGGCACACACTAGAGGGGAAGATGGGTGAGGGAAGGGGAGGAGGAGGGGAGGATAGAGATGGAGTCTGTAAAGTCAAGAATGACAGAAATACAGCCTGCAGTGTTTATACCATCTTTCTTCCCTTTTGGTTAAACTTTAAATCCCATTTCCCTTATCCCCCCTCTCTCTGTTGCTTTCTTCCTCTCCATTTTTTTCTCACTCTCACTCTTTTTCTTTTTTTTCTCTCCCTTATTTCACAAATCACTTTTGATTTTTTTCCACACATTTAAATCGGGTTTGATGTTGAAAGAGGCTGAGTTAAACGCCAGTGTGGCGTGAGTTGGTTGACAGGAAAGCTTCCTCCACTGAAAGGAAACCTGAGGCGTGTGAAACAAATACAGGCTGCATGAACACACATGCACACACACACACACACACACACACACACACACACACACACACACACACACACACACACACACACACACACACACACACACACACACACACACACACACAAACACAAACACACAAAAAAACACACACAGACGCACCCAAACAAAGATGACATTTCACATTCAGGCTCATCTCACCGCAAATAACCACAGCTTATAACTTTAAGATAGCAAACCTAGCATGAAGTCAAAATGGAAACACTCACTAATTACAGCTAGAACATATAATTTGACACAATAAAAAAAACAGCCTTACTCTAATCCCTCGGAAGTCACATTTGTCACTCTGATGCTAAGCAAGCTGATCAATCTTAAACAAGATAAGAAACTTAACTGGTAGCTCTGTTCATCTGAATCCCTACAAATGCAGATCTTTCCCTTCTTTTTCTTCTCCCAACACATGGCTTTGACTCTATCTACTGTATGCATGCCTTCTACTTCCTCTGCATATTAAAAGCACAATATTTAATGTGCAAAATACAAAGGGGATGTTTTTCTAGGAGCTTCTGAGAGAAAATACAGACTCAAAATAGCAGCAGTGACTTAGTGGCCAGCATTCAAAGAACAGGAAGTAAAAGTTAGGTACCAGTTTCTGTCTTTTCCCCCCTCTTGATTGACAAAGCCCCATGAATGGTTGGATGTTTCGACCTATAAATGCTTCTAACTCTTTGATACCTGTGACTATTTTAGCTTTATTTATGCTACGGTTTGAAAAAGAGTGCTCAAAGAAGTCTGCATTTTTCTTTATTGATAAAATGTAACAGTGTATAGATTTGGATACTAAAAAGAGAGACTAGACGAAGACATGAGGCAAAGGGACACTTCCAGGACTTAAGGGGTTCAATTCAACCACTGAGACAAACTGGTACCCTAGAGATCTATTACTTTTTTTTTTTTTTACACAGGAAGTTTCTCTTATCTTAATATTTAAACATTCTGGGAAACATTTTAACTCTGGTGCAGACAGACATTTCATGTCATCCCCAGAATTGGTAAGCAGCTGTTGCTGTGACGAGATCTGATACTGTGACCTCTCCAACATGACTGCTATACTAAATTATGCAGAGGAAATTTAAAAATCATGGTTAAGATTATAGGATGAGAGATTATTACACTCATTAGCTAATTGTTTCGGACTGTAGGTTCGCAGATTTTTTTTTTGTTTACTCTCTTGTGGTGCCAGAGATGACATTAATTTAGATTTCTCAATTATGGAAATGAAATATCCAACTGTCATTAGTTTTGATTTTGGAAGGCATTATGCAACCTCCCATCAGTGTTTCCCAACCCCCACTCTGGAAACCGCTTTCTCAAACCCTGTTTGGAGCAGGAGAATTCAAACAAGCAGTCCAGCAACAAGTTTGTGTCTCGCTGGTTAATGTGGAGAAGCTTTTAGCTGTTAACAAGACTAAGGTGAAGACTTAAGATTTATTAACAATGACATTAGGATGAAAATTAGGCAGTATAATACAGGAGGAAAGTAAAATTGGAAAATCATCTTAAAAAAAATGACTATGGAAATATTGACACCAATATGAGCCAATTCACCTGACAGGTCTAGAAAACGTCTTAATTTAACCACAAAAATAAGGCCCAAGTGCTTGAAGTGAGGGAAAAAAGAATCTGCAACTAGCTAGAAAAAAAAATTCTGATTCAAGTTTCTTGAAATAAAAACAAAGTCTCAATTCAAGAAAATTGACAAGCAATTTTTCGTACCCTACCGGCAGTTCTCTTTTTACTTATTTCAAGTAATCCAGGCATATTTTTTTTCTTTTATTAGCTTGAATCAATATTTTTTTGTTCTGGACTCTGGTAAATGTGGCTTATATTGAGTCTGGTAACTTTTTTTTTTTTACAAGAAACACTCTGATTTAATGTTTTGCAGTTCATGAATAACTTACCAAGTTGTATAAAACAAAAAGAATAGCAATGACCAGAGCTACTGGAAAGGGCGGGTGATAATGCCTGTGCATGCGTGTTCTGTGTTTAGTGTGTGTGTATTTCTATGGTGGGTGGAATGAGTGGGAGGGTTAAATCGCTCCATGCAAAACAGTTAAGCTGTGCTCTTTCATCTGCACACACAGTTAGCCAGTCCTCGACATTCATTTCTGACAACCAAGTTTCTCACTGTGCCTGGCAACAATAGCAAAGTGACAACATGACATTAGGCCGCTGGAGAAGGCGCCGCATGTATCGGATTTAAAACTTCACATTTAATGAAAAGACTTCCCACATTCTCTGGTGGTTTTCTTGATTCCCTGCTGGGAACAGTGGCCGCCTATTCTCCTTTAAATACTGACTCTGTGTGGACACTATACACATAATTACCACCTTTTTTAAAAAATGACAGACTTACAAACATCCATATTTTTGACATATAATATTCATGGAACTTTAGAACAACCCAATATGGATTAGTATTGACCATCTGCAGCGTCAGCTTGGTCAAATTACAAGCTAGAATCTACAAAACATTCAGGAAAGAATGATTCTCGTATTTCCCTGCTGTTGTCATCTTTCAGTGATTATAGATTATATTCCTAGGGGCCTCCCTCTGCAATCATCCAGCAAATCCTTGGCTATTCTCGACTTTTTCTATATCATTCCCATGTGAATACAACCTGTTTCTCCACTGATGCCACCACCCACATCAATTTATTCCTTTGTGGCTGTGTTGCCATGTCCATTCTGTAATGAGCGATGATAATTAGACGAAAACTGTATGAATGTTTGACCTAAGCTAATTAGAAAGTTTGCAGACTTGGCAGCAGGAATCAGCAGTGGGATAATGAATCATAAAATGGTTCATTACTGCACCCAGGGAACACTCTCAATCTCAATAAACGGACATGGGGCCTAGCAGACAAATCAAACCAGGACGCATGCACCGCCTCATTTAGCTGCTGAAAGGATGACAATAAAAAAAGTGCCTTTTTGCCCTAAATGGTTTCTATTATTAAAGTGTCTCTTCTCCTTTACCATCCTCTCATCTCCTTTCTTTCTATCTTTCATTTCGATCTCGATCCATCTCAAAGGACGCCCATTTTGCAGCTGCTACCATTTCTCAAAAACAGGAATTTATTCAGTGACTCAACAATGAGCACCAATCACTCCAACAGATCCCACAATGAGCGTTAATAAACAACAACTGTTGAACATTATGCTGCACTCTGCACCGTGCTCCGTTCTTCCTACACTTTTCTTTTCTCTGCTACACCTCTGGCCTCCCCCCCTGAGGAAATGGAGAGCTGAATCTTCCCACTCAAACCACTTCTCCTCAGCTAATCCTGAACTCACAGATATACTGTACACCCAGACCTCTCCAGACCCAGAGGACAACAGTCCGCCCACGTTAGCTTCCACAGACATCCTCTCCAAGGCGCCCCGCAGGCTCCATGTGCTGTGACCAGAGCAGAGCACGACATGCAGATAACAATCCCCTTTTGCCTTTCCTTTAAAGACAGTGCAGCTCCCACGGTACGAACTTCATGTACGTTATCTGTGAGCAATGTTAGATGAAAGAGTCCCCAACCAATTTAGCACAACACATTTAAATTCTCCATGGACAGTTTAAGAGGGACCTGATATATTTAAGACATCTTTTTTATTTGCCAAAACATGTAGCCAACACCCATGATGCACCTGAACTAGTGACAGTGTAATTTGAAAATCTGGTGCTTTATGCTGGAAGCAGCAGCTCCAGGAGATTGGAGGGATTGTCCACAGAGGACTGATAAACTCATGTCTCTAGATTGTTCACATAAGGTTTTTAGCTCCAAGGACAATTTTATAGGACTATTTTTAATGAACTTCATCTATTTCAACAACTTTCAAACAGACTTTATTGCAGAAATCATTGGACCTGTTGTTTAAATATTGAATTAAATTTCACCCTCTGCATCGCTAAGTGTTCCTCTAATAATATTCAGCTGAGCCCAGGATGTTTGGTCAGGCAGCGAAGCAATCTTGGGATTTACAGTAGATTTGAGCAGCATGTTTCCCATCACAGTTTATTTATGACTAACCACTAAAACACAGCAATCATATCCATAATGGGGTTGGCACAAAATCTGCAGTTGGCAATCTTAGCACAGCAGACGACGCAATGGGAGCTAACTAAACAACATCAATAGTAAACATACTCCAGTGAACAGAAGTGGAGAAAACTAATTCCATACACCACACCACCGACTCCTCTAGTCTCCGCCAGGCTCAATCAAGAAGCCTTTATCCTCTGACTCATATCTTCAGACAGGGGAGCCAGAGCTGGCACAAAATGGCTCCGGGAACAATGTGCAGGCCTGATTGCTCTATTGTGAGTTAGCTTTGGCCTTTGACATCTCCTCCTGAACCAAGAGTGTCTAATTCTGACAAGATTTGTCTGGAGACACAGCTGGGGGCCATTGTTACAGACAGGTGCCATACACAGCCGGTTCAACAAAAGAGGGTGAAGAACGAAACGCAAAGAAAGAAGGGGAAAAAAATGTCACGGTGAAAACGTCTCTCTGTGTCCGTGTGCTCTGGTTTTGAGTCTGACAGAGTGTCTGAAAGGTTACAGGTGGATGACAGAGGGAACATGCCAAGTGAAATCGGGTGTTCAGACAGGTACATGTGTTCTCTTTTGTTCTTTTGGCAGATGCTGAATAAAAGGGGTGTCATATCTGCAGGGGGTGGGGGTGTCCATGAGGAGGGGAAACTGTGACCACCCTGATAAAAACAAAGCAACACTGTACACACTCAATGTGTGAGTCCTTGTGTCATTTGAAATCATGTTAGCTTGCTAAAGTGGTGGCTGAAGTATTTGGAGGGTGAGATAGAGCTAAAATACTGATAGAGACAGAGAGAAGGGGGGTCAGGTCAAGCCAAAAACAGAACGCTACTCATCTATATGTCGCCAGTGACTTGTTTGAAACCAAGAAGAGTTTTTGTTATTCCATTGTATAACTAGAGAAGCACTCAGAGAGCGCATACCTCTGCCAAGCATCTTGTGATTGTCACGCAACACTTTAGTCCTACCTTAATGTTATGCTCCCTTTCTGCAGACTGTCTGCTACAATTTGGTGTTAGTTGCAGGTTTGTATGATAATTTATTACCTGAAAGTGTTGACATCTGTCAGAAATGATCATGACCTTGTCTTGTTTTGCTTTGCAAAGCAATCTGACCATTTATCGTGGAGTTATAAACACATATGGGGAAAACAGCCCTATCTCACAATGATAAAGAATCCTTTACAAAAGTTCTGGATCCAGACGGTGATCTGAATCACCCACAAAATTTAACCAGTTCTACCTTATCACATTTTGAAAATTTTCTGAAAATTTCACTAAGTTCCTTGTTACTTGTTATGTTTTTCACAGACAAACTCCCAAAACGTCACCTCCTTAAAGGAGGTAAATATGAATGCTGATTTGAAACTTAAGTACTAAGATAAGTCTTAACATACTTATTACTTCATTGCCTGTATTGCATTTATGATATTGTCATTTCAGTGAAAAGAAAGTTTCACTATGACTTGTTAAATGCTGCAGTGTGATCTGCTTATGGTGACTACCAGATGGTCCTCATGTAAGTTTATCTCAAACAAAGCAATGTTTGATAAAAGTACTGCTAAATCACACAGCGCTACAAGAAGCTGTCTGTCATGTGTGTCTGTTTACATCCAGGTAGTAGAGCATTATCTCACTCTTGCAATAGCCTCAGCCCTAGCTAGTTATTCGTGGCTGCACTACAGCACATGGCACAACACACAACATAGTACAAACATTTTGGGCTGAAATGATAAAGATATCAAGAATTTGATTAACATACAACTAAGTCTAGTCATCGTTTAGTAAATAGAAAGCACACATTCAAAATGTTAAAGGCCTTTTTTGTTTGGATATTGCTGTTCATAATAGGCTTGAAAGATTTAGTGTGATTAAAAAATGAATGAATCCAAGCACTGTCGTCCATCCCTCTATTTGTCCTTCATTTTATACCACTTTTTCCCCATAGATGTCATCAGGGCCCCCTTTCAGCTGCCATTGCATCCTGGACAGGTCTCTAATCATTCACTAGACCAACAGGACACTTATCATTCAAGCACACCTATAAGCAATTTAGGGAGACCAAACATCCTGATGAGCCAGGTTGTGAACTGTGGTAGTAAGCCTAAGTGTCGGAGGAGAACCCTCGCTTGCAAAGAGAAAACGTGCAAACTCCACATGTTCTGGGAAATCAGTGATGTATTTCAGTGACTCAATCAGTACTCAAGGAGAATATGACTTGTTCATCACTTAGAGACATGTGATTCCTGTTAGACTAGTTAACTGTGTTTCCAGGTTAATGACTGAATTCAGAAACAAATTGAAAATGCATTCCTCAGGAAATGATACGTTCCTTTAATTTAGTTTGAATCTGAGATATGTCTCATTACAGAAGCTGAGATGCACTAAATGTTGTTTACTGGGTTTTTAATGTAACCTCAGATGATATTTATGTCAAACCAAACCCTCTGTTTTACAGTGCTTATTTTAAGAAGCCATTCTCAGTGTGGTTACTGACTTGTTTGTGTGATTCTTTTGACAGCAATTATGTTGTTGAGTAGCCATACAAAAACACAGCAGCAAATAGGAACACAACAGGACACCATGAAGCAGTATTTTGGTGTACTTACAGCCTTTGTATATGTCCGTGGGAATCTGGACTGCACTGGAGGAGTAGTTAACCTTATTTTTAAAGTTTGGATCGTCCACAAACTCCAGCTCTAATGATGTCGCCGTTTCCAAAGGGTTCTCTTCTTCTCCATCCTCCGCCTGCAGACAAACACACACATACACACACACCCCCCCCCATAAAAAGTGAGACACGGAGTGAGCAAACTTGTGTAAATTTGTGGATAAAAAACTGAGGAGAAACATGCAAATATAGCGCTGCATTCTGTCACCTCCTATATCGTGGCTTCGCAGCTCTGGTACATACAGTTTATTTCTTCTCTTACTGACTCACACATTGAAATCACAACATTTAAGAACAAAAATAGTAATTATTCTGCCTTTTGTCTGGCTGCTTCTGTTCTCTTGCTCTCATCACAGAACAACAGCAGGTATCAGAGCAAACAGAGACTCATTAGTAACTGAGATGACTATCACAGACACACAAGGTGCCATACAAATTAACCCCAACAATAACTGGAAACCAACACCACCTAATCACCATTTAGTCCCCCCACCCACTCAAAGAATAGTGTTTCTGTATAAGACTCTTTTTTTTCTCACCTGTATTTGCTTCCAAAAAGTGTTAACAAAGCAATGTGTTTTTAAATTCCTGCATTTTTTTCTGCTTCTCAGTCTCTGTATTGTACATTATGAGAAAGCCTGGCACACATTTTGCATTTTGAAAGTGTCAGATATCAAAGAAAGACAGGAGATAAAGAGGCAAATGACATTTAAGCTTTTATCTTGATACCTTATCAATAGAGCACAATCTGTGTCTGTTCAAATGGGAAAGGAAGCAATTGTGGGATGCAAAAAAAAAAGAAGGCAGGGAGATATAACCTTACTCTCAGGCTCAGTTTATTAACCCATCTCCATCTGATTTCAGTTCGAATCCTTTGAGTGCTCACTAACAATCTACCGGATGCCTCCTGAGAAGGTGGGCAGGTCAAATTTACATTCAAGTACATTCAGAGTCGTTTATCATGGAGAAAATGGCCCTCATGACAGTCAGACTCCAGGCTGAATCATCTTCAAATCAATACTTAAAAAAAAACCTCACTCTTAATCATCTTTTAACTTTCTTACTTCAGGATAAATCTCTGAGTAACAACGGTGCAACTCCAACACACATATTGTAATACTTCAATAAAGCAGCATGGGTTAATTAGATCTGACATGATAAAAAACTGTTTGTTTTTTGGGGAGAAATTAAATCAAAACCCCATGTCCAGGTTTGAAATTGATTGATGGACCAACTTTAATAGACTATTAAAATGCAATTACAAGCTGTTGTTGGGACTGAAAGGGGGGCGGCGGCTTATGCTGGAGTTCCAGTGAAAGTCACCGTAAGGAACATTGTGGTGTTATGACGGAGACCAGCTTTAGTGACAAATGACAAAATCAGGAAACACCTGACATTGAATTTTACATATTCTAATAGAATATCAATATTTAAACTGTTACAGAAATTTTGATTCTTAGTCCTATCTCATCAAATAAACTTTCAGTATTTCTCAACTTATCTGTTTCCCTGAGAGCAGGGAGTTTTGTTGGTTTATATAAGTTTCACAAAAACGGAGCAAACATTTTTGGTAAATAGAACGTATCATAAAGTGATGAAGATGAAGCCTCTTAATGACTAACTCTGTGGGTATTACACCGTTCATTGTAAAGGGTCCTTAAATTATGCAGTTGACACTGTTTATTGTTGGAGCTATGGTAACACATTTTTTTGGTTGCTCATTCTCTTCACAAATTTCTCATTTAATTCTTTTGAAATTTAGAAAAAAAAACAGTGGCTCATGGCAGGTCTTTACAGAGCGGCATCATTTTAGGCAGCTGAATGCTCCATAATAAAAGCATAAAGCCCTGAAAATAATTGTAATGATATGACAGATTAAAAATGCAATTAGATATACAGTTGACTAAATTTGCCTGCAATTAAAACTAAGAGGGGAGCCTATTTTTCATTTTGCTGTGCAGCATACAGCGCTTTCACTACACGCGCTGACACACTAAGCTTTTGGTTAATGATGGTTTAGCACAGATTTGTTGTGCTGAAGATTTGTAACAGCTTGATATTTCACAGGTTGTCTATAAGTTAATATTACCTGATTGGGTCGGGGATTCTCACCTTTTAGCTGCACTAACTGAGAGGTTGAGGTGTTTGTTTATCACTAAGTCTGACACTAATTCTGTCAGTATCAGGCAGGGAGGGATTTTTTCCTTTTTTTCTAGACAAGCCCAATCATAATTAACCGAGGCAGCGTCTAATTAGGAGCTGAATAAATCCACACAGGAAAGACTGATTGGTTCATTTTCTTCAACCATCCACCACCTGTTTTGCTCGATTCATTACCCAATTTGTTAATTTTATCTCCCGTTCTCAAGGTTTAATTAAAGGCTGAAGAGGCCAGAGATGACATTTTGAAGATTTTTTCATTCCCACCTTCAGCCAAGCAGGGCTAACCTGAAGCGTGTCGCTTATGACCCTTTGAGTGTGTGTGCGTGTTTATAAAAAGACAGAAGCATAGAGTGAGATAAAGGCTGACAACCCTTTAAGTAAACACTAAATCCTTCAGAAAAATGCAACTTCAGATAGCAAATTGTTGTTGTTTTGCATGAAAAACAGCGAGAAAAGGTCTTCTGAATTTAATTAAACATTAGAATAAACAGTCTTGTAATAATGTATATTTTTCATGTTTATCCTTGATGTAAATTACTACCTAGAAGAATGATTGACAACATTTTGCTTCTGGGTGGAGAAGTGTAGTGCAGAGAGAGTGGTATTATGCAGACCAAAGTTTATTTGCATTTTCACCCAGGATGCTTTTCTGCGCCCTGCTGAAGCGTATAATCTTCTACAGGAAAAGAGTCTTTGAGAGGCTGATTATGTCAGTTTATGGGGAATATGTGTTTTAACCAATGTGAAGTCATGTTTTGGAGATGTAAAAGTCATGTTTGGTTCAACCTGGAAGCATTTGAATGACATAAACCATTTGAAAGTGATACTAAAAAAAGCCATTTTTTACATCCTGTGCCTTGAGTTGTACATCGGGTGATAGTTGCACATTTAAAATTTAAAGCTCCTGTAAAGAGATTCTTCAGCTGTTTATGAAACTGACTGAAATAAGTACAGGTGGTTCTGTATGACCGACAGTAGCAAAGGACACAGACAGGAAAAAGGTTTATTATTTCTATGCAGTTATTCTTTAAGTTTAAAGCTGCTGCAGGGTAGGGGTCATACATAGTGAGTTAAAGCATCCCACCAATGCAGCTTTTTTGCTCCACATTTTCTACGATGAAGGTTATAGCAAATAAAACACTTGATTGTTTAAAGAATACAAGATCAAATTTAGCTTGTCAAAGAAAATCAGCAAAGAAAAAAGTTATACCACTTCATCAGTAGAAGGTGCTTTTATTGATATAAACTGTGAAATACAGGAGCGTACCTTTTTGGAATTTGATATTAATTCATTCAACATTAGTGTTATTTTTAATAGTCTAAGGCATATATTTTCTTTTCTATATTTATTTACACATTTTAATTCCTTCATTTAGATTTAAATTTGTGTATGTGTGTGTTATGCTTTGTGTTCATGATGTCTAATGTAATGTGTGGCCTGAAGCTTAAGCTGGCGCAATTCATAGAATAGCAACGTTCTTGTCTTTCATACCCCTGGTCCCTCCACAAATAAAACAGAATAAGTGGGTGTATTAGAATCCAGTTCTTCTTGTAATACGTTATGATGACCGTGTATTTATCAAAATGTCAAGTCCAAGAAATTGTAAAGAAACATTAAAAAAGTCTGTAAAAACCTGCTTTCATAAAGAAATCAACACAAAAAGGATCAAATTTTATCTTTACGTTGAGCAGTCAATAGACAGGGAGGAAATGAACAGGGTATGGAATAAAGGACAGGGAACAGAGAAGACAAAGTTTGGATAAGAGAGCTCATTGATCACTTACCTTTGTTTAATCTGAATTGTATCTCTGCTATAGTACAGGCTCTTTAATGCAGCGGTAGAGCCTTATTCTAAAGGGTCACCTTAGGGGGAATAAAGATTCAGACAGGAGCACTGGTGGGTGACTGTTAGGGTTCCAGGGATGACAAATGACCTTTGCCTGACCTCTGCTGCTGTCTTTGGGTGGTGTGGGGTTGGAGAAGTGGGGGTCAGGGGTGTGTCACCCGCTCGGCCTCAGCATCCCATGTTAATGATGACTGATGTCCTCCAATTAGATGTGCTGACAGGCCCTAAAGCGCTGTGTCATTAATCACACGAGTGGCGTGCACAAAGAGAAAATCACACTGTGATTTATTGCTCCTCCACCTCGCGCTCTCTCTTCCTCTCTCTGTATCTCACCCTATCCTCGTCTTTTGTGCTTTGGCGATCCAGCACGGATTCTTGCACTCTTCCTTGAAACTGAATCAATCAGTGGGCACGAGCTTAGAGTGTGACCTACCCTCAGGAGAGGCCAAAGGCAGCTGCACGGTGACACCAGAGAGTCTTTCTGTGGGAGTGTGTGTTACTGGGAGCCTGCAGGTTTTACTTTGAGTGCCATTCATGTTCTTTAATATAAATGACACACTTAGTAAAGATGTCCTGGTGTAGGTGGGTGTGAAATCATTCCTGGTTAACACTTTACTTTCGAGATTCGCAATTTTCATCACAGTTTGGCAATAATTAGACAAAGTTTTTCTTATTTCTTTGAAATTAGCACATAACTTCTTTAAAATAATGTCAAAATGTATTGTCGCAAATCACATCGGTAGGTTACTGTTTTTTCCGGTTTCTTTGATATTTATTCCAAATTGCAAGGTAAGAAGGTGACGATTAGCAAAAAATGTATCTGAAATTAAATCACAACCCACCACAAAATGTTTTTAGAGGTATCCCAATGTTTCTGCTATTTCCAGAGGAGCAGCTGCTTAGTTCTTGAATACAGAAGTTAGGTTCATTGTTTCCTCTGATAATTACCTTTGAAAAGTTAAGTAAACAATTCAATTTCCCAAGAAACAGCTGATAATTATCTATTTGTTATTTAATTTCACCAAGTTCTTTAATATTGAGTTTGTTGATATGCATAATTGAGATCACATGCAAAACGACATACCTTTATGATTAGGCCTATAATGTTTTACATGATACAACCGAAAGGCTTCAGATGTGATATTCACCAAGAGTGGGGTTATAAATTGGCCTTACCTGATTATAACAGACACTGCGAGTACAGTCGCACTGCAAAACAGAATCTGGCCAGAAGTTATGCGCAAATTTTCACGGAATTCTCATGAAATTTTGGGGGTAATTTCAAAGAAACAAGAAAAAAACTTTGAGTAATTATTACCTAAGTGTGATAAAATATGCGGACCTCTCAAGTAAAGTGTTACCTCATTCCTGTATTGTTATGTCTCGATAGACGTAGAGGTGTAACAACCCTGCAGTTCAGATCAGCAGATAGTGGGGTCAGAAGGAGGGAGGGAGGAACTCTGGATGCTGGACTGGGGGAGGACAGCTGAAGTCACTGTCACATGCACGTCGGCCTGTCCCTGCTCTGTCACACCGACTCACCATGAAGCAGTGTCACCTCACTAACACACACAGACAGCCCAGGGGCCTGCGACCGTAGGAGGGGGAGCATCGACACCGAGGAGGCCAGGAGAAGGGAAGGGGAGGGCGGGGTTGGGTTGGACTTGCAGGACAGGGATAAGGATGGGGATTGGGTAGATTTTGGGGGTTTTAAGGCAGGCAGACTGGGGAGCGGGGTAAGGCAGTCCGTTCTGTACTCACATAGTCTGAATCCGCTTTGGAATCGTAGTATGAAATGGCATTCTCCTGTGCAGAAGAGAAGAGTGAAAAGACAGGTGATGAGAGAAGATATAGCAGCGTCTATATCAGCCCCGACTCCTCGCAGTGGTTAGCTAGAGAGAGTCATGGTTATATTCCATCACACCGTTCAGCATGAGAATATAATCAGCATCACAGAACACAGGAGGAGTAGTGTGATGTGGAGTGACAGTTATGAGAAGGCGAGCGGAGAGCTGTAAGAGAAATCGAAGGATGTAACGCATCTGGACAGATGCTTTTGTTAATCAGATGCAATGCATGTGGCACATGTTCAAACATGTTCAAAACACTGTAGGAACATTTTGACTGTGTTGCGGCGATTGTTAAATAATGTACGTGTGTGTGGCAGTGTGGTATGAAATGAAATAAAGTGGTTTGTGCAGTAAAAGAAGAATCAACTCGAAATATTAGTCTCTCTGGGAGTCTTATCAACCTCGGCTGGCTGTGTTTTGTTTCTAGGAAAAGAGCTCTCACAGGAAGAAAAGAGGAAACAGAAAAAAGGAAAAGAATGTAAATTTATGCAATTGTGTTGCACTATCCGCTTTAATTACCAACTCAAGTTTAGTGACAAGCTGAATCCTGATTCAGGCTTAAACCACCGAGCGTCTCTCCTCCCCGCCCTGAGCAAAGACCCCACACTTGCTTTCTTCCTGCCTCCTCTGCCCTCCTCTCCTCCTCTGCACCAGAGTCCTTATCTCCCGTAGAGGCAGGCGTGAGGGCGGGTAAGGGCCGCATGCAGTGAGCAGCGGTCGTGGGGGTCTGCCTCATCATCATGAGAAGGCTGGCTGAGGACGCGCTCTCAAGGGCAGAACAGCGACTGTTTCGCCTTTGCTGGAGGAGCACTGGTCATGGTCCGATGAAGGGGAACAGAGAAAAAGCGTCGACTGTACAGGTAAAGGGAGTCTTGAAACACTGTTTACCCACTCTGACTTATTCTCTCTCAACTTGTTTCCCTTTTTTCTCCTGCTGCCTCAGCTTGTGTCAAATACACTCACACCTATCCACACAAGTCTTCTCTTTCTCCCTCCTCCTTTGTCAGGCTCCATCTCCCTCTTTTAGCTCCCTTAGGCTTGAGAGCCTCTCCACACACCACGACCGAGGTCTTGGCTAGCCTCCAGTGCTAATCAGAGAGTCAGTCATCAGCTCGGCTCAGTCCCTAACAATCCACAAAAGAAACACAGCATGATCAAAACTCACACTGACATCAAACATGGTGCAGACCAGCCCTGGACACAGCTTGTGTCTTTGGGTAATGAGTGTGGACAAGATACAGGATGAGAACAATCTAACCCCCCTGATATGTCTCCTCAACTTAACCAACACCCCCTTTCTGCCTCCACAGCTCTGACAGAGATGAGGCGTGAGGACAGGAGGAAAGGAGCTGAGTGGAGGGATCAGAGTGGATCGTTCGGGAAGTGCACTGGGTTAAGTTGAAGGGTTAGAATGGAGGCTGAGGTCGGGGCGATGTGAAGGGATGTATTGAGAGGAGAGAGATGGGTGGCAGTGATGGTGGTTGTGGTGGGTGCAGAGGGGAAAGAGCTGCCGGGGCTAAAAATAGCCCATGCCTCTGCAGAGAGAAAAGAGAAGGGGGGAGAGAGACTGTAGCAGAGCAACAGTGTTGTTGTGTCTGCCAGCAGGATTGATCTGAAGCCCAGTCCTGCTTAGACTGGTCCCCTCGCTTCTAAAGTCTTTACTCTCACTGCTGCAGCATTACAACTCATTATTCAGGACTGCTTCCTGTAAATAAACACTTGGTTCCTTTCACCCAGGGGACACCATCCAGCAGCAGATCTCATACAAATGAAAGCCTCAGAACGAAAAAACACATCCCTCACATGACTGAAGAGAGCAGGTCCAACACTGTAGCTCAGATTTGTTGCTCTCACCAAAGCTACTTCATTTCGTACCTATTCTGTTTCACCGTTTTTCATTTCTGTGAACACCTACGTGTAGTAAATGTAAGGCACACAGGGTCAGAATACAGTTTGATGAGCATGAATACGGCATGAGATACTCTCCACAACATTTGCAATCAATGCATTTGAACCCAGGTGAACTGTGTGGACAGCACTCTGATCCAGCGTAATAAAACGATGATCTTTTGTCCAAATCATTTACAGTCTGGTACATTCAAAGCAGAGCTGAAGCTGTTTTAGTGGCTCGAACAGCTCAGAGCTTTTCTGAGTCATTCCGTGTTTTTCTCCTCTTATTTGTCGGCCTTCTGTTATGGCATCATGTCTGTTTGCACAGCTGGACAGCTGTGTTTACCTCACTGTTTACACAGTACACATCACTTACTCTTGCTAAACCCGCACCCTGTACATTCAGTAATAGCCATGTACACTAAATCCTTTGAAGCAGTATGAAAAAAGTATTAATACCACATGATGTCTCCTTGTGTTACTGTCTTTTTTCCTTTGTTGTCTCTGTTTAGCTTTTACAAGCATGAAATTAATAGCACTGAATGGTTTTAAAAAATTGAAGATATGGAGACACCCTTGAATTTTTAGCAGCCTACAGTGTTAAAGAATACAAAATTCCATCTATAAGACGTAACAAAAATACTAAAGCCAAATGTCTTTTTATATGTAAGTGGACATGACTTAAAAGACTCTTCTTACAGAAATGTTATGTTATTCGAAGGCTGGCAGGAAATCACCAGTCGAAGAATTGGGTGTGGGGAATTTGTCCATCAAGAGTTAAGATTATACAGAGTTTTTGCACAAAAAGCTCCTCCTTTACTTGAATTGTATATATTTTTTTATTACTAGCAAGGATGGATGGATATGTATGTATATATTTTTAATTAAAGGCATTGTGAGGACTATCTGTTTGGCATTTTTTGCAGTTACATCTTTGGCCATTCAGTCATGTTTTTCCTGGATAAAGACTCTGGTTCCCATAAGCACTTTTACCCACTGTCCTAAATATGTGACTCCAAGACATACATTTGTTTCGGAAGCAAATGAATGGGGCGTTGAGTCTTTTTAACAATATATTTTTTTTGTTCAAGAAAACTTTTCTTTTGGGATACAAAGTGACGAGGTAATATATTGTTGTATGGTGCTGTTGCCTGAGACATGACAACAAATTTGATAAAACTCAATCCGTACCATAGTTTGGTACTCCATTTCGTGTTTTTCACAGCCCAGAGCTCTGAAATGTGTGACGATAGGAAATCCTCCCAGCTCATGATTAGAAACAGCCCGAGCTCTATCACTCCTCCATCAAGCTTTCTTGTGTCTTTTTTGTTTTTGTCAGTCCAGCTTCAGTGTCTGCTGTTGCTAAAAAATAGATCCAAGAAATCTTTCTCTTCAGGAAAAATTATGGATCTTGCTTCTCACTTGATCAATTCAAATCTCCCTACTAAACTTTGCCTACTTGCATCGTGTCATCATGGGTCTATGTCTTTGGGTCTGCGTGCCAAAAATCTCCCAGGAACATCCAACTCAACCACTTATCAAAATAGCATTTAGAAATAAATAACATTGGTGCCAATAATCTCAGTTTAAACTGAAATGAATGACATGAATGGCAAATGAAGAGGCAAATATAGACTATTTCTATATCAATATTAAAGTCCTCATTGTGCCGTGAAACAGCTAGTGTTGCCGTTCTCCCGCCTACTTGCCAACCATGACTGAATACTAATTTCACTTTTGCATGAGGTGTAAGAAAAGATAGGAAATGCATAAATTAGTAGGCAATGGAAAAGTTAGCAATGAAGTTTGTAAAATCTGCAATATGTTGTTTTTTTCCCCTGTAAAACTAAAGGCTGACAACTGCTAATAGACAAGGCTGATCTGAGATGATTTTAACAATCAGATCCTATCAGGTCTATAAGACCTACAGCATCGAACAAATAAGTTTAACAATGCATTCTGGAGCGCGATATCAGTGGAAAATGGCAGCTATGAGAGTATGGTCAGCTCCTGCTTTAGGTGACACTACAAATGAGCTGTACTTGAACTTATTTATACTGAGCTTTAATGTTTGCTATATGATGAAAACGAAACATCCAATTACCTTTGAATGAGTACTTGAAGCCTCTCATTTCAACATCTACCTTCAACCACACACACTGACACACTCCACACAGACACACAGGAGGTGGCTCCATGTGCATGTGTCTGCTATGACCCCTAGGGTGGCACTGCCATCTGCTGCGGCTGGTCACAGATCTCAGTGGGCTCAGGGTCTGGGTTAAACACACATCTGATAGAGCACAGCACCAGCAATTATCCCAGACCCATCTCTGCTCAGCCCTGTGCACCCTTCTAATGCACAGTCAGAGCACAAACACATGTATAATGGTACTAATATGATACTAATACTAATGCACTATAAATGTGCATACAGAGAGCTGGGTTACGAGGCTGAGCGCGCACACTCACATAAAGAGACACACAAAGTGGAAGAAAGTCCCACTGACACAAAGTGCTATCAGTAAATTAAATCTATCATGCTGAGTGGACCAACAAATTCCAAACAGGAGACAAACACCGAGGTCAGGTGATGATCTCCAGCCCCTCCCTTACATCAATCTTCACTGAGCTCATCTCCTCCCCTCCTTCCCTGTCCTCACTCTTATCTCAATCTGCTTCCTCTCCCCCTCCTCTCCTCCCTTTGCCCCTACTCTCCTCCTCCTCCTCCTCTTCCAACCTGCCCTGCCTTATCTTCATCTCTCCCAATCTCTCCATCCTCAGTGCCAGCCTCCTCTCGCCAATTTCAGATTTCAGCAAAAGCAGCAGCGCGTAGGTTAGATGCCTACGGTTGCTATAGAAACCGCCCCTCAGCTCCTGATCACAATGTGACTTTGTCTCCTCGCCGGGGCTACAATGTCTGCTCATTTTTATGTCTGACCAGATACATGGCTGCCTGTCTTTTGTTTGTCTGTGCGCCTGTCACTCAGTCTGATTGTGGAGGTGTTTTTATGCATGCTTGTTTGATTGTCATTGGCGTGTGCTGCGTGTTATTTTAATGTCAGACACATTTCAACTTCAAAACCTCGGTCTGAGAGATGCTCAGGGCCTTAAAAACTAGACTCCGCTGTGAGTGAAGAGCACCTTGACGGGTGATTTGTTCAGGAGAGCATTGGGTACAATTGAAAAATGTATGGCACATAAAGGCTGTCAAATGTAGGGCTACATGTGATGACTGAGTGTGATCACTGGGACTGAATCTTTTGAATTTGAATCTATGAGCTCCCTCAGCGGGCTGCCTGAGACAGGTTGACATTTGAGTGTGTGACAAGCGCTCCATCATGGGTGGGGACAGATTACAGTCATATTCATATCTCCTCTGGACACCTGCTAATGATTTTATAATTACAGAACACACTCTGTGCCTCTGCCGTGCCCTAGGGTGTGCACACAAGTGTGAAGACACACACGCACGCACACACAAACACACACACACTCCTCTCCTAGCCCTAATAGTCTAGCAATCATTCGTAGCACCAGTTTCCCTAATGGAAGCTGACATTATATCAAACACAATAAAGGATTTCATTTACTGCTCTTCATTAACCAAAGCACATCAGCCCATAAGACACACACACACACACACACACACACACACACACACACACCAGAACACACTGTCTGAAAAAATGCATCCAGACTAGAGGAGGTGAAAACCAAACAATTTGATTTGGCCGCTCACGTAAAGTTTGATACAAAGCAGTTACGGAGCTATAAATTCTGACTCCTGTTCTTATCTCCTCCACTCCAATCTCCTCTCTTGTCTCCACCTATCTCTCCCTCCATCTCTCTAATTCCACAGCATCCTTATATCCCATCTCAAGGTGTCAAACAGTGTGAAACTCAAGACGTTCGCACTAGATGAACACCGGACGTATTAGCTTGTGAAACCTCTGACAAACTTAAGGCTCACCACTATCCAGACTCTACTGCGGGTGCACACACACATACACACACAAACACACACTACGATTCATGTAGGTTAAGTGAGAGATGACTGACATCCAATTTCATGTGGAGAATGAAATGTAAAGGAAATATATGCACAAGGGCATCCATGCAGAAAGGACAGGCGACAAAATGAAATCACATGAAGTTATCAGAGACTAATTTGTTCAGGTCTTGTTCTCAGTTCATATGACCTGCATGTTTGAACAGGTGCCAAAACGTGAGCTCATGAAATATGCCTTTTATGGGCGGTAAGTTAATCCGAGATGTGTAGAAAATTGTCAGAGATCTTAAATCTCTTTAACTGCCTTGATCCTGAGTTGCAGGGGTCCATGCCTGTGAATAAAACATGAACTTTTGTTCTTTGTGTGAGACTTTTTTATTCAGAGAACCTAAAATTTAATCCATAACTTTGGATGAACAGATACATATTTGAAAAGACAGGACACATTTTCTTTTTTAATTAACTTACAATGTGCTTTGGATTAAAAAGAAGTTTAAGCAGTCAACATGTCCAGGAAGCAGAAATGTTATTGAAAATCAAAATGCCCCTCTCTAGAATGCAACAACCTAAAACTAATAAAATATGACACAACCAAACTAAAACTAACCCCTCCTTTCTGATGGTAATAATTCTTAGATATAACTCAATCTATTTTTTTAAGTGAAGAGGTGGGGGTGAACACAACCATATGAAAAATCTAACAACACAGTGGAAAAAAAAGCAAAAGTCTTAAATCATCTTCAAATGACAGCACAACTCGAGATGTGAATACAGAGAAGTGATCAAAAAGGGTAAAACCACAGAGGATATGATTCACAGAAGAAGCCATGGTAACCTGACCCTATTGGATCCTGAAGCTGAGTTTTGAAGCCTTTTGTTTGCAGTCGCCATACTGAAAAATGCTGACTCAGCATAGCTTTCAACCAACCAAGCAGGAGGTACAGAAGCTGAGTTGAGACAGGTCTTAGCCTCCTCGCTAACAGCTACAAGTTCCTGTCACTCAAAATGGCCACCCCCTTCATTGGGCAAAACTTGTGAATTTAGTAACTTCAAAAATGCTGAGTTAAGGGGCCCAGATGGCTTAGCTGTTGAGATCACGCCCCATGAGGTTTGGCCTCGCCTGGGTTCGAGCACAGCCTGTGGCCTGTTTCCCGCATGTTGCTCCCCACTCTATCCACTGTCCTCCCCTCTATCATTTAAGGCATGAAAAGCCCCAAAATTGACTAAAAAAAAAGTGTCGAGATAAAAAAATTACCCTTGTTATGATGTGTGCAGTTAGTGAAATGAGCGATTCACACCAAAACTGAAACTTTTTTTTTTTTTTTTAACTTTTTTGAAGTATGCTTCTGCAGTCAGCCTCAAGTGGATGCTGAAAGACGCTGTAGGTTTAAGCACTTCCTCATTGGCTTTATATTTCAGGATTAATTGTTTTCACAAAAACACATAAATATTTTTTTTGACATGGGAATAAAATATTTTAACCAGGGCTCTCTACATTATGTGTTACTGTTGTAATAAAGTTCGGTAATTAACGTCTTACCCTGTGCTTGTTTGTCCCTTTCAGCATATCAAAGTTCAGCTGCTGTAGCATCTTTCTGCTGCCCCAGCACCATTTTGAAGTGTCTGTGCAAATCGTCCAAAATTTGTGGATGAAATCAAACTTAAGATACCACCAAGAATTGCTGTCTTAATAATATGGAATCAAAACTGCTATGAAATGCACATTATAAAAATTGTAATTATTCACTTTAAACTGTGACTGGTCACGGACAACTGTTGAGAATCAGTGAATGAGCCTGATCTCAACACATTTGTAGTACTTGATTCTTCGTGGGATGAGTTTTATTGATGATAAGATCTTCATAGAGCTTCTGTAATTGATAACTTCAATTGATTTTTATTGCTAAATTTCTGCTTTAGTGTTTGGTGGAAGATGAGAAGGCAATCTGTTGTTTTTACTTGCTTACTAGTTTTGCTTTCGGTAGAGGACGATGATGATGCATTTCCACAGTATCAGCCATAGCTGTTGTCACAGTTGCTGGAGTGGACAGTTTTTCAACCCACCCACACTTGAAGGTGCTGCTTTTTGGTTTCATTTAATCCATAATACTGATGTGTTTGACCATAGAGGCTACAGTCTCAAATGCAAAACTCGTGTAACATAAATTACGTTTTACTCATTCTATCTTTTCTCTGGTGAAATGAAGTCAAAAGTCAAACCTCTTTCCATATTCAGCCATCCAGAAAACCAAGAACCAGAACCAAGAACCTGACCATCAGATTTCTGGTCTGTGTAGTTTAACACCTGTTCGCTTGCAACTTTATTCTAAACTTTATCAGACAACTGAAATATGTTTGTGCACTACTGTTTTGATGTAAACAACTTGAGGTGTAAATAACGTCAAAGAACTCATGACTTAGCGGCAGACTTGTTAAGCTGAGATGCTGTTCATTTTTGGAACCAGGTCCTCGAGCTGGGAATCAATCCAATCTCTAATTCTGAAGAGTCTCTGCATCTTCCCCTCATAGGATTTGTTTATATATTCATAATTTCATTTGCCGAGTGCCTCTATCTGCGAGTGCGCCATTTGTTACTCTTTCGCATCACTTCACAAATGAATGCTGACAAGTTGTTTGAGGTGTCTGCTTTAAAAAATATGGCTGTTGTCTTAACCACTGAAGGTCACCAAAATGCCTCTTTATAATGCCAAGTCAATAAAGAGTCTCGCAGCCAACTGGAAATTAAACTGTTGGCCTGGAAGAAAGAAGAAAGCGAGAGAAACACTGAGTGAAAGTGAAACTCAGATAAAGGAGTGCATGACAGAGGCCTTGGGCGCGGCTGCTTCTCTCCTCCTTTCTCTCTCTCATTGGCATGCTCTGCATCTCCAGGCTTTTAAGCGATTAGGGAGCTGCTGAGACCATGGCGTCCAAGCATAGCTCCATGCAGATGTTCATTTGTATGCCAATAAACAAATGTGCCCCCAGATTAAAGCTCCAATACACAGTGCAAATTCAGCAAAGTGAATGACATTCTTCATGCACATCTCATCAGTGTCCTGCTCCTCTCCGCACAGAGCACCAAGCCTCCTCTAACTGCACTCTCACTTCAAAGGCTCCTCTAAAGATGGACAGTAACCCGAGAGATAGAGAGCCAAGTGAAGGAGGAAGAGTGTAAACTTGATTATTGTAAAATTAAAAATACATTAGACTATCTAAAGGTTACATAAGGGGTGTTACATTTCATGCCCCAATTTCTCCCCATGAATCTGCAATTTCTGCTCTTTAAATTTCTCTTTGTAAACAGCCTCCAGGTCACAGAATTCTTCCTCTTTCCTCCCTCTTTTTCTACCATCCCTACATTGCAGTCTCTTTCAAAGCCTGACACTTCCCCTTGGTAAAAGCAGTCAAATCATTCTGTGAATATTCCAACCCTGCGATAAGAAAAGAAGGCTTTGTCCTGCTGCACTCTGGGTAATGCTGCTCTCCTTTGTTGGCTGACAGGGCTCCATTGAGGAGCAGGTTTTAACGCTGATAGCATCACCCCACTGCATGGACACAGTGCCAGATAAAAAGCCTATCCAACATGACACACGCATGCCAACACCTCCCAAACAAGCCCCCAATCTGATCATCGGAGAGGAAGCAGGAAAGAGGTGCTGTAACACCAAATAAAGACAAATAAGATAAACAGACCATGGCAATATTAACACTATCATGGGATTCCACAGGGATTTGATAAAAGAAATGCAATTATCTTGGTCAAAACATTTCTATGGCATCTGTATCCGGAGTGACCAATCACAAACAATCCAGTATTCATCCTGGACCTGCCTGTCCAATCACCCTTTAACTTGGTGTGACACTGGAGCTCCACTTATCTGCACAAAATGTTTCCAGGTTCCATCTTTCCTGAAGGGCTGAATAGAGCTTTTTGCAGCCATTTCACCACTGCAAGTCCATCGAGTCCTGAAAAGTCACCACCTCCTCCTCTTTACATGCAGACTGAGAGTGGCCAATCAACAATCAGCGCCAGCCAAAGGAAACCTGTTATTTCCGACCCTGTAATCATTTCCATCAGATGCCTTGCTGTCCCTTACAATGATTTGAACATTCAAATGACAAAAGGAAGCCAGCTTTAAGATATCTACGGACGGGCACCAAGGACAGCCGGGACAGAATGCGGCAAGCAAACACTAAAACTTTCCTCTCATCAAAACAAGCCCGTCACCACTCACAATAATGCCCTGGCTGCCCAGACAGCCTGCAGCACAGTGAGGCAGGAAACATGAAGCTTTTTTTTTGCTTTCTCAATTAGCTGATGAGACAATGAGGACCATAGATCACTGAAAAACTTTTGTAATTTCTGAAAAATAAACCCAGCTTAAGACTTTGATTTATGATGGGTTAGTAAGTATTAAAAGGGCACTCAAGAGAGGCTAAATCACTTTCTTACTGGAAAAAAAGAGACTAGATAAGGAAATAGTTCAGCTTTTCCTGTGTAGTATGCCTGAGCGTAAAACTTGCCTGAGCATTAAGCTTGCAAAGAATTTAATGATATTGACTATTTATCAATAGCAAGCGGCAACCTCCGGTCTAAGAATATGAGACAATGCGACAGTGCTAAAATCTGCTGTTTCTCGAGTGTCCGCTTGAGGCTGGTTCAGGAAGTACCAGAAGTCACATACACATTAAGCCAAAAAAAGCCATTTTCAAAGCAGAAAATTAACCTATTTGAAGCCTGGTTGAAAAAATGTCTCCTGTCTGAGTTGCTTATTTTACTATCGGCACACACTGTATGGGGGGTGAATTTTTTTCTAACTTAGCCGTTCAGAGAATAGTAAGATCGGGAGCTTGCCCAATCAGAGGCACAGCTCAGGGTCACGTGACCGACAGGCGCCCTATAGCTTTACAAGAAGCCCTTGCCACTACCAGTAAGGCCACTATGGCCGATGTGCTTTATTTTCTGTTTCAGAAACGGACGAGTGACGTCTCGGAGACTACATCACGTTTTATACAGTCTATGGTCGATAGTAAGGAAAAGATTCAGAGAAACATGAAAAATCTGTGCAAAAATTGAAAAAAGACACTTAAGAAGATAAAGATGTAAGATGACAAAGTACATTTTGCAAGTATTGCAACTGGATGGCTTCCAGAGCTCCAGAGACTGGTCTCCTGGGTTGCCTTACATTCAAAGTGTTGTTTAAAAAAGAGATATTGTTTAGTCAGACAAATAATAATATGCAAAGATTTTTTTTTTTCAAAAAGAAAAGAGAAACATTTTTGCATTTACATCATTTGATATTCTCCATTTGCTCTTTTTTCATAATCAATTGAAGGGCTTGCATGACCTGAGAGCTATCAAATTCTGTTTTCAATCAACACTTTACACATTATTGTTTTGGACACTATGATGAAAAATAAAAAATACAGAAGTGCCATCTGTCCATTTTTACTTCATTTTATCTAAAGACCATGCCCTGACCAGAAGGGCCTTTAAAATAACATTTCATGGGTGTTGGCCATGTTTTGAAATGGGAAAATCAAGGTCTGCAGCTTGGCTCGCTGGATTTCACTGACTATTGATTCTCATCTCCTGTGAGGCAGGGAGATCGATCGGTGGGATTTAGACATGGGGGCCACTTTCTTAACCCTCCCTCATGGCTAGCGCTTCATCACAGTTGGTCATACTCCTACTGACTAGAGGCTTACTGACACACCTGAACTTTTATCCTCTTGTTTTTTTTTTTTTTATCTTGGAGTTTCTCAAGAAACGTTCCTATACTTTAGTGCTTCTGCTATTCTGAGTCACCCAAGACTTTGCAATAAGTCTCCCCACTCAAGTGTAGGACAGCCTGAGTTTTCAAGAGGTCTCTCTCGAAGCAGCAGCGAAACACTACGGGTGAGATCAGAAAAAAAAGTCACGGGGTGATTTAGAGAAAGGCGCTGGAGTAGAGGCAGGGGGAAAATGGAAGAAAAGGACATTTCTACCTTGGAGAGCACCACTTAAACAAATTACAGCCGTCTGCAATCAAGAAGCTGAAATTACCAAACCGTTGGGTCACCACAGCAACCAGAGACTTGATAAAAGCTGTGAGCAGAGTATCAGCTGATGGAGAGTGAGGGGAGGCACCAGGAAAGAAGAGAATGGAAGATTAAAAGAGTTCAAGAGGAGGTAGACGCTACAGTCTGCATTGATTTAACACAAACTGATCAGTCGATCCAATGGGGCTTGATCTGTATTGTGTGTAAAGATCCATTACAGATGCAACGCACTGTGAGTGAGTTAACTTTCCACTCAGGCACTCTCGCTGTCAGATACTTCTGATATGGAGGAAGCTTTGTCAAAGTGTATACTGTTCAGGAATTTCCCTCCACACAGCCCCTCCTCATTTCTTCCCCTTCCAGTGGCGAGCAGATGGAAGTCCGTTGCATGGCTCAGGATTCACTGATAACACTGTTTATGTGTTCCATTACGTGCTCGGCAGGCTGCGAGCGCTCTGTCTCTGAGCAGCCATGAGGAGTTAAAAAAAAAATATATATATATATATATATATATAAAACTAAAAAAGCTCACAATGAAGATAGGAGCAGTTTATTTGTGATTAGACAACTTGTGGCTATGCTTATCGAGGTTTGAAATAAGCTCTGTGCACTTACATCGCTGTATTTCCAACTACCACTCTGGCCTCAGCCACGGAGATCTCTGAGTTTTGGTGTTTGTGGTGCTGACATAAGATTGCAGAAAAGAAAAATATTATTATTTCTGCTTTTGGCTTTTAAAGGTCTGGATCTATCTTTTGAAAGAAGGGGCTGATATGTTAGGGAAATAAAGAAAAGCCAAAATAAGAAAAACATGGGAGTCAGTGAATATAGAGATAAAATACTGAGTTCTTGTTAACTATTCCTTGAGCCATATTCTCTGTTTGTTTAAAAGAGTTTATAATAGTGTTGCTGGACTTCTTCTGATTTTTGCTAAGTAGCTGATGAAAAATAAAGGAAAGACATCATTTTAATTTGAGAGAAATAACTGAGGATTGACACGCTAAGAGAGAAGTGTGAAGAAATTAAAAAACAGGGTGAGGCTTCTCTTCATTTGTATCTATTTTACCAGAATCTAAATTTGAATCTGTCAAAGGCAGCCCTCCTAAGACTAATGTATTCTGTGGCTAATGGAGCCGGTAGCTTCGAGGGCCGGGCTGAGAGTCACCACAATGATTTTCACTCATTTCCTCTGAAGGGCCAATTATCTCAAATAGAGGCATTATGAAAGGAGCCGAACTTGGTCAAGTGAACAAACCCTTGCCACTTTTGCTTGTGCCCCTCGCACTTAAGGTCACTATGCACCTTTGAGAGAAGCTAGTCTGACTTTAGGGTTCTGATCAAGGCTGAAATACTGGCTACATTTTGCTTCAACCATGAACATCGACTTTTCATTATTCCAAGAACTGCTAGACAATGACTGAGAAGAATTAATGGGGTAAGCGCTGAGAAGGAGAACGCCGTCGCGTGTGTGCTTCATGAAGGTTAGTGGTATTACAGAGTTTCAGATGAGCACATGTATGAGGAGCAGGAAAGAGGTCACACGAACATCACAGTTACGTATGAGAGTGGGTGGCTGAGTGGAGATGAAGAGAGACACAGGCAGAGGCAGAAGAAGAGATTGTGTTGTCCTATGATGAAAGGCTTGATTGATTAGAGAGTGATGATTGCAGTAAATGGCCTGGAAGATGGCTCCATCTCTGTTTCCCGTTTCCACCGTCTTTTTTACCTTCTCCCCTCACTCGCTTGCATTCTCACTTACACCTCTCTCTCCCCTCTCCGTGTCTCTCTTGGTCGCTCCCCTCTCCCTGGTTTCATCATGGTAACCCATCAACAGAGTGCCTCTCTCTTTCCTAATGGCACAGCTATTAGCACTAATGCATTTCAAACGTACAGCAGCTGCCACATCACAATCTGATGGAAAGTACATGTCTTCCTCCGATCTCCACAATCTCCATCCTTTCTTTCGTCCAATCTTGTGTCGTTGTCCTAATGTGTCGCACTTTGTGTCAACTCTCCTTCAGCCAAGTGACAGCGTTCGTCATCTGTAGCCGGCATATAATGAAAACTGAGTGGTTAAATAACCCATTGATGATAATGTAGCTGCTAATTTATTGTTGCCTGGTTTGAAAATAATGCAGAAGGAAAAACTAAAGTATTTGGTGAAATTAAAAAGTGTGGTTAAGGTTGGAATAGCTTTACAAAAATGACAACTAAACAAGACTCCTGACTAGGGATGGGTACCTTCCACATTTGAAAGGGTAGGTTACCAATGCCTGGTACCTGGCAATCAGTATCAGTACTCGATTTTCTGTACTTTTATGTTTGTTTATATAATAATACATACCAATTTTTTAATAATAAAATCTTTTTTTTTTTCAATTTAACATATCCATTCTTCAATGTATAATTTTGAAATGCTGTGTTTATGTCTAGCATGGAATATTGCCGACTCTTCTACTCCCTCACAGTTACAAGGATGAGTTTAGATACCTTAACATGGTACCTTTTGATTTTAAGTGAATCAATACTTGGTACTACTGATTGCATTCGGTTGGTACCTAAAAAAGTACCTAATTTGGTACTCATCCCCACTCCTGACCCTAGGGCTACAGCCTTAGTATTAGCTGGTCTCAGCTTATGGGTTAATTTCACCAGATCCACGTCTGATTCAACTCTTCTCGGTCATGGCACTGTAGCTAAAAGTTTTCAATCCTAATCAATGTTTTAACCTCAATGCTGCTGGGTTGTGTCTCTGCTTGTTTGACTTCTAATTTTGCTGGATGCTAGAGCATAATGCTTAAGAACATCTGACAAAGATCAAAAATATTCATTGTAAAATATGCTCAGTGTTTGGCATTTTGGTTGTTGGATTCAGGGCTGTCTTCTGTACTGTTTTGTTTCACCTTCTGCTTCACCATTTCACTTGCATCCACAGAAAATGAAGGTCCTTGATATGGCAACTTTAATGTCAAAAACTCAGCACATTGTGTAACAACTTGTTCTTTGATCTTTATCAATTTTTTAGACCCCTTGCTACACGTTACAACGTCAAATGGGGGGTTCCAACAGAACATGTCTGTGCATTATGTAGTCTGGGCAGTTACAAACACCAACATGTGAAAAAGATTAATGATATAACAGTGTGACTCTACATGGGAAATTACAATAGTGCATAATAATAATAATAATTATAATAATAATAATAATAATAATAACAACAACAACAACAACAACAACAACAACAACAACAACAATAATAATAATAATAATAATAATAATAATAATAATAATAATTGATTTACATAATAAAAAAATCAGTGTTGATGCTAGTTTTTAATTATCTTAAGTACAAAAACTAACTATTGATTTGAGCGGAGCTGGGCCAGGAGTCAACAGGTATGAGGTTTTCAGGGGCCAATGAGGAGAATATGAATGAGAGACTCTTCATTTGGGCTGGGAGCATGGGGAACCTAAGAGCATACACACCAAGCTAAAGAAACCAATTAGCTGAGATTCAAACTACAGACTGCAGAGTCAGGTGAAAACAATCTAACACCACCTTTTTTCACTTTAAATGGATCTTTATTTTTGGAAGAATGAAAATAGTGATTTTTAGAGTATCAAAGTTTTTTCACAAAGGGTTTCTAAGTCATAACGAACTAAGCTTTTCTGAAAATTCCAATTGCACTACTAAATCTGTTGATGGATAAAAAGATTGGAATAAAAGTGATGAACTCAGTCCATGTTCTACAAAGGAAAGGGGCATTGTGTAATCATGAGAGCGTGGTTTTGTTGTTCATGTGAAAAGACTCGTTAACTGTAGGCTGTCACTTATTGATAATATCTCAGTATTAGTCACTGTCACTAAACCCACATAGGCTATGTCCTATTACTTGCTTAAGTAGGCTAACCTCAGCATTTAGCACAAAGTCAAATGACGAGAGACAAAAAAGAGGCATCTTTGAATATTCTGAACTCCTAGGATTGGAGAAATATTTATAAAACTCTTATGTAACAAATCTAACATGTTAGCTACAAAAGCATTGTGGTGAATAATTACACTGGGATCTGCTAGAACAGTAATTCAAGATACGGAGTCCAAAACATATTTTTATGAGTTAAGATTTATTTGACATCATTTGTCATTACTGGCCTGGAGATTTCAGCAGGCGGCTTAATCGTCTCACAGCCTATATCCACATTGGGGATATATCACAATCAGACAGGCCTATCAATACCTTCATTTCAGATATGCGGGGGGAAAATTAAGCTACTCAAAATGTCAAGTGTCAGAATTTATCAAACTGCTATAATAATAAATGTTACAACAGCTTGTCACACACATTAAGCTGGTTCCAGCTGGCAGCGTCACTGGCAGCATATGGTGCTCAAGTCTAATCTGGTGTTTGCCACATTTTATCCAACACTTAACTATTTTTTTAGAAAACCAAACATATGAAAGCATTTCCATGAACTGCACCAACATTTATAATTGAAATCACTCATTTAAAGAGATGAGAATCTAGCTGGTGCAAGCTGCCAGTACCAGTGAAAAGGAACTTTTTTCTCTGGTGGCTCCACGCTTTTGTCTGATTATGCTGGTTTGTTTTTTGAGAATAGGGGGAAACACTTTTATCAGGGCCAGTCTTTCACTGCTAATTAATAAAGTCTTGTTTTTTGACCCAAAGCACGACACAGGCTCATTAATTTTTGCTTGCTGGTTGTTTTAATGATGTTTTACAGCTGTGCTTTGAATGTGTGTACGGTAAATGTGAGTCTCTGTTCAGTATCTTAGTTTAAATGTAAGACCAAGCTGCCCTGTAGACCTCTTCACTGTGAATATTACTTAAAAAGTGCCTGACGCTGGTTTGCCTTGGTGTTAAGGGAGGGAAAACTATTAAAAGCAGTAAAGCATTCTGAACTGGCAAACACCCAGGCAATCATATCACCAAGAGAAATGCAATTTCTCCGCAGGAAAGAAACATTTAAATCCCTTCCTAAACATTGTATATAGACACATTCAGCAACTGGGTAAAAGCTGTCAGAGCCAGGATTGTTTCCTAGCCTCATTCAAATAGAAAAATGTGAAATGAGCTATATGCTGATGCTATCCAGAAAGTTGCTTTGCCTTTTGTCTTCCAATTTTTAGAAACAAAACAAAGAAGAGCTTTTTGCTGATTCTTCGTCATGAGAATCACAAAACAGCACAGAAATGGCTGCAGTGTCTTGGGATGAGTCTTTTTGCCAACACAATACTTGAGTGTCACACAGGGAGGGGCACCTGACCTTGAGAACGGCAACTCGACACTTTAATGTCCATTTCACACACCATTTCATTCCGATGGATCTTAAACCCCAGACGACCACCACAACAGTTATTACCACCAACATTTGACACCCGTAACGTCCAGCAGTCAGGACAGTCCGAAGCCCAGTTCTGTTGTTGGGTCTTGGAAAAGCAAAAAAACTCTGTGTGTGTATGTGTGTGTGTGTGTTTGTGTGACAGAGAGAAACTGAGGCCCTCCCTTTGCTACGGTAACAGCTGTGATGGCAGCCGCTGTGAGGAACAAGCGTGTCATTGAGTTTGTATGATGTCACCAGTTTGGCGAGCCGAGCAGATGGGCTGGGCCAGGTACTGAACCTGCCATTAATGAACACATACAAATAAATACCTGCTCGCTGACAAACATAACGGTTTAACTGGAAACGGCACATGCACACATCCCTACAAGGTTAACCTACCAAGAGGAGACAAGCATCCTTGAATGAAGATGGAACAGAACATTTTACTTCTAAGATCCTAAAAATATTAGAAGAAACTTTTACGGAGATCAGAAAAATTCTTGGTTAAGCCTGCAAGAAGACTGCAAAACGTGGTTTTAGACACTTACACTTGCAGATTGCTTTCTTTTAGCATGAACTGTATAAAAAATCTTGAACTGAAACACAATCTAGAGAGGACCTCAGAATTATCTCTGTTGGTAAAAATCCAACAATTAAGTGCCCTGTTGGATAGGTCTGGAAGTACACATACACACACTTACGCACAAAATATTCTATCATAACGCACTGTCTCTCATGCATAAACACCTTTCTCTTCATTTGACAGACTGCTCCACCCGCTAGTTTAAGATGCAGTGCATTTCTCCTAATATGCCCAAAGAGCATGCAGCCCTAATCTAATTAGAGTGTCAGTCAGCAGAGTGTTCATCCAAAGAGAAATTAGGAAAGTGCAAAATCTACAAACAGAAAAAAAAATCCCCTTGCAACGATGTGGCATATCTACCTCTCCCGCTCCACCTCCCCTCACTACCTCTTTGTGAGGTTTTTTTAATGGTTTCACAGTCGCCCCTGCTGAGATTCATTACCTGGCCTGATTATAAAGGCAAATGAAATCAGCTGCAATACATTATTAATAGAGGGGAACTATTAGGATTCATTTGCAGCATTTGCAACAATATGATATATTTCAACAGTTTTCATGCCTGATTAAAGACAGGGTACTAAGAATGTATATGAATGTGAAGGAGGTGCAGAGGGTGTGGACTGGACAGAAAGTCAAACAGAAGGAGAAAGGGAAGAAAAAGACAGGAAGGTGAAAGAGTAGAAACAGATGGGGAGAAGAGTATTTGGCAGAGGCAGGGTGGATTAAAGCAAGTCTTGACTTTTCCACTTGAGGAGGTATTGATGCCATATTGGATGCAGCTACTTATGAACAGGTGTGGCGTGTGTGGTCACCGTGACCCCGGCTCCACTTCCTGCTTGGCTACACATCCGATTGAGGTGCACTGGAGCCGGGCAGGGAGAGGCAGGCTTCAACCCCCCTCAGGCCTAAGATGAAGGGACAGCCGCACTGCAGCTTCCTCCTTTGGACCAGCAGGAAAGAAGGGATGGAGAGGGTGTAGCAGCCCAGCCACCCCAAGACTACAGCTTCAGAGTGTAAGCAACCATGAATAAAAATGGACTTTGCGGGGAAGTAGGGCTCATAATTATTCGTTTTAAATCAGTTAAAGCCTTTTCTCAAATATCCCCCAGGAGGCGCTGGGTTAAAAATCCATTTGTGGGAAGTGTACCATGACAGCGAGCTCGTCTCCCTGGAGACAGAGGATATGACAGGAGGGAATGTGCATGTGTATCTGTTGGATGAGGCTATATATATGTGTGTGTGTGTGTGTGTGTGTGTGTGTGTGTGTGTGTGTGTGTGTGTGTGTGTGTGTGTGTGTGTGTGTGTGTGTGTGTGTGTGTGTGTGTGTGTGTGTGTGTGTGTGTGTGTGTGTTGTGCATCAGTATGCATGCATGTTTGTGGGGCATTTGAGTGTTTGCAAATTTGAGAGTCAGTGGAGCACACAGGCTCACAAACACACAAAGACAAACACACAAACCAGAATACCATTTCTCCTTTTTGGGGGATTTCAGAAGCGGATCTCTTGTGTTTTAAAGGTCAGCTGCGAGAGGATCTAATGTTCAACTTACTGTGGAAAATAAAGCGGACGAAAGGTTCTCAGATTATACTGAAGACCATCAAAATATCAACTACAAACACAAGCAAGTTATTGCATACAAATGGGACGGTGTTTGTGTGCAGCTGTTCCTTTCACTTGAACAAAAGTACGTTTATTACCACATTGTCTCTGTGATGCTGATCACATTGTCATTCAAGAGGTACAAGGAAAAATAGGGGAAATTTTCTAAAAGGAGAGGAAATTGGGAAAGAGATTGGGAAAGGCACAGGATAGGAGGATAAACCAGTCTGCTTGGAATTAAAAGAATAAATAGGAAGAAGTCTTTGAGAAGAACGGAGAGGAGCAGGTGTCCTACTTTACCGTCACACCGTCTTGCCATACATGCTCCTGCTGAAGCTGCTCTGCCTCCTTGGCCAGTTTCTGCAAGAAAACAGAAAAAACAGCAGTGAGTCAGAGTGTCAACAAAGTGTCAAAAGTCAGTGGGAGATTGATTCATGTGTGTCTGTGGCTTTAGAAAGGGAGAGACGGACAAACAGAAAGGAAGCTGTAAATGGTGACCTTGTGCCTTACATGGACCAGAACAGGTTCATAGCATGAAGCACAGAAACACTGCTTATCTTTTGTCCCTCTTTCTTTCTTTTTCACAACAGACAGACTGACAGGCAGGCAGGCAGGCAGGCAGACAGACAGACAGACAGACAGACAGACAGACAGACAGACAGACAGACAGACAGGCAGACAGACAGACAGACAGACAGGCAGACAGACAGACAGACAGATAGAATAGCCACAGTGGTTTGTGCTGTTGCCTTCCAGCAAGGAGATCACTGGGTAGGCAGGGTGGGCCTTTCTGTGTGGAGTTTGCATGTTTTCCCCATGTATGCATGGTTTCTCTCTAGGTACTCCAAACTCCTCCAACAGTCCAAAAAAAAAAAAACTTGCTCATTAGATTGATTGGTGACTCTAAATTGTTATCTATCATGGGAAGGTGTTGGGTTTTTTTTGTAGTCTCCATTCCTTCCTGGTTACACTTTTTTTTTTCCACCAAAATGACACTTGTCCATACTTGTCCAAACAAAAAAAAGCAAATATCAGCGAGAGCAGAGAGGTGATATTTCAAATTCCTGGTTTTAACTGCTGAACAGTCACATCATGGTGCAGCTTAGAGAAAATGGCTCCTTTGACCATACGGATGAAAATATACTATTATCTGATATTAATTACTGGGTTTTACTGTCAGAAGCAGTGATCCCCAACACCTGGGCCGTGGACCGGTACCAGTCCGTGGGTCAATTGGTACCGGGCCACACATCAAAAATAGTCAACTTACATTATTTCAGTTTGATTTATTATCTGGTTCCAAACTATGTTTTATTTAAAAAAATGACTAGGTTCTCTTGGTCGTACCCGTCTATGACTCATTCTTGACCCCACACCCCAAGCTGGCAAAATGGAAAAAAACAAAGATCTTTGGATCTTTGGATCTACATTTTTTTAGGCAGGGTAAAAGAGCCAGTGAGGAGACAGAAGAAGAGCTGGTCTGTGAAAATACTGTCTGACATTAAACCAGTCCGCAATACGGTTGGGGACCACTAGTACGAAGCATGAATAAAACCAAATTTAAAGCTCTTGTTATACACTTTAGAGAAATGGGCTGTTCAGACATTAATAATTACTTTGATTCAGGCTGTCAATCAGAATTTTTGGATATGAACACATCACCTCTTGTAGTGGCAATAAGTATTTAAATTACACTGTAGAAAAGGTGGGTCTCGGTGCCATTGCTGGGCTTTTTTGTGTTAAATTCAAACTATGTCCCATAGGAGGCAGGAAAACTCACAAAAAGCAAATGTGCTGAACCAAATGTAAAAACACAAAATATTTTAGAGGAAATGTGCAACCCTCTGCTTGTGATGAAACACTACAGAAATCACAAGGCAAACATAAACAACTTAGCATATAAATCAAAAGCAACAATCATGTCTCTGATCACATGCTAACAAGCAGATGGACCATCTATCCATCTGTATTAGTAAGGATATGAATGCACACAATGTCGACCACAAAAATCCTAACACAACAGTTCTTCATGCTTTTTACCCTCACAGAGGGCACATGGCCTCCAGTCTGAACTCCTGTGATATGTAAAGAGTGTTGGATTTATATCTTTGGTTTAAGAAGATCAGATCAGATTAAAAGGTGTTATTCTAATCTCAAACTAAATCAAACACCATTTCCCTCGAATGTGTCAAGCATGATGAGGCTTAGGCTTACATATGAAGGAGCTTTATGTGACGGGGTCTCATGGAGAAATTTAGTTACAAACATCGCAAAGCCTCGGAGTCCCCTTCCCCCACCACATCCCTCCCACTCGTGGTGCAGTATCTAGGTTTCCCCTGGCCTCTAGGGGGCGACTTGCTCTCATCCCAGAATAGCATGATCAACCATTAAGTCCCAGGACTCTGAAATTACCAATCCTATTTAGATCTTTGCTTCAGTGAGAGCGCACTTGTTTCTGAGGCCACTCACCAGTCTTGTTCCACGGAAGGCTTTTTATCCACCATAATACTCACGATGTAGACTCTGATTTTAAGTAAAGCCGTCCTTTTTCTGATAGGAGTGGACCCACCCACATTTGGCTGCAACACTGCCCAGCTCCTCTATAGGCTCAGAAGACCAGTCTGTGCACTTAAGGGTGTTCTTGAAATGGGTAAAACTATATTTACATAATTCAGTATCACTTACCCAGTTAGAGACAGAATCATTTCAAGTCTCCTGTCTCTGTATGCTTTTGTATTATGCTTTTAATCACCTGAACAAGCCTTAAATAACAATGATAAGGTTTCATTCATTTCCCATTGAGACAAAGACAAGTGAAACAATGGGAGGAGGATCTAATTAGCCCATTGAAATTATCACCAAAGAGTCCATTTAGAAGAGGAAGTAATTGTGTTGCTTTTCATTAGAAAGGGTCAGTCTTGTTAAAGGGCAACGCAGCAGTGGTAATCTCTTGGTGAAACTATCAACACAACATTTTTTTTAATTAGGGATAAACACTCAGCGGCTGAACAATAATCCCAATGCATTCACAGCTCTGAGGTCAGCCTGGAAACTAAAGCCATGTGATTTCCTTGTGTTATAAAATGTGGTATATGTGGGGTTTTTTTGTAATATGCAAAGTTCTATTTGAAAATATAGAAAATAAGTTGCCCCACAGCAGAACAGTTTCCTCTGTCATAATCTTTGATCCAACCAGATTTTCACCCCCTTGGCTCAGTCTTTTTCGCAGCATTTAATCTGTCAGTAAGAATCTCTACTTTGTCCCTTTAGAAAATCCATTTTTTCTCTCTTAGTGGCCCACACATCCCTTTTCCCCCTCAGCTCTCTGTTTGTCTAGCTGCCGCTCCCTTCAGTGTTTTTTCCTCCCTCGGGTCAGCCACCATTTCTCTGGGACCCTATCTCTTCCCCTTAATGCAGTCCCCCCTGCTCCAAAACAGCCATGTGTCTTCATGTGTCTTTCCTTCCTCTGTGTTGGAAGCAGATGGATGGGCAACACAAACAGCCAATGAATCAGAGTGAGAGATGTGGGAGGGAGGGGGGCAGGGATATATCATCTATGCTGGTGGCTGAAGCCCAAGCAGCTTAGAGCCCTGGATGAGCATAGTGAGATCAGCACAGTACAGCACAGATAAGCTTGATACAGGCCCACACAAAACTGCAAATAACACTACAGCATACAGGCACAGACACAACAGGGAGGTTGACACAGTGCACGCAGGCCTCTAATGTTGTTGCCATTGTAACCTTGACAGGAAATGCATCACATGTTGGACCGTTTGTCACAGAGCCTCAGGCAAGGTCAAGAACCATAAACACCAACTCTGTAATAGATCATGGCATCAACACACAATAGTGGATGCCATGCATGCAAACAGTCACGGCACAGGTGATGGTAAATTTGTTCAATAGCCACAGAGCCAGTGTGACAGCCCCGGCAGTGAGAAGCTGTGCTCTTCCACTGTGAACTCACAGAGCAAAAGGACAGCAGGGGGGGAGAGCATATAGAAGAAACGCAGCAGGAGGCGATTAGGATCTTTAATATTCATAACTGTTGGGTTTGCTCTGTTCCATAGGGGAGCAGTTTAATCACTCAAAGTCATGTTATTTCTCAGGGAATGACAGCACACCAGGGACAGACAGTGCTATGCTGCGTTGAGCGCCAACTCGACGCCCTGACGCCGCCTGTGTGATTGCCGCAGCCTGTTAGACCCCCTTCCACTGAGCATTAACTTAAAGGGCACTTGACACACAACATTGTCGTCGGTGTGATCTGGAGGGACACTCCAGAAGCAAGCCCTACAATGTGTGCGTTTGAGTGAGGGGGCACTTGAGGAAACACGACACGGTCCGTACGGGTGATTGCAGCCCTGAATCGAGGTGCTCCACATGTTCTAAACGACGCCCTCAGCTCCGTTTTCTGGTGGCGCTCAAGTCACCTTGGAGACCAAAAGACTGTGAAATGACTCTGGCTGAGATCACTTAACCTTCTCAAAGCGACTTACACTGAGAGGGGAAGACCCTTTGTGAATTTTACAGTGATTTGCTGCTGTGGACAGTGACAATCATAACGAAAGCTTTTAAGCTCACTGAAGAAAGAGTGCTAAATATAGAACTGGCCTTCCTTACGTTGTTGAATTAAATACCCAACATTACAAAAAAAACTACATCATCAATATGTGTGATGAACAGTTTTGAATGTTATGAGAAAACCATACAGTGTGAGACTGCACCGTTTAATGCCACAATACTTTGCAGAAGTAAAATAATATGATATTGAAGAGGTTATACTAGCTATAACTCAGTTTTAATTTCCACCTGCTTATTCCAAATAAATCCTAAAGGCTCTATTTACCTCTAAATTGGCAGCAATTTATTTGATGGTTGATAGCTTTAGCTTCATGTGCATGAATATTTGAATTAATGGTGTGAAAGCATGGCTATTATTTGCACGCTGTTCTCCATTTGATAATATTTAGAAATGCTGAGTGACATGGCAAAGCAGGCAAAGCTTGTTTACGCAGAATGGTCTTTATTTTTTATTGGGATTAAAAAGAACTTTGAGATGTTTTATATATTAAATGTGATTTATTGTGCAGATTTGATATGGTAGGAAGGCTGATCGATGTTTCTGAAGCGGGAGATGGTACTCAGGGCATAGAAGCAACGGCTATAGTAAAGAGCATTACACTTTGACTGAAATGTGTGTTTTTACAGCTGCTGACAAGTTCAACTCACATCTAAATGTCTCAGCATGAAGTGCCGCTCTAGTAGTGCAGAGAGGTGCACTGTCATGCAGCAGTTAGTCCATTAGGGGGCAGCAGACTGAGCGTACCCATGAGCTCCAGCAGCAGCAGCAGCAGCAGCAGAGGCAGCAGCCAGTGGAGCCTGTCAGAGTGAGAGCAGTCTGCTTTAAGCTCTTCATTCTGTCTTCTCCACTCGGCCGGGATTAAGGCCAATCATAGAAATCACTGAGTCAGAACCGTCCCACAATAACAGATGGAGGGACTTTCCACTCCAGAATTTTAAAACATCACAGACAAACTCAGTTTCACTTCGCCTCGCACCCTCCCTGTTGAGCTCCCTCCTCCTTCCTACCTTGCTTCACCATCACCGCCACCTTCTTTCATTCTCTCACCGTTCTTTTATCTCTCCTCCTCGCTCGGGTGTTTATCCTGCCATCATGCTGTACTCCATTTCTCTCCATCTGTCTCACTTTACTGCCTTCAAACTTTTCCCCCTCCTCTAAGGCCACATTAATTCAAACCCCAGAGTTGTGAAATAACTTCATAACACTTTAATTGACTTCCAATAGGATGGAGCTTTTCAGCGATGCAGGGTGGAAGATGAAGAAGCCTGAAATCAAATTACATGCTTGTTTTTTTTATTTATTTTTTTTAACTGCGATGACAAAACTTTTGTCCCCTGCTGTGAGGACAGTGATCATAAGAAAAAGCTCTCCCCTTCAGAGTGGACAAACAATAATAAAGTCCACAATGAGGAGTAATAATGATCCTTAATTCTACGTCCCTGGTTAGTTTTGCTACTGGCAGCTGGGAATTGTAGTCCTTATTAGCCAACTTTGACAGAGGATGTGCATGGATGGGTGGGAGACCCTGTCTTTGTTCTGTGATCCAAAGCAGCCCGTGGCAGGCCCGTTCGCGGAGGCTGTGTGTGTAGTGCTATTGTAGCATGTGCTGAGATAATCCCTGCCTTTGTTACCCCCCCCACCCCCACATAATCCACCCCTACCCCCTCCACAACGGAAATGTATTACACTTTCTTTTTCGCCACTCATTCCAGACCGCTCTTTGCTGTTTCCAGGGAGACGGGATCTGGAAGACGCGAGCTGTCACCTACCGAAAGCAGTGGCAGCAGCAACTCACCAGCTTTTCAAAATCAAACAGCAGCTTTTTCCACTCCACACGGGCTCACAGAAACAGCATATCTCCCCTGTAGATTGGCAGCATTGTGCTGAAGCTGCTGCGTGGAGTTCAATGGGACAGGCAGCTGTCTTTACTTTGGAACAATACAGGAGCTCTGAGCAGTAGATAAACTCGCTCATAATGGCTTCTCAGAGCTACAATTAAAGGAATAAACCTTGATCATAGGCTCTTGTGGTATTGAATGTACTAGTCCACCTCTAAGTTTAGAATATGGAAGTAATCACTTTTGATTATGTGGTTATGAGAAGCAATTTCATCAGAGCGAAGAATCAAATTCACTGTATTATTGACTGCATGAGTACCCATGAATTTCACTCATTACTCACTCTGGCTTAATATAAAGTAAAAACATTTTCACCCCCTCTCTTTGTATCAAAAAATACATACCTATAAAAAAATACCAGCATTACACTTGCTTGCACTGATTTAGCTGATTGGTAGAAAATTAGACTACCTAAAGGTAAATGTTTCTGTGTTTCCTAAATTAATCTGATCACACTGAAACCTGTCTATCAAGGCTTGGTCAAATTTCTATTTTTTTCTGTTCTGTAATTTTACTTAAAAAAAAAAAAAAATATATATATATATATATATATATATATATATATATATATATATATATATATATATATATATATATATATATATATATATATATATATATATATATTTTTTTTTTTTACAAAAATAAATGAAATATGCAATTGTGCTTTTTTGTTTGTAAGGCACTTCTTGCCCCCTCCCCATCTGTATTTTGCAACTGCCCAGGGACACAGCAACCTCCACTTTTTACAACATTAATATCATCTTGTGTTGGTCAAAGTGAGCACACAGTTATCAAAACAACAAAACAGCATTATTGTTCATTATTTCATAGTTTCTCTCACTGTCTCTCACAGAGCTGTCAGTCATGTTGCTACACCAGCATTAAAGGGTCAAAAACTAATTAAAACTAAGTATTTTCAGAAAAAATAAAATCCATCCATCATCTGTATTGTTTTTTCTTTTCTTGGGTCATCGTAAACAGGGTTACTGCAGGAGCATTGCTGTGAATCAACAGCAAACTGATGTGCAGCCCTACCTCCTCTCAGGTAGCCAAGTGTGCTACCTGCAGGGTACAGCAGGGGGCCCAGGGTGAGCGTGCAGGCAGGGCAGTGTGTGATGGGTCCAGGATCGGCTCAGTGACATGTGAGTGTCTGGCTGCTTTGGCTCACTGTCCATTGTTTGACAGATAGTCTGAGACAAGCCCAAACTGCTGCCCGGCCCCTCCTGCTGTTACAGGCATCAGTCGGACAACAGATGCAGTCAGGGAGGAAGGGAGCCCAGAGGCGCCATTTACACACACACAAAAAAATCTGACATCTTGTTTCTCTAGCAACGCATAAGGCCTCAACCTTGCAGGTGACTGAGGAGGAGAAAATTGCGCTCTATTGTCTGGAAGAACTGGTGGCAAAAAAAAAAAAAAAGCAAAGGGACCTCCACTCTAAAGAAGGGGAGAACATGATTGCTGTGCTGTATTGGATGAATCTGTTAACAGGTGCACATGTGTATGTTATAATTTCATGGATGACCTGTGTTACATTGTCCTCCTTCTCCTCAAAAGGCTGAGTGGGGAGGAGCAAAGCGAAGGGCATTAAGATGCAGGGCAAATGTCTCCTTGATCAGAGGTGAGAGTGATGTATGCAGGCACGCTGCGACACAAACACAACAGAGCAAGACTGATGCATGTAGCCCTCTGCTCTATATTTCAACAATCTGTCATTTGAGCCGGAAAAACACCAGCAATGCCAAAACATAATAATAAGTGAGAACACACACACTAACATACGGTATGAGCAAAGGAACAATAATACAAGATGAGAATCATGTGCTGCATGGTGTGTGTGTGTGTGTGTGTGTGTGTGTGTGTGTGTGTGTGTGTGTGTGTGTGTGTGTGTGTGTGTGTGTGTGTGTGTGTGTGTGTGTGTGTGTGTGTGTGTGTATGTGTGTGTGTTAAATGCATTTACACATTTGACACACCCTCAATCACCTGTGGTCACATATTACAACCCACACACACTCTGTTCAGATGTACGCTCTGCTGTACACTTGCAATCAGCCCAGAGAGCTCTCACTAATCAACATGCAATCAATTACACAGACGTGAGTGTTCACTGCACTGTTTACTTTGGCTGGATGAGGGTGACTGAGTGTGGCTAAACACAATGGGAAAGGGTCAGAAGTTAGGGAGGTCGAGGTGCATAAGAAATCAATGAGGAGGCCAACACGACTCCTGTTTTAAATTCTGCTGATTTTTTTTTTCTTTTTCTGATTATTTCCAGTGTTCATTATTTTCACAGTTATCAGGAGGCCTGATTTTATCCTGTCAAATACAAGCTGATACAGTTTTTAGGTGAGTGGTTTTTGCAGCAGGGCTAGATTTTTTTAAATCCCTGATACCCTCAGTACAGGGTTCATCAAACATAGTGGTTCAAGCTCCAAGACAAGAGTTAAACTCCCTGCACTTCGGTGAATATTTATTTTAAAAAAATTAAATGGGTTCCAATTATTTTAAAGGAAAAAAACTGTAGTCTGATAATTATAACCTGACTGTAAACAAAAAAAACCTTGATTCTGTTTTATCAGTACCCCATGATGGTAACACATGAAAATAAAATGATGTTCCCATATCCATTTGCATTCTTTTGTTTTGTTTTTTACCTCCGCCAAGGAGGTTATGTTTCTGGGAGAGTTTGTCTGTTTGTCTGTGAACAATCTAACTCAAAACTAACAAATGGATCTTAATGAAATTTTCAGGAAATGTTCAAAATGGGATTAGGAAGGAGTGATTACATTTTGGAGGCAATCTGGATCACTGTCTAGATCCAGGATTTTTTTTAAAGGATTCTTTATTGTTGTGAGAAAGGGCCGTTTTCACCATATGTGTATATAACTCCACAATAAATGGTCAGATTGCTTTGCAAAACATTACAAGACAAGTTCACCATAATTTCTGACGGGTGTAAATGTATGTTCCACATCCTGGAAATATTACGGTTACTAAGATCTGGAATATGAAATATGTACCTGGTCATCATAATTTTCAACACTGTCAGGAAACAAATTATTGTACCAACCTGCAACTAACACCAAATTGTAGTAGACAGTGCTGAAAGGGTGTATAACATTAAAGCAAGTAAGCTAAGTAGGACCTACTAAGTAGGTCTGCGCTCTGAGTGCTTTTCTAGTTTGTTTTTGTTTTGGGGACTTTTCAAGCCTTTATTCAAAGCAGGAAATAGGGTGAGAGTTAAGAGTGACCTGTGGGAAAGGGGCCACAAGGTAGACTCAAACCTGGGCGGTCCACATGAGGGCTAGCATAGACAGTGGGCAGCCTAGGCCATACTGGCACCCCATCCATTTGCGTTCCTAGTTGGCTACGGTTTGTTTCTGTCTCAGTTTGGGCTTGAGGCCTACTAAATAATGACAGTAAAAGCAGCCTAAAAAGGTACTGGACCTCAACCATCTCTGATAGGGAAATGTAACTTGAGCCCCTTCTTTCAGTGTCGAATTCACATAACCACTGATTCGCGATACATTAACCTTTAGTTGAAAAATATGCTTCTTTTATCACAATTGCTTAACGACACTCGGAACCGCGACACAATCATACACGTTCTGCCCCCTGGAACAAATTCACAATGAAACCTTTTTTTTTATTTCTGTTAATGAAAGTAAGCAATATAATTTGCTTCATCAATGAACTAAAGATAGATAACTACTCACAAGCTAGTTTAGGCAGTGGTTGATTTCAGAAGGTGCACCCAGTCTTTATGGCTGGGGTGAAAAAGAGGCAGTTGACAGCATGATAAAAGCACAGTGGGGAAATGGGTGTGTTTTTCCCTACAGAAGCAATAGCAATATTATCTCAGTCCATCAGCTCAGCACCCTTCCTCTCACGTCACCTTAAAGCTCTGAGTGCAGTTCAAGGGCAAACACTTTATTTTCTCTGTCCGGTTTTCGCCCTTTACTTCAATCATCCTCTCCTACTTTAGATTGCTGATAGAGTAATGAAAGTGGTTACACAATCAGGGTTTATAACAGGGTTATTTTTTACTTAAAGGTCACAATAAGTTGCCTAAAATATATTTTGTGATGTGTCACACCTCTTCCTCCTCTACAAAGAGAGAAAGTGAATGTGTTTTGACAAAAGCCTCGTCAAAGTGCCAGAGAGTCCAGGGACAGCAGATGCTGTTTGACAAAGTGTATCAATGACAGTGTGTGGCCAGGCAATTGTTCAAGATTTACACACATGTGCACACATGAGTACACACCTTCAGTCATATTCATCAAGCACACACACACACACACACACACACACACACACACACACACACACACACACACACACACACACACACACACACACACACACACACACACACACAAACACAAACACACACACACTATTTGGTATTCCAGCAGACATAAGAGAGGAAAAACATGCAGACATGCTCGTCTCTCAAAGCAATTACAGCAGATTGAAACCAAATTAAATTTGAAGCCTAGAGCAACACCAGCGTCTGAGCGTCTGTGACAGATATGACAGGAGGAGGAAGGCAAGAGCTGTGGGACCAAAAGGTGGATGGGATGTGGGAGAGAGCGGCAGGTGTGGGTCAGGCAGTGAGGAAGAGAAAGATGTTTGGATAGGAGAGTGGACGTGGACAGAAGTAGGGCAGAGAGCTGGTCTCTCACTGGGAACACCAGAGGCGGTGTGTGCCAGGAGTACAGTGTGCAGACAATTTCATGTGTTTTAGCTCATTAACTACACATTGTGTATTCTATATGGCACTGTGAACTGATTAGAAAATGCACACCATATGTTTTTAGACTGATTTCCTACCTTTGGGGCAGCTGCCGGTATACATTATTTTCAACGCGGAGCTTAAAGTCTCTTAAAACTTGCTTAAAGGCAAAGTAAGGACTTTTTAAGCGATCTTGAAATAATCTCACTTTTATATATTTTCCTGTTCTCAATCCATGATTTGAGAGGAGGTTATTAGCTCCAAAACCAGTTGTTTTCAAAAACAATTTCTCATTTTCTGTCATCAGGCCGGATTTTACTGGGATAACACCTTTTACAGTCTATGGATAACATGTATCCATTTACAATTTGTGGACTGAAAGTCCCTTTAATGACAATACACCTGCTGGCAAAGTTTAGCTGTTGGAAGCAGGATCTGTCCTTATTTCTTGAAGATTTTTTTTGTTGCAATGGTAGACACTGGAGCTGGACTAGTATAATGAAAAAGGACAGTAGAGCAGATGAAAGCTAAACAGGAGAGCTGAAAAAAAAAACACAGGTTAAGCTGTTGGTGATAAAATGAAGAGTGAGGTAACGCTTTCACAGACAGCACTTAGTTGTGAGTAGCACAATATAATCTGTTACATTTAGTACATATTTAGTTAAAGTTTGCTTGTTGTCGCATTTTAAAATATAGCCCCATGTAGCTACAAATAAATTCATTACCTTGTTATTTTGCAGCCTGCAAAAATTTGTCTTGAACAAAGAAAAGTAGTGTTAAAAAGAAGATCTGATCTCCACTCATTGACTTCAAGACAAATGCACTACTTGGCGAGAATTATGTCTTTAGTTGGTGAAACAGTGTTGTCATCCCAGAAAAAAAACACCACCTATTCCAACCACAGGTCTCCATGCAATAATCTCCACACAGAAAGGCGTCACAGCAACTTAAGTGTTGATTTTTTTTTCTCATAAGACCCTGACATTAAAAACTTAAAAATTGTTTTATGATCTACAACTCTTGAAGTGACTTTATCCTCTTGATATCCATTCAACATGATGGCACTAAGTTAATACAAGCTAATGTGCAACAGTTTGACGACAGTAGAGTTTATGTTTTTCAATGGGCTGATGAATAAAGGAAAATCCAAACGCTTTCAGTTTAGATAGTTATTGAAAATAATGGGTGGTTTGTAATAAATGGACCAAAATGTGCATATCCTCTAATATGTTCCTCTTCAAAAAAAAAAAAAAAAAGCAAGATGAGGTTAACAACGCCTGAATTTTCTATTGAATGGAAATACAAAGCTCCATCAATGCAAACAATGTTGAATATATCATGAAGGATTATACAAATTATAAATCACAGAGGTAATAAAGGAGCTTAAATATAAACAGCCAAGAAAAGGGTTTCATATCATGCAGTGTTCACACTGGAATATTATACTACATCATCAAAAACATACTATAAACTGTAGCCTATTTAAAAATCACAAACGTGTGCTGGTGACAGACATACAGATTAGCTCAGTTTGCAGTTCTCCAAGAGATATCATTTCTCCGTTTTCATTATTCTAGTCCAAGAAATGACAGGATTAGTTGTGGCGGCTTTTAAACATCTGATGTTATCACTCTCTCCTGGGTGAACAATTAATCCCTCTCACTTCCCTTCTTCTCATCACCCTCTCTCTCCCCATCAGGCCTTCATCTTGCCTCCATTTCCCTGTTCTTCACTCCCCCCTCCCACTCCTCCCCCATACTATCTCTCCCAGAGGAGATCTTTTTAAACTAGAGAGTAATGGAGCTAAGTGCCCTGGCATTTAAATACCTACAGGGTACTGTGGAGCCATGTGAAAGCACACAGTGATGAGGTTTCTGTAATCACTATTAGTCAGTGTTCCTACAGTACGCGCACACTCACATTTATAACACTTCGCACACTTCATTAGCATTCAGCGTCATCATCTTCTAACAGGGAAAGTAATGCAATGAAGCTATTAAAACTGTTGCTTATGCTGTTCCCTAAACATCTGATATTCTTCAGTGATCCAGACTTTTCCCAGATCAGTGAAGGATTCAGACCTTAAGAGTTCATTACTGCATTTTAATGAGTTAGCTTACAATCAGGATACTGAAAGTCATGCGCAATAAATAGAAGGCTTTAAAGTGGTCTTTTTATTAAAATATTACTGCTAGGAAACAGCAACAAGGATATGGAGTACTTTTTACAAAAAGAGAGGAGGCAGTTAGAGAACTATCGAGAGCTTCCTGCTCTAAACTTGAAAGCTTTTTGATTTACATTTTGAACAAGCAGCAATTTCCGGTTTTGTAAAAGTGAAGCCAATGCAGTGCTTAAATCGCACTTCCTCAAGTGTCCACAAGAGGCTGGCTGCAAAAGCCAAGAAATATCCAGTTAGCCCCATGTTTAAATATCCATTTTGTACTTATTTTCTCATTCATTCAAGCTGTGCGAAGGCTGATTTTTATATTTGCTGACCAGGCTATCAACATGCTTTACAGCTGTGAAAATCAGTTTTAGTAATCAGTGAGTATGACTTTAAATTACTTTGACCCATCTGAGGCTCTTCAGTTGGTTCAAAATGTAAACAAAAAAAAAAGTTGGAATAAAACTTATTTTTTGGAAATGTTTGCAAGAATGCTTAAGTGATACTTTACAATGTAAATAACTGTTTGGAAGCCAACCGTAAAATTAATCATCTTGGATGCTAATTAGTAAGTCTTTAGTCTACAGTTATTTGCACTTCCCTGACAGAGGGGTTAATAATTTCCCTGTTTGAACGTCATTGATTGAAACCTTTGATTTAATTTAAAAAATTTCTGACATGGATCCATTAATTGGTGGCTGCAGTTTTAGATATACAAACTGAAACCCTTTTTTTCAGTTTGTCTTTTGATAAGCAGATCAAATATAACATTTTCATAATGTGGGCCTGACTAGCTTGTTAGCAGGTTTTATATGTAAATTTATCAAACATGTGGTGAACAAGGTAAATGTTTGATTAGTCCGTTGTCCTGATACAGTCGACACCACTCATCCACAGAGAGATCATTTCTTGAATAATCAACGAGAGGTCCGACTCGCAGCATTCAGAAGAGCTGCTGCTGCTCACACACAGTGGACTCTTTAAAGTGGGACAACATAAAAATATACTGCACACACACCTGAGTACAATGAGGCCAAATAATACTCCATATACGGGGTTATAGTGAGAAGCTCAGTCCTTCCTTTACATTTTAAACTCTCTTTTGAGTCTTGTTGGAGAAATAATCCCTCAGCATTGTGTTTCACAGTGTTTCACTTTCTGGGTGAGAAACTAGCCATAAGTTATCTTGTGTTTTACTGGAGTGCCATTATTTGGAGTACAAAGTATCGGTCATGCATATTTGTTAAAACAGAGTCTTAATAAAAATGATGACAGAGAAAAACGTCAAACAGCATTCAAAGGAGGAATCTGCTTTTGCGTCACCATTTACATGCTGATGCTTCTGGATGCTTTCAGTCAAAGACATTTGTGTCTTTTTGTGTCCTTCACGCTGTCTTCAATTCTCTTTGTGTTTTAACAAAACACAATGAATATACACTAGCTGCGTTCAAAGACTGTACACAGCACGTCAAAAGTCCTGTCATCAGTCATTGTTGAAACTTGCCAGAAACACAATCGGCTAAAACATGAATGTGATGGTGACTAGCCTGTAGCCTTCAAGATGAAACACATGAAAAAGACATTTTAAGGGTTGTTTAAATGATTTACATTTACATTACAAAGCTTACCATTTCTGCCCTGTCATTGTTGCCATTAAGTGTTGCATGTTCCACTTATTCCAGTTCACATTTTCTACACACAAGAAGTTATCGCATACATAATTCAAGATTCCACAAATTAATACATAGTTGATGCAGTTTCCCAATGAGACAATTCCTGTCTCATTTGCAGATCCTTTCTACATTTTATTTAATTCTTTTAACATGCCAACTGCAATCAGTGACACCATCTCCTGTCACTCTGTGCTCCTCATGTCTGATCAGCTCCAGGGCCCGACACATGCCCTTCAACTGATCAGCGATACAGAGAAAGAGATCTGTGATACATCCCTCTTTTCTAAGAGCTGATTGTGATTCTCATGTTTCACATGATCCTTCTCAGACTGTTTAAAAGGTATATGAAGATGGCTACCGCAACGTCATTCTGCAATGTCTAGATTCTTGACAGATGTCAAATGCTGCAAAACTTGTGGCTTGTTTATACTTCTGCACCTGGTCTGGCTCTGCTCATTATGTCAGTTTGAAGCTGTTATCAGGTTGAATGCGATATGTTTGTTTTCTTATAAAAATCACTGGGCATTTTAGGTGGTGTCCGTGCACAATTTCCTGTCCCACTCGATCTGCTTTTTGGTTAAACTGACGCATCACAAAACTCAATGGAGCGGATCCAGTGTTAGTTGACACATTGACTAGAATGGAAACCGACACGAGACGCATCTGGTATATTTCGGGCACAAGGTAGAAGGCCCCTTCAGTGTGTCATTATCCAATCCGCTCCACTTGTTTATACAGAGAACGCCCTTATCACTGAAAAAATCCAGTCCACGCATTCCCTCCGACCTTTCTGTGTACCTGAGTAGCACACAGAGCCGACTGCAAGCAGCATGAGGAGAAGAAAGTGATGGACAGACATAACTACAAGTTTTTCAAGAAAGTGAGTCTTTATCCCTGCTGGTAGTAACAGTTAGTTAGCTCCAGCTCCTGGGGTCTAACAGCAGAAAGTCAGATAATTAATGACCCAGGTTCTCCCTATTTGACGAACTGAAACCTGGCTTTCACAATGTACGTACATGCGCTCCCCCTGTAGAGGGGCGGCGTGAGATGTGTGCTGTTCAGACGATCTCTGTGCACGTTTTACCCTAGTTGTTTTGTGGTCAAAAGTTATACACCAGCTCTAAAAAACGCTGCCAATTGGCTAACTAGTTAGTCTGTAAAGCACTGTGAATAAACACAGTGAAACAGGGACTGAGCTCATTCATGTATGATTAGCATTGATGGATTATAATATTTTTCTAACAATAATCACTTCTCCACCTCTGTTCTGTAGGAGTCAGGGCAGAGAAGCACAGAGGATGAGGAGGGAGAGAGCTATACTGAAAAGGTGATTTCCAAAGATTTCACTGAATAGAGCCATTTGTGCTGTAGACAGTCATAGAATTTAATGGAACTCAATATGGATATGAAATATGACACATTTCAGTCAAGGTGCATTATGTAAGGCTTATTTAACTTGATCTTAATGTTAAATTTAAAGTAATTGAACAATTTACTTTTTCAAACATATTAATCACATATGCATCCAAAATGTAATCTGTATGACTTCAAAATATTTCTTTTTGCGCATTATGTTCGCTGACATCACTTGGGAACTAAGTCCCCCTCTCCATAAAACCTAGAGATGCCCCTGCCTGTCTCTTTTTGTAATAAGAACAATTTGTTCAACAACTCTTTCATTTCTTTTTAACTCTGCACTAATTCCTGCTGCCCTCTTCTGGTATTAAGCTGCTGTAAACTTCCTCTATGGTCAATAAAGTGCTGTTCACATTCCCCTCATGTCAGTGATGTCACTTTGTAGAGGGAAAAGCTATTTAGAGCGCCTTATTTATGTGAATAAATAATCAATATTAAGTCCACATATCGATACTTTTATCACACAGGTCTGGATGACAATATAGTGGAATATCAGTACTTAATCCCATAACTAACAAAAAAGCAAACAGAAAATGTAGAAGGACAATACACACAAGTATGTAGTGCCACAACAGTGTTGACAACAGTCTCAGAGGTCTCATCCACATGAGGATCAACTGCTGTGATAACAAAATCTTGTTTGCAAAAACAAAATTTTTGTTTAACCGGAGTCTTTATAAAACACATTGCAGCTGAATGTCAAAATCAGACAGACAAAGAGTGAAGAGAAACTGAGGAGGAGCAGGACACGATTCTATGTATCTGAAGAGTATAAACAAAAATATTTTAGAGAGAAAATTATAATCATTACATATTAAATAATAATTAAAAAAATGTTTCAATAAAGCCTGATTACAACTTTCCTTGCAACAGGTACAGCATCATTTAGTGGGAAACTGTGTCGTGAATTTTTTCTGTATTTAAACTGTTCTCAGTATAAACTTTGAACTGACTTTGATTAAGGCTCAGGCAGGGAATATATCAAATGCAGCATCAACTAGTAAATATAATATGTACAGCATAAAATACCCCCTCTTGAAAATCACGCCCATATCTCGTTAATGAAATTTGCTTTTGACACAACATCCAATTTGATACCAGAAGTATTTTGTAGCTTCCTTTGGCTAACCGGATTACTTTGCTGAATGCCAGATGATGTTTTTTGCACAATTATTATGACAATCTCTTCTTTCCTCTGTACTGTATATTCCTCAGAAATATTAATTTGTGTGGAGGGTTGTAGTAGGAAATCTCTTCTGTTTAGTCTTCAGGGGCTGTGTTACATCATGTTAAAGCTAATTTAAGTTCACCATAAGAGTAAAGCGGCGCTCAGAATAAATCAAGAAAAAGTAAAGCCCAGGGCGTACATGGCCTAACAAGAATGAAAATGCACTTTCAAGACTTTCAAATGATCAATCTTCAGCAGATGCACACAAGGAGCAGCTCTGGAGTGAGTCTGTTGTTAAAGAAGAGGAATAAAAAAGATACCAAAGTTTTATTGTTGGGGAGAGAAAGAACTAAATATCAACACAGTTTCAAATGTATCACAGTCTGCAATATCATCACAGATGAACATTAAGGAATGGGTGCAGCCTGTCCTCCTGTATTTATGAAGTCAATTAAACCAGATGGCATTTTCAGAGCCTCATAGGAATACACTGCACACCTTTTATCTCAGCTAAATGTATCACAGCTAGGAAAACAACACGCAGTGAGAAAGACAGGTACATAATATAACAGAGCAGAATTAAATATATAAAATAATGACTGAACAACACCTTGCAGGAGAGCATGGAAAGGTAAAAAGATAAAAGGAGGAAAAGCAGACCAATTTAAGGAGATGAAGAAAGCGTGACAGACTGGAGAGACTGAGGCAGCGCTGAAGCAGTCTAACCTTGACAGAGAGCATCTTCTGACAAGCATCTGCCTCCTGTAATAATTTAGAAATAATCTCCATCCACAAAGGCCCAGCAGTCTGGCAGAGCAAATGCTCTATGCCTGATCGATCACTCCGATTCAGCCAGCTGCCGCTCTCTCTGTGTGCGCAGGCCCAACATCGATCTCAGGCCCTTTCCCCCCCGCTCTCTCTGCCATGCACAGCCGGAAGATAAAGTAAGGAAGAGGATAAAAAGGTGAGAGGGAACAGAGACGGGACGTGGTGTCAAACTGAGAAAAACAAAAAGTGATGCGTGTGATGGACAAGGGAAAGAAAACAGAGAATGCCATTGACAAAAGAAAATTAGAACACATCCACAAACTAGCAGCTCAACTTGGAGTGAAATTCACACTGAACAGATGCTTTTTTCTGATGAGAGGTTTTGGTAACAGTGGGGGGCCACCATGTTTCAGACAGGAGAAATACACATGAGCACAAACCCACACATCCCATCAACACATCCAATTACTCCTCAGAGTTGTGACAGCATTAAGTGCCACTGTGCTTTTGGCCCCCAGCAATTAATTGACTTTTAAATAGTCTTCCATTAGCACCAATTCAAATAAATAGATGTGCTCCTGAGCCTTCACTTACTTTGCTGGCACTGCCTTTAAGAAGCTGCTCCACTTTCTCATCACAAAGGGTACACTTGAGCAGGATTCAGAGAGGAGTAAAGAAGAAAAATACCTACAGAAGACCAGTTGTTTCACCCTTGTATAGGCTTAGATTTGAGCTATTAGAAACTGAATTTGAATTATCATATCGATTTTGAAAACCATGATCTGAAATTGAATTTGATATTTTGAATTTTTTTTTTTTGCTCTAGAATTGTATTTAACCAACTTAGAATTTCAACTCTTTGTATGCCCTAATTTTGAAAAAAGTTCCTGTTCAAAGACTTCTGTCCAGAACTTAAGGGTAGGGTCTGCAGGAATTTTAGTTACTTGTAAGTAAACACAACAATCAAACTGGGCCCTATTCTATGAAGAAAGTTCAGCCTAGTAAGATAGCCTTGGAGCTACCTCGCTGAACTGAGCGCGGTAGCCGGCGGTCTCGCTAAACGGTTTTACGACGCTGCTTATCAACCTCATAAGTGGATCCAGCTAGGCAATCAGCGCGTGCACGCATATAAGGCGGAGCCCACTGCATCTGACCAATCGCGAACATGGAGCAGTCTGGAGCGTCAGAGCAGGCCTGAGAGAGAAGGACCGCATACTTCACACAGGAGGAGCAGGAGGTGATCGTGAGGAAGTATGGCGAGCTGAAACATGTAATTAACGTTAAAAGCAACACCGTCGCCGCTGCTAAAGCACGGAGGGAGTGCTGGCAGAAAATTGCTGACAATCCAAATGTGTCAGTGAAGTGCAAAAAAAATCTTTTGTGCCATTATCATCCTGAAATAGCACAGTTCAACATGCACTTTTACTGTAACATGCAACATATCTAATTTATTTCTTAGAAGATTTTATTTATTTGTTCATTCCTGTCGTGTTTACATTTTTTGTGTGATATGTAGCCCACATGAGCCCTACGAATTCCTGTCACAATTTTAATACGGGCAATAAAATATTGTCATGGAACAGAAGTGTTGGCATTGAAGATCTTATTACGGCAATGAGAGTTCTTCATTCCCTTTAGCTACCTGTAGAAAGTGTCATGTACTGCCAACCTCTCCCTGGAAAACCGGTACCTTTCATAAAGGTGGTCGTCCGAAAAAGAGAGTGGGTCGGTGCGGTCCCTGAAAACTCGCACGCGCCGGAGTGATCCTCGGACAATGCGAGCTCCAATGTCCATGGGATCCTCTAAGAATGGACAAGCCATTTTGTCGTGAGGGCTCATTGGTCAATGGGCGGTGTTTTTACTGTCCGCGAGTTCGATCTGGAACCTAACCTGCCCCGGAGCAGGTTAGCTGTTCAGCGTATGTTGCCATGGACACTCGCCTCGCTAGGCAGTAATCCTGCTTCGTAGAACAGGGCCCTGGGCTCCTCCACCTTGGATCAGTTCCAGCTGCAGCGCACAACCACTGCTTCCGACGGAAACGGCGTGAACACACTCACCTGCTCAGCAACCACCTGTAGCATTGTGTTACTATGTGGGAGAGACTCGAGAGCCGAGCACCTGTCTTGGCATATTAGGACACGCAAATCACAGGCAATTTGAAACACACCTGCTTAACAGAAAGCCAGCTCTCGTCATTGTCCTGTGCTGCTCTCCAAGAGCCCGAAAGTGAGTGAAAGTTGATCCAAGCTTCACCCTTGTTAAAGAGAAAGCTTTATCTGTTTGGCATTTCGTTTCACTTAGTTTGTGTTTTTCTTTCTCCATGTTACATCCACTATCATAGCCGTTCTGGATAGCTTATTCCACTCACTATCATCAACACACAAAGTCCTCTGCACTGGATGCGCTGTGACTGGATGAGGTAGCCATGTTGACTCTCTGCGCAATGTCCTGGTACAACTAAAACACCAACATACAGGCTGGGGAGGGGTTTGAGGCAGACAGAGACACTGACACATGTATTGAGGCCCTTAGGAGACAATCAAACAGGATTATTCCCAGAGTAGTAGACATTCTTTTCTTTTTTTTCAGAAAATCCTGCAGACCCTACCTTCAATTGCTGTTGAAGTGGGCATCTGTGCTGAGGTGGGGGTATGAGTAATTTATTTAGAATAGAATAATCTGATCCATTTTTGTGGAAGCCCATATGTTTGTTTCGCCAACTGTTCTTATGGAAACATATATGTGCAATATGTGTAAGTTTGTTCCTTCACTTATACACTGCTGTGGTTTCCAGTTCAACTGTAATTCCTGTTGGTATTGAGGATCTATTCACAACACATCTATAAACTAGAGAAGCACTCAAAGAGCGCAGACCTTCGCCAAGCATATTGTGATTGTCAGGCAACACATTAGTCCTAGTTTAATGTTATACTCCCTTTCAGCACTGTCTGCTACAATTTGCTGTTAGTTGCAGGTTTGTAAGACAATTTGTGACCTGACGGTGTTGAAAATTATGATGACCCAGTACATATTTCATATTCTGGATCTTAGTATCCAGAATATTGTCAGAATCTAGATTGTACATCTGTCAGAAATTATGGTGACCTTGTCTTGTATTGTTTTGCAAAGCAATCCAAGCATTTATCATGGAGTTATATACACATGTGGTGAAAACAGCCATATCGCACAATGATAAAAAATCCTTTAAAAAGTCCTGGATCTAGACGCTGATTTAATGATTCCTTCACTATCAAATTTTGAACATTTCCTGAAAATGTCATCAAGATCCGTTGGTTACTGTTTGAGTTATGTTGTTCACAGACAAACAAATAGAAAGAAAAATTCTCCCAAAAACATAACCTCCTTGGCGGTGGTAACTAACTACCTCATTAAAATAATAATAATACATTCAGTTTAAAGAATATCATTTTATTTTGATTACAAAGATTAAAAAGTAAGCAATTTAAGTTTGGGGTGGTTTTCATAAAGACTCTTTCTCATAGGAATAGCTCAAGAATTCAAAACAATACAAAGAAAAGGTCCCTGACCTTAGTTAGGTTTGGGATACAAGAATTTGGTGGCGTGAGTGCTGTGTGACATCACACAATTACAGACATCAACAATAATATAACTCCATTTCTTAACAAGCTTAAATCTCCTCCCAGGAGATTTATCCCATAAAACCGAACTTGAACCCATAAGCAGTCTGGTGCTGTGTTTAAAGTTTGGTTCTATAAACTGTACAGTATGGGAGGAGAGGGTCAAATGGTAGAGGCTTATTGTGATAAGCTGAACCCCAGCTTGTAAGTTTGTAATCAATGATAGGGATTAATGTGTATCAAAGAGAAGAAAAGGAGCCAGGTTGCTTTTATCTGGGGTCGCCAAGATTACAGGAGCAAAGGACACACATGAAAAAGAGAGAGGGAGAGATACAGGAGGAGGAGGAGACAGTAGAGTAGCAGAGAGGGGTGAGGGAGAGGCAGGGGGACAGTGTGTGAGATAATTATTATCATAGAGGTGGATTTCCAAGGTCAATATTTGAAATTCTCCTCCACTGTCTCTCTGAGGCGCATCCCCCTCTGACCCCCCCTCCAGCGCCTCCTCTCACAACGCTGCCTCCAGGCAAACTCCTATCTACCCTTTACCTTTTTCTCCCAGTGCTACGCCTTTCTACCTGTCACTCATTCAGCAAGGGAAAACAGCACCCCATCCCCCTGGTCACTGCCTCCAATAAGCTAAAGATATAGCCGACAGCTGCTGTATAGCTTTTCACACGCAGGACGAATTAACTGGGCGATAAACAAACAAACGGGCCTCCTTTCTGTGTAGTTTAGGGAGCTACCTGTCAGTCAGTGAAGAAACAAGGTACCTGGGCATAAAAACCACGTCTCGCAGCCACTACTTCATTGGCCTGTGCAGAAAAACACCTGCCAATCATGAAAAGTGTTAGGTCATTATGTTATGACAGGCTGTCAAAGCTGTAGACAGTGGGGTACAAATCAAGGATGGGGTGGATGAGGAGGTGCAGGGGAAAGGGCTGTGGGCGGCAAAGGAGAAGGAGGTGAGCAGCGTTTGACAGAAAAACTCCTCCTCAGGACCATGGAGAGCAAATCAACATGGAGACAAGAGATGTCTTAAAGTTTACATCAATGAATTAAGAATTTGATTTTAAACCAGTAAACCTCTGGCATGGTTTAATTTTTTAAATGTTTCTTTCTTTTCTTTTTTTTTTTTTTGTCTCTTGATGGTTTACCTTTTGTGGCTGTGTAACTACCCTTAACTTCCCCCCAACATCTCTGTTCAAATAACTGCTGAGTCATCATTTCGAACGCTTTTGATTAATTTGTCCTCTGGCTGTCATTTTGCTTTGGTGTTTGTCATTTAATTGCTGTCATTGACTAAATGTGATCATGAATGACGGTTGTCCCTGAATGATCTCTAGCGTACAAATTAGGATGGACTGATTTATTGATTGATTGATTTTTGACTGACTGATCCATAGTTGGTTTGTTTATAAGCAAGCCTGGCTTAGTGATTACAGAGTCATAAAGAGTCAAAGAAGACAGCATTTTCTAAATGGATGTCAAGATCGTTCACTGAGCTTTCAGACCACTATCATATCAATGTTAGAATAAGATTTTAATTTTGGATCATTGTTTGATTTTTAGAGCTTGCAGTGAAATTTGGAGGAGTAGTGGTACAACTTTCCCACAGCAGCTAGTGGACAGAGTTTTTCCCAACCGAAGAACAGTCAGAATTTCTTTGTGCACTTTGATATTAGTTAGCTTAGATCAAATTTTATATATGCGTATCAGTGATTTGACACAACAGCAGTATGATAACCTCCAACACTATTGCTTTTTCAGTTTTACAAAATGAGTAACTGACAGTTTTGAAGCATCAACATGCTGTGCTGTGTTGTGATGCATTTAGGGTGTGACGGAAAATCACGGTTCCCACAATTGCTAGTCCTTCTTTTTGGTCTTTTTGAGTTTAAATTTGTATTTTTTATGTGTAACGTGAAAAAAATGCTGTGGATGCAAATTCAAGTCTGTAACTACCGCAAAATTACCAAGTTAACGAGACAGGGGGGAACTCTCAAATTTTCCCAGTCAGGAAGCGTTGTGTTTTTTAATATGCCGACACCGCTTGAACGCATCACTCACTGCAGGCCTCATGTCTTACAGTGGGAGCGAGGTACCACCGCGCTGAAAAAGATACACGTTATCGGGGCTAGCCACTGTAATATCGAACCGATAGGAATGACGTAATGATTTCCTGTTGTCATTACGATAACTATGGGTTCGATAGTTATCGTGCACCCCTAGTAACTAGTGGTGCAACGGATCATCATTGATTTGTGATCCGTTCGGATCGACGTTATCGGTTCGGCACACGCGTGACCCGCAGATGGATTTCTGAAAAAAGCTGTGTGCTCGTCTGCACACATCTTTTGACGAGCGGAGAAGGGAGGTGTGCAGACATGGCAAGCGGAGGAGAGGAGAAGCTTGAATGCCCCGTGACACACTGGCCATACACACCGTGCCGAGAGTGATACAGTGGGATGGAACAAGTTGGGTCCTATCACAAGGTTTAGGGCAGAAATTACCTCTACAGCAGTGTTTTTGTGCAGCAGAAGCCCAGGGCGCTCGCACCAAACACCCCCTCCCTGCTCGTCTGCCGGTTCCCTCTGCATTCAGACGGGGCCATATTTTACTTGACCAAATACTCGAATAAACGGACTCCCACTGAAAAAATCTGAAATCGGTCTGCATTCACGCTTTATTTAGAGAATTTTCAGCACGTTTCTTTCACACAAATACACCACTAAATAAGGCTCTAGTTCTCATCGTGTCTTAAAACAACGCTACCTCTGCTGCAGAGCCACAGCTGGCTACGAGGCGCTCGCCGCTTAGTGGATCAGTCCACGTGCGTGGCGTGCTATATACGGGATATAAACAAACGCAGGTAGCCAGGACGAATTATGCAACAACGTAAAGATGAATGATTATGAGAGCGAGGACGACCTGCCGTTCACTTTGCATTCCATTCCCATATTGTTTATATCTGTTTGTTTATATCTGGCATGTCTTTTTGAAAAAAAAAATCTGAAATTATAAGCTCAGGTTCTTTCACTCTCCTTGTTTCAAGGAAGATGTCTTCTAATGTTTACCTTTGAGTTCTATTTTATTAATGGTCTTTCAACCAATATTAAAAATAAAGATATGCCTTTTTATGTTGCTGTTGCACTTTAAGTTGATTTTTGGTTCATTGTTATATTTTAAAGTAAGGAGATATGGCTATAGATTGCACTTTAAATTGTTTTTCATTGATAACTATGTTATAAATAAGATATGCCTTGTGCACTACTTTTATATATTTAATCTAATAATTAAAGTGTTTAATAAACGGACAAAACTTGTTTATTTATTTATTTTTATTTTTATTTTTTTGCTTTTTGCTGATCCTAGGAACGATCCGATCCGTGAGTTTTGTGATCCGTTGCACCACTACTATTAACTGTGGTTCTGTTTATTTATCCATCTCTGTTCAAGGAGGTATATTTCTTCCTGTCCTCCTCGATATTCCTCCAGCACTACTTTCTGGTTCTGTTTCAAAAGATACCGTCATCAAATGCTGTTTTACTTTATTGACAAGCCAGTTTCCCAAAGTTACATTTTTGATTAAAATAATTGAAACTCTGTAGTTTACAAAACAAATATAACAAAGATGCACAAGTCTAAAACGTTGAACATTATTTTCCTTAAATCAACTCCACAAAGAAACTGATAACTTCTAATAGAGGTGTACCTGTTCACCAGCTGATGACTGAATCGGCATTTTAGAAATGAAATAAAAGATTGTTGATCCTGCCATCAGGAGGCTTCACTACTAATATCTGTCTCTTTTACCACCAGTGGAAAATTCTCACAGGGGCTTTATCTGAGATAAAGATTTTATTTCTATGCCACAAAAAATAAAATAATTGTCAAACCACAATTAGGTCATTAACTTCATGTCTTAAGCAAAATCACTTGAATTTTTAGGCTGGAAAACATCAACAACCAAGACTGTAGGCAGTTACAATTAAAACAGCAGTTCAGTATGTGGGTGTTGTAAGGAAACACAGGCACACACACACAAATACACACACACACTGAAAGCCAGCATGTGTGTAACATTGCAGCTTGGGTGATCTGCATTTGCCTCTGCAAATTTTCTCCAACACCAATAAAAAGCTGTTTTTCTTTTTTTGTTTTTCTGCTTTTTTTTGCTGCAATTTCAGGCAAATGCCACAACTGATATCGGATGATTCAACACGCTGAGACAGACTCTTAACGGCTTCCACTTAAGATATAAACACAACAGAAGAGAAGTGACAGCACACTGCAAATGAATGCAAACTTGGGAGAAATGAAACGGAGAGAATAATTCAATCTGCAGCCACCTCCTCCAGCCAGCCAAGGAGAACTGAGCTAGGGGAAAGGAGGAGGAGGAGGAGGAAGGGGAGGAGAGAGATCTGAGGTGTATACTGCCTTCTCCCTGGGCAGGGCGAAGGTGGCAGATGCCCAGATAAGCTTGGGCCGTGCAAAGATTAACTGCTTGCTCGGATAGAAGAGCAAAATAAAGGCAGGCTGACCTCTGTTTCCCTTCACCTCTCTGCATGAGTGTTCTTACTTTGTGGGGACAAGTTGTCTGGTTTGTGTATATTAAGCATGATGGGAATGTTTAAACAAAAGCAGTTCAGGCAGAAGGGAACTAAAGTCACTCCCCCTGTGAGGAATCTCAGCTGCATGACCTCTCGTCTCCTTTCAAACTCATTCCTTTTTGTCTTTTGTATTATAGTCAAACTTTTCATTCCCCGCAGTCCTACACTGCAGACTTACACAATAGCTTTAGTGGAGACACCTGCAGAGCTGGCACACAGCTTCTCTGTAGATTACTTCTAATTGTTGAAAGCTCATCCAGTTGCAGAGGAATAGGCATTGCAATAAGAGAAGAGTCATTATGAGAGATCAGAAATAGTCCAGTGTAGTTGATCTTTTTATTTTTTTGCGTTTATAACTGAAGTACTTAAGCTCTGCTGATACTTCACCTAATTGATCTCTTCCATTACCAATACTTTCAGACACACTTCTAGAAAAGTCACTCAGGAATAACATGTTAGGTTTTATTTTATTGTTTAGCTTTTGCACAATTATAAGTCGAACAAAATTTTTGAAGTACATTTACGTCTAATGGTAATGACATACGTTCTCATATAAGCTTACAATTTAGCTAAATGCTAATTCTGATAATGTCAATGTTTCTTGTGTTACTTCTTGTAATTGTTCTTACCTAGTTTTTAAATGGGCAACATGATTTGATATGTTGAAATTGTAGCAAGTCGTGTCTCCTCTTTAAATGTCACCGTAATTGTCTCCCAAACTGCATGTCTCCAAGCTTTCTTCCAGATGGTGTTTTACTGAAGTGCTAATGCCTGCCAACGGGGCTGATATCAGCTACACTGGTGTTCAGCATAAATGCACCACCAGTCAATGTCTACATACAGCGGCTGGAGAAAGCATCAGTTTTCAGAGTCTTTTCAAAAGTTGACAAAAACTTTCAAATGTTTTAACTAAATGGAAAATTATGATAAAATTAAAATGAGGCTATAACAAATGTTGACGCCAACTAATTACCACAGATCATTCAATAAGTGAAGGCACAGATAAAGAAAAAAAGATAGATTCACAGTGTCTTACAGATGGATGGACTGATGGGTGGTTAGATGGATGGATAAATGGGTAGTACAGTTGTGGCCAAAAGTTTGAGGAATGGCACAAATTTTGTTTTTCACAAAGATCATTTTTCATGGCAGGGAATGATTTTGCAGTCAATCGCAACTTATCTGATCACCCTTCACAATTTAGAGTTGATACAAATTGCCACCAACAGAACTGAGGCAGCAAACTTCTCAAAACTTTTGGCCACGACTGTAGAGGAGTGAATGAACAGAAGGATGTTTAGATGGTTGATTGATAGATGGTTTAGATCAGGGGTCTCAAACTCGTGCCATGGAGGGCCAAGAGGCTGCAGGTTTTCTTTCCAACCAGAAACTCCACCAGCTGATTTCACTGATTAGTCCCTGCTCTCTGCTTGAAGGTGAGGTAATTAGTGAAATCAGCTGGTGGAGTTTCTGGTTGGAAAGAAAACCTGCAGCCTCTTGGCCCTCCATGGCATGAGTTTGAGATCCTTGGTTTAAATGATTGATGAATGGAAGGATAGATGGATGGACAATTTAACTGATGGATAGATAAACAGATAAGTGAATGGATGAATAGACAGATGGATGGATTAATAGATATGATAAATTGTTTAACCTTCACATACTGTCACCCTAACAGCATGGTTTACCATAGTGTTGAGCCCCCCGAACTCTGTGTGTATTTTTTGTGGGATGTCTGTGACAAACTTGGCCTGTGCTGTATCAAGATACACTAAGCAACCACTTTACTCAACCCATGCTGGTAGATCTAAAATGTAACAGTATGTGAGGGTTAAACAACATCACTACATTGGGTCATGGTGTATGCAGAGTAACTGTTATGTAAAAGAAAGGATATTTTAGTTTCTACAAAAAGGAAGAAAAGCAGTCACAATGACACCCTCGATGAGTTTCTGACTGCCGTCTGATGGACTTCATATTGCAGTTGAGCCACCTCCATCTCTTTTTCCTTTTTCTTTTTCGGTCAGAGGAAAATAGTAAATGGACTGCACTTAATAAGCACCTTTCCAGTCTGGCAGCATCTCAAAAGTACTTCACACTACACACTCACTTTGAAATGTTTAAAAAACAGATCAAAAACAGATTTGTCTGACTGTCTTCACGCTTTGCAGCAAAGTATGAATCATGACAAAAGTGTATTTTCTATGCCCCAGAAATGCATTACTGTTTCAGAGAAATCTGATGTTGCTTCATGTGTGTGTATGTGTGTTGCCATGTGTGTGTCTGGTTATGTAAGAGCGTCATACTGTGAAAACAGCTGCTGTTCTTCCGATCAATGGTCTGTCAGGAGCTAACAGCTCCCTTCCAGGACACAAGCCTCTTATTTTCCTTGTCCATTCCTCAAGGAAGAAAACAAGGGACTCACTCAGGCAGAACTCGACTCTCTATCACACTGGAATTAAAGCTTCCCAAGGTCAGAGGCTGACTGTGGACATCAGGCTAGCCCCCATACAAGAACTATTCTGCTTATCACCAACATCAGGCCACACAATCAGGATCAGGTTCAAAATGAATCTGTTTTTCATTCATGTATAGAATAAAAAATAATGTTTAAGACAGTAGTAATCAAGATGGGAGATAAAAGAGCGTAATATTTTTTCATTTCTGTGGTCAGTAAAGTTTGCACATCTTCCTCTCATGGGAACCATTTTGCTATATGGCCTCTCAGCTGATGATGCCGATAAGAGGGAGCTGGCGGATAATCACCACGGTGAAGTGGAGGAAGAGGAGGTGGAGGGATCTGATAGAGCAGAGGGGGAGTGTTCGACCTGCTTAGAACAGCAAACCATAATGGCATTTTATAAAAAATCATTTTGATTTCTACAAAGGCTCTCACTGGGAGAGGCAGGTGACCATAGTGTGCCATTTTGCCATTGAAAATACAATTTTCTGTTCTAACAAAGCACAAGGAGTTTGTTTCTTTTTTTCACCACACAGCGGTATAACATATATTTTGTATTTGATTGCTGAGGCTTTTTTGAAAAGCCCTTTTCATAGAAATGATCTTTCTTCAATTGTGCCCTCCAGGAAAGAAAAACAAACAGACGAGAGTTCTGCCTTGCAATTGAAAAAAAAAAAAGAAGAGAAACAGAAAAAGTCTCCTTTTTAGCACAGCGAATGCTGATTCAAGTGTCTCCATCTCTTCTTTTCTCTCCCCTCTCTGCAGATACAAAATCGCACATAAGAGACTGGAAATATATGTTTTATGCAGCTTGGAAAGACGGCTGAATAAAAGCACAAAGCAGTCATTTCTATTCATTTGTCTCTCGCTGACGGGGAAATGAAGGAGTGAAGCAGATGCTATTGCTACGTGAACAAGTTGCTTAAACACAGAAAGGTTTTTTTTTTTTTTTTTTCCATAAGAAGTTGGATAATTAGATGCTGAATCAACCCCCCCCCACTTCCTGCCTGGAACCCATAATGTCACCCAAATGAATGATCTTGTGGGCGGCAGGAACAGGGCGAAAAAATATATATCTTCGGCTGTACTTTGACATTTGTTTAGAAGGGGAAGGGGGGGTCGATGCGGAGCATTCAAATGGGTCTGAAAATGGTACATTAAGAGCTAAAACAAATGTGTGTGTTGAAGATGTGAGGAAAAGTGCTGGAGGCAGCGTGCAGCCGTGAAGCAGATCAGGTTCTGACATTTTGTCGAACGGGAAACTCTGCCAAGGAACAGTGGGTGGGTTGTTGTGACCTTTATCAGTGGGAGTGATAGAATGACCCAAAACTATAGATAGAATAATCTAGAGACACAACAATCTGTTTTTACAACATGGCTCTACCACCTTCCTGTGTGTGTGTGAGTGTGTGTATGTTTGTGTGTGTACGGCGACCTCCCACTTTGTGTATGTGTGTGTAAGCGTGAGTGTATTTGACCTTCTGGTACATCTGCAGCAGAGTGACGCTACAGCAGGTGTTTGTGAGCGCTCAGGTGACTTTCCCCTTTGAAGGTTAAACGGGGAAACTCTTCAGCAAATTCTCTGAGGCTTAGAAGACGTAGCTTGCCATACGTTGAGTGAAGTAAGTGTCTGCTCGTGTGTGAGTGTCTGTATGTGTGTTAAGAGTAAAGGCTTTGCTGCAGGTTGTAACAGATGGTTGCTAATGGAAGTTCATAGATCTGAATGACAGGGACCGCGGGACTGAGGAGGAGATTATGGGAGGAGAGTTTTCATTAAGTACATGTGAGTTTGTGTGTATGTGAATGTGTAAGTGTGTCTACCTCTGAGTACACATACACATTTAGTGTGTTTATTAATAGAAAAGTCGAACGACTCATGTCTCCTGTCCTTGAGTAAAAGAAGATGAATGTTAAAAAGGAGTGTTGCACCACATAAAAGACGCAACTCTGGAAAAAGTAAACATCAAATAGTTAAACAAATTGAAGAAGGTTTCAGTTTGTGATGAATTCACTATGGCACATAAAGACTAACCTTTAATAAACTAGGGATGGGAATTGATAAGATTTTGTCAATTCCGATGCCCTTATCAATTCTGCTTATCGTTCTGATTCTTTATCTATTCCCTCATCAATTGTGAATTTTCTTGGTACAAAAAGTAGCTTTACAGGTTTTCTGTGTCAACAACATTCAATTAACTTTATACTGTAAGTCAATAAAATTTAATTGGTCACTGAGTCTGGATATTTCTGGGCATAATTTTACAGAAACAGGTAAAAAAAAATGCACACAATGTGACGTTGAGATACTGTGTTGTATATATTAAGAATTCAAGTAGGCCATCTAGTGTCTAAAAGTGGTCATAGCAATGGTTTAAGTTGTTTTGAAGCTTTCTGTAGGCTAGTTATGAGTCAGCCATGAGCCTTTCAATTGCCTGTTAGCTTTTGACATTTGAAATTCTCAGTGTTTTTTACAAAGAGTTGATGTGATATGTTTCTGTGATGAAAGTTGAAAGTCTATTTTGAAGCTGAAGTTATACTGATGTATGCTAACTGCTAGCATATCAATGCAGTTTCCCATATACATTAGCATCAAGCTTGGCTATTTTGTTATTTTGGTAAATAAGGTGATTCATACCATTTTGAATGTACTGAATATGAATCTCCTGAGAGAGAGTAATGTACATTTATTTATGAAGTCAGTTCTTCAGTAAAACTTCAAGCTGAAAATCCTGAATCACAGTTTTCTTGGGAAACGTTATCTAACTGCTAAGCTAAGATAGCTGCAGCAGACTAGTCGACGTAAGGCCCCACAGCTCCTGCACAATGTAAAGAATTGATAAGGGAACCGTTAAGCACAAAGGCTAATAATATCTATGGATTGAAAACATTTCTTATCGACTGTCAACAGGAACCGGTTTTCGATTCCCAACCCTATAAAAAACTATTGGATATGTTTTCGTATAGTTAGGATGGTAATTCACACTCCCCAGAGGCTGAGCCCCGCTTTGAAAAAGGCAATCACCCTGAGCTTTTATCAAGCACTACAGAAGATGAAAGCTTTCTTTTTAGAAATATAAATAATAAGAGAATTGTGAGTAAAAGATGAACACTATCATCTTTAGTAACTCATTTGTATTCTCTTTTCTGTCACTCTGAGGTAAGAACTTTGAACATTTTTTAAAAAATGTGCTAAAAACCATAGATTGTTGGCCCAAAATTTGTGGTGGGATTAATAATACCTGTGACATTAATTACAGCTGCTTTGTTCTGGAAAATGTGAAGTGAAAAGAATGTCTTATAAAGGTTAAAATGGTTAAATGCAAAGCTTGGTGGATGAACAAAGAAGCAAATGATACATTTTACAAAAAAAAAAGAAGAAGAAGAAAAATAAAAAGTAAAAATCAAGTTTGTAAGAATGCAAGAACATGGCATAATGTTGTCTACTAAAGCCTCGAAGAGTTGCCAGAGTCCTCTGAAACTCTCTTCAGATTTGTTAGGACACTATAATTGACAGTTGATATAAGTCTCGTGGCACTCGATGGGCATCGAAAGAAAAATTGATACTGTCATTTCTGCTGACATTCTGGAGTATGTCCTGAATCCTGCTGGGAGAAATCTGATTTGGAAATTGTTATGAATTTTTCCCAGAGACAATAAAACAGCAGATAATGATTAGCAATCTAAAAGTCAGATAATAAAAACAGTCTTTCAGCCATGTTTGCTACATTTAAATGATCATCAGTGATGACACCACCAGGGGGACATTTCTGACGAGCAGTTTCTTCTGTTTCAATCTTGCATTTGAACGATCTTTAATGGTTTTTCAAAAAAAAATCTGCAGGTGTGTCAGGAAATGTTAAAACATTCTTCAATAGCTCACTTTAAATTTATATTCAAAGACCCTAAAGGCAAACGTAAGAGATACAATAACTGGTGTATGTCCTCAGGAACCTGACAGAAGCTCTGTGAACTGAACTCACAGAAATTTGCTTTTACCAATCAGTGCACTGTGCAAGTTGTAAAGTTTTTCTTCTATTTTTATCCAAGTAGAGCTCGGCCTACTTCCCGTGTTCTTCCCCGATGGGACGTGAAAGATATAACAGCATCTCCAAAGGCCTACAGAAAATGGAAACCAAATTACTTTGTTTGAGTTTCACAGTGGGGTTGTTGGTAGAAGTGGGAGAGCTGGAGCAGAAATATGTAACCACGCTATCTACAACAGCATAGTCAAAGAGTTTCACACATGTTAGACTATGGACTGGTGACTGGGTTCATTAGTTATTCAAAGCATTTGACCTCCTCACAGCTCTGCTCAGACACACTTATTATGAAGCCCTTGTAATTTGTTAAGCTCCCTAAATGAACACAGGCCATGGTGAGGGCTGCTTGCTGTAACTGAGAGTCAGGCTGTGCCTCAGGGAGGTTAATAGTAGGAGTGTAGAGCACCTTTTAATGCTACGATGAGGGTGAGGTGGGACTTAACCTCTGATAGGAGTAAATAAAATAATGATGATGAAGGAAAAACAAACAGGGATGTAAAGAGGATTAAAAGAAACCAAGAGTTTTCCTTACCATTATATTATTAGCTTAAATTTAAACGTCTGTTTGACAAGGAAAATAATTGAGACCCTAACCCCCATTATGATTATAAGCTTAAAATAGAGTTAAGGTGAGTCAATCAATGCATTGATCTGTTTCTAATTTTGTTTCTGTCCACTGAAAATCAACTGGTTTAAGGTTAATCATTGTGTCACAATAATTCACTGGTGAAAGGGAGTGCAAAGTTGGTCAAAACTGGGGAAGTTACAAGTAACTAATGTTCCCCATTATAAAAAAAATATGTGTACATTTGTTTGGAGGATAACTGTAACAGCCAATACTCTAGTTTTTGTGGTGAGATCACCATGGAGAAGGATTTTTTAACATCTCTGACTCAAAGTATAATGGTACACTTAGCTCAGGAAATGACTCATGATGCAAAATCATTTTTGAAGTAATCCACTCTTGTTTAGGATTTCCCAGATGCAAACACAGATATTAACAAACTGAAACAGGTGGACCCCTGTCTCAATTCAACTATACTTTTTATGGCCTTTTGGAGATGTCATCGTTTTGTGATCAGCCCATACATTACCATGGAAATGAAATACAGCTAAAGTCAATTTGCACAATTCTCTTCTGCATTCTGTCAAAATATCAGTATAACTGGAACATGCACGTACTTGCTGCTCTCAGGGTAGGGTGGACGGACCAGTAAATCTGGTTTTGGGAACATTAAACTTGTGAAAAATTTGTGAAATTTATTCCAGGGCAGGCTGTACTTGGACATATGATGTTCGAGAATTCACTACAACACTCTATGTTCTTGTTTAAGAGATGTCACTTCATAAAACTGCTATCCATGATATTTTCCTTTTGCCTTTTTTTCTACCTATCCCCTGGGTCATACCCATTTTCAGTTTTGCTACACAAAGGGTTTTTATTTTGAAAGGAAATAAAAGTAACAGGAGTATAAATGCATGTTTTAACAAAGGTAAAACCTTATTTGAATCATGCAGACTTGGAAAAAAAACATTCATGCTTTTATCAGCTTAAGATTTGACTACTGTAACGTGTTGCATGTTGGTGTCTCCAAGTCATTACTCAGCCATCTTTAGCTGGTACAGAACGCCGCTGCACGCTTTTTAACAATCACTTGCCATTTTGAACATGTTTCCCCTGTTTTGTCTTTCCTTCATTGGCTCCCTGTTTCTTTCAGAGTTGATTTTAAATTTCTACTTTTTGTTTTTAAAGCCCCTGATGGCCTTGCCCCTCCCTGTCACAAATAATTACTGAGCATTTGGAACCCCAATAGGGCCTTGCAGCCTTCAAATCAGATCTCCCTGGAAGTCCCAAGAGCAAGGACTAAACACTGGGCTGACCGGGCCTTCTCAGTCGCTGGGCCCAGGCTTTGGAATAAGCCCCCCCGAAATACCAACTACCACTGACTTTGGGCTTTTTAAATCCAGGTTTAAAACCCATTTGTTCAGACTGGCTTTTACACGTAACATACAGTAATGGGGTGAGATATTCTTGCCATTTTTATTGAATTTTATTGAATTTTTATTGTATTGAATTTGAATTGTTGTGTCCTGATTTTAATGGAAAGCACTTTGGTCATCTTGTGTGTTGTAAAGGGCTCTACAGATTAAAGTTAATTGGTTGAAAAGCAGATTGAACAACTATTATTGGTAAAACTATGACATCTTAGCATCCACCAAAGAGGTATTCACTCTCATGCTGGCTGTTACATCTTTCTATAATTCAAGAAAAGATAACACGACACAAGATACATATGCGAGTGAGGAATCATCCACGGGTATTCGATGACAGAAAATGTGCCATCGATGTGGAAACATAGGAAGCGCATTCTCAACAAATAAATCTGCTGCCACCATGTCTCAATGACTCTTATGTTTCTTAGAGCTGAACAAAGGCTAAGACGGATGCGTCTTTGATGTTTACAAAGAGGTATCTTGATTCATTTTTCATCTCAGTGATTTGAACCATCCCACATGTCTCAGTTTGAACTGTCTTGAGAGAAATGTTACATCCCTTTCTCTGGCTCACATCAACAGAAAAACAAAGTTATGCAGTGAGATCACTTTAATTCTGGTTTAATGATGATTATAGCGTACACATCTCCATATAATCCTGCATATGTCGCCCCAGAATGAGACGCAAGGTGAGCGAAGCTGCAGGGTAATCTCACTCCCCCTGAAAGTGAGAGACACCTTCTTCATTTGTCATCGCTTCACGCCAACAGGAGAGACATAATCACTTGCTGCTGGTGGTGTAATTCATTGTGTGCACACCAGCTGCTGTCGCACTGCTGCTGCTGGGAATGGCAGAAACTTCAAGTTTTTTCAGTGATTTAGAAAGCTTGGTATTATATCGAAAGAATCTCTTTTAGAGCCTGTGTACTGTATTCATTGATCTACTGGCACAGCAGGAGACATACAGCACAGCGCTGCACTGGCGTATTGAAAAGAATTGCCAGTGGCTGTGTTAAAATCAGTAACAAGATCCACATTAGACAGAAACAGAGCTTCATTTAGCTAATCCTCCAATTTGAGTACACTCTACCTCTGAGGGCCAATCCAGGTCTGAGTGACAGTCCTCGCTACTCAGCTTCAGCTTCACGCGGTGTGATAGCAGGAGTGTCGTTTTTAGGGCTGGTGGCCCTTTAAAAGACTGAGGGCTAAATTTAGCTGTTATAAATTGGTTATTTGTGCCGGATGCCTGTTCAATTAAAGCCAGTCACTGAGGCGTCTGAGATCTCGCTGGGATGACGACACAAGTCATCAAGCACACACTCCAAGGAGATGGTTAAACTCCCAGTATTGCTCAAGAAACAATCATTAAACTGTTGATTTCTTGTTGTTTTAGGGCACAGCACTAACAAACAAGCATATGATAAATGAGTTTTTAAGAAAAGAAACAAGCACACCGTTTTCTCTTATTATGAAATGTGCAATGATTGAAGCAACATTCTTCGGTCTCTTCAGTTGAAACTTTAAAATGTATCTGAGCAGAGATGTTTTGTAAAAGCCCCCCATCACACCTCAGTCTTTCACTTCATCTAAGACATGTCTCTTTTGTAGAAACAGAGATATCTCAGCATAAAGTTACTTTACAATACACAGATAACTCTGTAGTAGAAATAAGGAAACCAGCCTTTACATTTCAATGTTGGCCAAAATTTTCTGTTGATTTAGGTTAGGACAGGCTGACACACAGACATAGATGATGGAGAGTTTGCAAATGGTTTATATTTGTATTTTGGGTTTAAATAAGATGCCTCAAATTCATAAAAAAAGCACTAAAATCAAGCTTGTTTATCAAAACAGTCAGCCCTGCGGAGGTCCCACTAAGCCCCCAAATATTCTCGAATCCTAATCTCACCTCAGGCCTTAGAGATCAGATTTATTACAAACCTAAACTGATGGCTGCATAGTTAGAAAAACACACAAAAAAATCCAAGCTGCCTTTTTTTTTTTTTAACATTATTTTGCCCCGTTCTTCGTCAGACTGAAATACATAGAACTGTCAGAATGAGTGACTTAAAAAACAAGCCTAAAAGCAAGCTAAGTGAGTGTATGACCGACAGGCTGCTGCTACCATTTTGTGGTTTTAAAACTGTTCAATGTCAGCTCTAATTCCTTCACTTTCTGCTGGGTATTTTCAGATGTGGTTTGGCAGGTTGCAGAGTTCACAGGTGAGTAGATCTGGATGTTCACACCAGTGCCAACACGTGCACACTCACACTCCTCACTGCAAGCTTTTTGGCTGTGCGTGCTACGTATGAGTGTATGTGTCTCAGTGAATTATTAATGGATGTAATGTGATGACAGATGACTCAGAGCGGCCTGTCCCTCCCCATCCCTGACCCGGCTGTGTCGTCTTGGTTTCCTCAGTCAGGAGGAGACGGAGGCCCACGCAGTCTGATTGATTAATTCTGTCAAGCACACTTTTGCTGTCCCTGCACAGTGTCCAGTCTGAGATCTCCTGCGATCTCTTACAATCACATTCAGTATGTCTAAGAAGTCACAGGACATCTCTGTCATTGCTGATAGAGAAGCGCCCAGAGTCTGCCATTTTCCTCATTTCACTTCAGATAACTTTTCAATCACACAGGACTGCTTGTCAGTCCTATTTGTTTTCAAACTCTTCAGCCATAAATACTGACTCTCATTGATAGAGATGTCTTTAAACTAAAAGCTCAGTTTATTTGGAAAAAGTATTCCTTTTGACACATGACATACATGATGTAACATACTCCTTTGATTCCAGGATCTGAACTAGAAATGCGGCACATTTAGTTTTCAAACTCTATCAAATCTGACCTCTTGAAATCAAGAGTTACTCACTGGATAAGGCTTCTTTGAAAGAACTAAATTGATTCTGTTTACAGAGTGTGAATGATGTCCAGTATAAGGCTCTTGGAGATGTAGGCCAAGACATCTTTGGTACAACTAATAGATTAATGTATTGGGGTATTTATATATTAACTAATGCAGTTATCTCTTGTATGTTTACATCCAAAGCTGAAGGCAGTAAGGCTTTAGCATATCATAACAACTGAAACAACAAAATAGACCTCTATCTCATCAACACGATAATTAGTTTTCTTAAAAACTGGTTAAAATGTTTTATATCCCCTTGAGAATTATCATACCATGACAGGCAGCTGAAGTTGAATTTTGGCCCTTTTCAAAATGACTGCACTCATGAAACCATCCACACACTTTTTTTTCAGGATGTCATAGTAGTTGTTCAGGACGTTGCAGTCAGAATAACATCTTAACTGTTGCTCATTCTTAAAATTATATGCATTTTCTGCATTGGAAAAATGCACATTTGCTAAAAAACTTAACTAAAACAATGCTGAAACTGCCCAGTTCATGAAATCTGACAAAAAAAATATATCATAAACACAATTATATTGCTACATTTTTGTGGCTTCTGTTTAAAGGGTTAATAAGCCTATCAATTTAAATATTCAAATTTTAGCCAGAAGCACATTTTTACATGTGCTTTCTTTCTTTTGAATGTGCAGCCTAACCTGGGAGTGCAAGTTTTACCCAAAACCACCATCTCGCCCCAAATTTACCTCCCCTGTCCCCAGTCTGACACCTCTGTACAGACTCTTTGCTCTGTTTATCTTTTTTCTCTTCTCATTTTGTGTGTGAGTATGATAGCTGGTGAGAGCTAGCGTTGAGGGTGATAGTTCCCGGACACCGGGGCTAACTGTTCAGCCTCCCTGAGGTGTTGGAAGCCTGGCTTGACAAAACACAAGTGAAGGAAGGTGCCCACTTGATAACCCTGAGGATGTGTTGGCTGCTCGCTGTCCTTGTAGTTCAACATTTAGGGGCCAAGTGGAATAGTAGCTAGTATTAACATTGTCACTATCAGGAGGCTGCATGAACAGAGCCTGGGTGTGTTGGATGTGGTGATGCTGTTTGGGTTGCAGCAGCATGTGAAAAGGCTATGTAACTTATTTTTAGGACACTAAGCGCTTATTCCTTGCATTCAGGCACAAGTGTGTTTTGTTTATTTCAAATATTTACATATTCAGTGGTTGTTTAAATACTGTTGTGCAAAGATATTGGAAGTGTTTACAGTACACCTTTGCTGCTGTTTATAAAGCAATTGAAAAGGAGAGGAAGGGACAAACAGACAGAACTATATGATTGTTCCAAGGGAGACGATAGCAAAGCAGACAAATGCCTACATGCTGCGACTTTTTCACAGCCTGTTTCAACAATAACAGAGCTCCTGGATACATATACATATCAGACGTGAACATGCCAGGTGTGACAACACTACCCGTCAGCCTCTCTTCTTGTCTAAAGATACTTCCTGCATGTCTGCTGCTGTCATGTTGCAAACAAACCTCAGAGTGAATCATATCTATTTATATGGGTCAGTCTTTTTTGTCTGCTAACTGTGAAGTCAACGGGATCTCTGCATGAATACTGGTTCAACTCGAAGGCATCAGAGCTGACAATGTGTCTTCCTTCATAGTGTATCTACTCTTGTCGGGGATGTTTCCTCAGCTTCTCATGCTTTTCGGTATTTTTTTGTGGCTGTAAGTTTACTTGGCATCGTCTCTTCACCTTTTCTATGTTTGGATCCTGTAACCATCTAAAAACCAGCCCAAGCAGGGAGCTGGATGTGTATCCATCGAGCAGTGAGTAACCCAGAGGCAGCCATCCCTCAGCCTGTAAGTGGTATTGGGATAGTATTGAGATCTGTGTAATTGGATTAGACTAACCTTAGTCCCTCTTCTTTTCCTCCAGTCCCCTCTGTGAAATCATAACTTAAGAGCTTTGACAATGGTAGTTTTGCAGTGCGGCAGCTGATGGGAATGTAACATGATCTCTGTCTGTAGCTGCTGGCCTCCCCGAGGCTTGAAAATCCCAGCAGCGGCCTGACTGACAGCTCCACTCTGCCTGGCTTTGACTGACAGCGTACAGAATGTCGAGCGGGCTCCGACGGTTCTGAGGGGCCCCAGTGATCTCTGGCCTTGGTGGCGATCATATGGAGCATCACAAAGAGGAGCATGGGAGGAGATGAGGGCTCAGATCAGTCCGGGAGGCCTATCACATCTGTTCGGCTCTCTACACATGACAGTTTACATGGAGGGCTGTGTTCTCGCTCACCGCTCTGGGTTAAAAGGCCTGTCAGACAGGCGCTCTTGTAGCTTCGCTCAGGTGTGAGCCTGTTGCTGTGATAACACGTACACAGAGGAGGACAATATAAAAGTACAAAGGAGCTCATGAAGACTGGAGCCTGTGATGTGCACAAAGACACAGAGAAGTGCAGCTTTCTGCTCTGCACAACCTCGGAAATAACTCCTGTTTTTCCGATACACTGCTGCTGTCAGCCGAAAAGGAGATGATAGCTACTTATATCTACAAACAATTTTCTGAATCATGTGAATAAAACAGATTTGGACAAGAATCTAGTTTGTGAATGTTTCAGAGGAAGTTCAGCTTCAACAGGTTGATTCTCAGCAGAGTGCTAAACTTTAAATCCATTGTGCAGATTTGCAAATATCTACGAAGACACATATTTCAGGGTCAGGAAGGAAAACATAGTCACGTTCACTGTCAGAAAATCTAAAAAAAAAAATCAAAATTGTGGATCAGAATACATAATTTTATTAAAGTTTCCTTGAATAAAAAAATATTGTATTTAAAGAGGGAGTATTATTCTTTCCTTTCAATATAAGGTAACAATGCTGAATCAGTGAATTTGAACAGGTTTTTTCTAAACTTAGCACAAGATCTCCAAGCCAACAGGCATCCAGAGGGCTGGCCAATCAGAGGGAAGAGGACTGGTGGAGCAGGGAGCCTTAAAGAGACAGCAGCCAAAACAAAATGTTTCAGGCAAAGGCTGAAATAAGAGTTTTTCAAAACACTGAAGTGAGAATAATACAGAATGTTCATCATTGAAAGTCACTACATGTACAAGAGAGATGGTACGAACCTTAATAAAAAATAATAATACCCCCTCTTTAAACGTTTTCTTATTTCCAATGCATAGTTCGCACTTGATTCCTGCTGACAGAATTAAATGTTCAGCAGACCTCCTGTGAACAGACTGACAGACCACTTAATTTAAAAGAGCAAACAACTTGAATAAGATGATTGCAGATTTACCAATTGAGCACACTTCAAAAAAATAATCACTTCTTTACAGTAATCAGCTTCAATTGAAGTGACCTATAAAATAAATGTTACCTAAAAGTCCATCAGAAGACCTTAGTTTCAGGTGATCAAAACACTTTTGTTTCTCAACTCAAAAACTGAAGAATGGAGTTAAGGACCTTGAATAACAGCAACCATTCACACAAAGTAAACTTTGAGAGTATACAAATTTAAACCTGACTACCTGTGAAGTAAGATAATCTGCCTTCAAATAAAAAAAATATGATCCAAGTGTCAGCTGAAGATCACAGGGCGGCTGAAATAAACATCTTCTCTGAAAACATCAGAGGAAGCTTTCCTGAACTGTTTTTCAACCTGTCACTGAAAGAGGAAGAAAAAAAAACAAAGAAGTTTATAAAGAGTCCAACGGCAAGACGCAAGCTTTTCAGCCTACCAGGGTTTGTTACATTTTAATTTTGGCAGCAAGCGTAGAATCAGATCATTGTTTGAGAAGATGGTGGAAGCCAGAGGGGGGAAAAAAGAGAGCAGGCAGAGATGTGGAGTGAAGGAGATTAAGACGAGGGAAGGAGAAGAATAAACACTGAAGAGACAAAAAAAAAAGTTCAGTTTTTTTCTGCTTCTATTTTTAGGGTAGGGAGAGCATTAACGGCACCTTACTTTTTTATATTGTTTAGATATTTAGATGTTTATATTGGTAGAAAAGTGGTGCAAAGTGTTATTTTACACAAACCTTAATGCGGAAACAAATTATACAAAAAGCTGTTTTTCTTCTTCTAACTGTTGAATGCTAAACTAAACAAGCAAAGCATTCAAATGATTAAAATATGCTGTTAATTTGGGAATTAGGGCTAAAGCATCCAAATCCCCAGCACTGACAAATGCCTCCTCCTCACATTATATCAGTAACTGAGTATTTAGAGTCAATGTGCATTTTCTCATTAGTAATATAAACATGAATTACAAAGAATTACCTCCAGCATTATTTAAATGGGTTGCAGAAGAATCATTCCTTCTTGCATACACACTCATTTCTACTTCTGTAAATGTGTGGCAGGGAATATTTGGGACTAAATAACCATTACAGGGGGCGGAAACAGGCTGGAATATAAAACGGCGTTAAGACTGCGCAGAGCAGAGTTTTGAGACCTCCTTATCAGCAGACTGCATTAAGACATGCCTTTCACTTTCCTGCCTGTATGAATAATAAGTCCATATAAATTTCTGCGCCCACAGTCGCCAATTTTTAGTTTTAGGTGGAGAAAAATAAATCATAACCTGCTTAAATGAAACACATTAACTTGTTGCATACTTTCTGTTAGGGTTTGTATTCTCTAATGACATAATGAATATTTCTTTGCACTGTTCGTTTCCTTTTGCATTTTCATCATCCAATTCTTTTTTTCCTCTTCGGTCTGCTTTCGTCTTGGATTTTTTTCCCCTTTTTTTTACCCAAACTCTTTTTTCTCCTCCCTTCCCCTGTCCTGTACTGCTCCCGGTCTCTTTCCCTCCCGCTTGCTGCTCATTTTTAAATCTATGAATTTCTGAACATCATTTTCTTGATTTTTCCACGCCCCAGGGAGACATTCTCATTCCAGCCCTTCTCTTTTTTCACCTCATTTCCTCCCTCCTGAGTGAATCTGCCAGACAGGATGTGAGGTGACAGTGTGTCCCTGTGGAGGTTAGGGTGGGGAGGCTGTGGTGTGTACGTGTGTCGGTGTGTGGGTGTGTTGCAAGAGGCTGGGGTCAGTGCCATTCCAAATCCAATCCTGAACATGACCACAGGAGACGTACGGTAACGTCTCCCTCCCTTTAACAATCTATGCTGAAGAATTAAACCTGCCTTTGAGAGCCTTTTGCTGCAAAGCATGACTGTTCGTCATCCCGCAAGACCTCATGCTCCAAAAGATACACGACTTTGCCCTTTTTATAAGGATTCAACTGTGTCAAAAATGTCAATGCTTTCACTTTGAGTGAACATATCTGGACAGAAACAGAGGGGAGGAAAGAAGCCAGTCCCCAAGTCACACTCAGCCTTGGCTGAGGTGATGAAAATGTGGTTAAATTCTGCTTTCCACTTATTAAAATTTTGCTTTCCCCTTATCCAATATGTGCTGATGAAAAAAATAATGCACCAGGGTGTATAGAAATAAAAGAGTATTTAAGAATAAAATATGTTTGATGTATAAACAATCCCTAAATATGCAATAGCTCTTCCATTGTGTTGTTGCACTAGACACATGACTTGTAATATATACTTGGAGTGTAGAGAAAGAGAGAAGTAGCAAGAGAGATCATTCAGTTTAATGAGAGTTTAATGAGAGGAGACAGGATATTTTATGGTTTAAATAAAGAAAGAAAAGGCTAAAGTGGCCAAAAAATATACTTCATCCCAAGTTCATGGTGTAAAACACTGGCAGCGCATCCTCAGCTGCAAACTCACGGTCTGCAGCTGCAGTCTGGCGAGTTTGTGCTCCTACATTCAGCCACTGACATCAGGAATGTTACAAGGTTGAAAACAGACAGTGCCCCCTGCTGTTTTGAATGAAATCACAATTAATTTTTCATCTCTGAAATAACTGTTTCAGAAAAGTAGGGTCAGATTTGTAATGGTGAAACTTCTACACACACAAGAAAATCTTTGGAACAATGGCACTTTTGCATTCGTTAAACACGTGCAAATAAAACTTCAACTACAATTCTTACAAAGACGGGAAATGAAGCAGCTTTTATGTGGTATCCAGAGCTTTATCTTAAGCCACAGGTTGTAAAACCTTGGCATGGTGTCAGCTAAAATGGTTTGTCATTGTGCATCGACTTCTGTTCAGTTTTTCTACTTAATGTAAAAAGAGCCAAAATTTCAGCTCATGATTTTATAGGTGCTGATTTTACATCACTGCCCCAATTTGTTGACAAAACTACAGTTTGGATGTTTTTGAATATGCCTACAACCATGGTTAAAATAGTTTCGAATTTGTCATTATAGTTTAGTTTTAGTTAGTTTTGACATTTTTTTTCATTACAGTTTAGTTTTAATTAGTTATAGAGCAGGCATTCTAGTTTTTATTTAGTTTTGATTTTTGCAACAAGGCTTAGTTTTAGTTTAGTTTTAGTTTAGTTTCAGTTTAGTTTTAGTTTTTGTCATATCTTATTTGCCAGGTGCAGGATTCAAAAAGGTCAGAGGAGATATTTTGTAATACTGTTTATTCGTCGCTATGATGGTGTATGGCACTGACAACTGCCGAAAACTGTCTTAAAATTGTTTGGTAAAATGTGTCGGATTAATTTAAATTCTAAAGGCTATTAATATTGTCAGAAACTATAACTAAGGAAATTTTGTCAATAATTTTAATTAGTTTGAGTTAGTTTATGAACACAAGATACAGTTTTAGTTTACTTATCGTTTTTGTTTTCTTTTCTAGTTTTTATTAGTTTGAGTTAACTGCAATGTATTTTAAATTTCAGTTTTTGTTTTTAGTTTCATTTAAGTTAACATTATAACCTTGCCTACAACATCATTCTTATAAAGGCTCTGAAAGTATTATGTATGTAGTATGATTATTGTGTTTGATCTGTTAGGCTAAGCTTCACTCATTAAAGCTGATCACAAAATGCTTCTGTAGCATCAACTTCTGGTTTGCTTAGTTATTCAGCAGTTTATATGGACTTAATAGTTTTACAGAAATGAGTAGTTCACAGCCAGAAATGACAAGAATCACCAGCATTTCTTTCTCTTTACTTCCCTGTGAATGTTACGGTTGTAAATCTTACTTTAGTATTCCAGTAGTAAGGGTGACTCAACTGAGGGTGGCGGTAATGCACCTGAAACGGATTGCAATGCGTCAAAAACAGAAAAAGAGTGCTGTGCATTTTCAGAAACAGTAAGTAATTCTAAGACATACTGACAATTTTCAGAAGTCAGAAGGACATTCAAGTATTTTTTGACATGTTGTAGATTTAGCTCTTTGTTATATACTGTATACTACATTTTGTCCAAATCAATATGAACTGCTCCTATAGTAGGCAGTTTTCTAAAACAGACCATGTTTGGTCAGTAAGGGTCTCTGTACAATGGGAATCACAGTACAGCAGCACCCACGGTGTCCCCATAGGGGTGGGGTTTCATTATACTTGAAATAGATGGATACTAGGATTTTCTGACTCGATACTAAAATAGAAAAAAATATACATATTTTGCAACACACTGTTGAACTATTTTTTTTTTTGAGAAGCCCCTAATACACAAATCCAAATACAGGAAGTTGTGAAAGCAAACTGCAACCTCAACAGTCTGAACAGTGATTACAAAGCAGCAATGTGAGAGTGGAAACTTTGTGTGTGCAGCTGTATGTATCAGGATCAAGAATCTGATTAAAAAGTAAGTCACACCACCAACAAAGGACTCATTTAGTAACTAATTTAGTTTTAAAAAGCAATAAATAAAAATTCTAATTAGCTAATTTGGGAATTACATGCTGTGAAAAATGTGAAGACTTGAACGTGACTTACTGTTGTTCTATTTGACGCCGGGGGACTCAGACAGTTTGATTTAAAGCCCAAATTTCCAGGATTAGCACAAATGCTCCTTCACTTTATCTCTGGCTTTTAAGAATTAAAAATTGATTGTGTATACTTTTCTCATTTCCCTCTCTGTCACTCGTCTCCCCTGTCGCCGTACTCCCCCCGTCTCTTCTTCTTGGAGGGGTTATAGGTTCCCCACTGTGAGAGCAAAACAAATTTCTAACTAATCACAGGACTGTCTGAGCATAACTGTGGGAATAATTATATCCCCAAATGCAGGACATTGAAACGATAACCTCTGAAATAACACTTCTTCTCATGCATTGGCCAAAAACTAGCTTTCAGAATATACGCCGAAAATATGAAACAGAAAGAAAACCCCTGAAAAGTAGTGCCAGGCAGAAGAATGATGAAGATGATTATCTCGTTTTTCTTGTGAGTGACAAAATATAATCAGCTTAACTTTTTAACTATAAAGAGGAATTACACTGCTTTCTACAAGAGTTCAATCAGCAGGAATGAAGTTGAGCTCCTTTCAACACCCCACAGAGTGACCACATGGAAGGGAGTTCATCACTCTGTGGTGTATAAAAGTAAAGAAAGGATGGACTGAGAAGTTTAAAGTGTGCAGCAGAGATTATTTCAAAGACTGTGGAAAACCAGCAGAAACATGGATTATTCTGCTCGTAGTTAAATGCATTTGTGAGTAAGCAGCACGACAAAACTTCCACTCCAAATCCACTGAACACATGATGAAGCAAGAATCAAAAGAGGATCACATTACATTTTGGAATCCAGATCAGACGACACAACTAGCCTGAATATCATTGTTTCAACAAACAGCTAATGTAATGGCATTAATTGATTTTCTTTGGTCTGAGAATCTGATACTTTTGCTGCTGTGACGTTGTTTTCCCTGTTTCACAGTCCAGGTTAAGTTCACCTTGCGCAAAACAGTGAGAGGAGAAATGTAAATGCAAATGTTTACAAATGACATGTAAATTAGATGAATAACATAGGGCTATTTAGTCTGTTAAATTTAAAGAAACAAGGTATAGACCTGATTTATGAGAGAGGTCACTCTTAATCAATTTGCTGTGATCTGGCTCTATATGAATAAACATTAACTCGACTTCCAGAAGATGCCTCTGATGGGGAGGCAGACGGCCCCCCAATAGAAGGGGAAACACTGATATAAATGACCTGCAGGTGCCAAGTATTGATACTGAAAAAGTATGGTGCTGTTTCTGCATCATGACTTTATGACTTTTCATGGTAGCACTAGTGAAGTAGTGTACAACAGAAGTCAGCAGGACATGTGCAGATGTGTAGTATCCTAAAAAAACTTGAAGGTCGCACTTAAATTTGTTTGGTGGACTTTTCTGACTCTAATGCCTCTCCCCATTGTATCGACAAGAATATTGTATTTGACATTACTTCACACAACTTAGACCAGTGATCATATGTTAGAAGTTTTACTGAAATAGATCAAGCCGTAACTAACATTAACTAAAAACATGTTTAAAGTTTTAAGACAGAATGTTAACAAGTTATAACTGAAGCTATAACTGACATTCATTAAGTTGAAAGTAATTTGTGCCTATCAGGTATGAAAATCTTTTGTAATGTACTTTTGTTACAGAGAGTTCAGTTGTCGCACTCCTGCTGTACCAAATAGTGTCACAGGGTGGCGTCAACTTTCTGTTTTGGTGCATTACATGGATAAGTTGTTACCACCAGAGATAGTCAGGTTCTGACTGAGTAAAGACTCATCGTTTAAGAGTTGGTGTGTGTGGAGACTGTGGATTGTGTGGTCAAAGTCAAGTTCTGTAGAATAAACAGGAAATCTACCCTGATGCTAACCTGCTATCTTGGGAAGAATGCTAACTGCTAACTCTCACCAACCACATATATGCATAAGAGTGGCAGCACATACAACATACTGGTCCATGTGGCCTCAGAGAAAGTCTGTGCTCTCTAACTGCCCTTCGAGTTTAAATTATTTATGGTCTTTCTTAAAGAAGCATATGTCCAGTATAATTCATTCCTCAGACCTGTCAAAGCTGCTCCTGGATAACCAGGCCATAAAAAGAGGATTCTCCTTTTATATCTTTTTTTAAAGATGAAGAGGATATAGTATGTCAAGTCTGACAAGGGAGTTTGTTCCTTTTAGCTTTTGGTTCAGTTCTTGTAATAAACCCAGTGCATGTGTCAGTATGAACAGAAACTTGATTGTACTCAAATGTCAGGTGATCAAACAGGTATGAGGGCATCTGTGCACTTCTGTACGTGAACAGATGTTATTATATATGAAGAATCATTGTCTTACCTCCAGGGCTTTCCTCTTACTGTTGAGCAGCTTGGAAATGTCACGTGCCACTCTCTCCACCAGGTCCTTGGGGTTGTTCCTCTTGATTTCGAACTGGCTCTTCTTCTCATTATAGATCTGCAGATGGAACAGAAGGAACCACAGGTCAGGTTAGCGGAAACATTAGTTTAATTAAGAAGCTCACAGAGGAGCTGTTTGCTCATTCTCAAGGTGGCACACGAGATGGTAAACATTTATTGAAGAGCAAGCAGTACGCAGCCTGCCATTATACCCATAAGCCTCAGCAGTAGCTGTAGCAGCATTAAACACAGAACAGAGCCCTAATGGCAAAGCACTTAGCTAGCCAGCTGCAGTCTGGCAGGCAGGATCAAATTAAATCTACACAAACTCCAGCAGATCCTCACTGCGGGGTGAACACCTTGTATCCCCACAATGTTAACTCCTCTGGAACTAAAAAAGCAGCCTTATTTACAGCTTGGCGACAACTTAATTTGGGGCTTAATCCAATCCTGAAGTTACTGAGGGCCATGCTAAACCAACCAGACCAGGCAATTTTTGCAACCTGTGAAGGATCACAATACGCTGGGTGAAGTGCAAGTAGGAATTACAGCGTTTTCACTCAATATGTAAAGCACTCTCGAGAAGCATTACCAGAGTAACACCAGGTAAAACCAATTAAACAGACACAAGCTTTGCAAATCACAAGAAACAAGTGAAACCAATGAGTTGGTTGCTGGAAGGATCTTGGTTGTTTAAAGAGGAAGGGCATCCAGTGGCAGAACGACAGATGCTGGGACCGCTGACAGAGGAAGATGCGAGGTAGATTAGTGTGCTCCCCATGGAAGAATGGTGAAGGCTGACTCAGCGGCCTGCGCTCCATATAGGATCTGTAGTCTACAACAGAGCACCACCCGAGGGATTACCACTTATCCTGCTGCCCTAAGACACTGCGAGACCCACTTTCACCATAAAACCATTTGCACAGTTCTTCTGGAGAAAACCGAGGAAAAGCCTGTTGTTGGTGAATATTTTGAAGCAATTAGGCTCTTTTGAAATCATAAACGTTAGGCTAAAAGATTGCATTAACTCAGTTCATGTGTGTCTCCTTAATTAGCCTTTAGCTGGATTCACAGTACTAACACTTTTTCACTGTCAGTGACTGGAGTACTTACTCGTACCTCATATTCAGCCTTTCATACATGATATTATGTGCTTCACAGGGAGTTACAAATATCAGAAAGACATTAAATCATGGATAGAAAAAGTAAATGTCAATCTTTGAGTCTGAGTAAAAAAAAAAGGGGGGGGGGTCAAAGCATGAGTAGCTCAGGAAAACAAAGCGGGACACAATAGCTTATCTGTGTCACATACAGGTGTTACAGAAACACTGAAACTCCAAATTAATACCAGAGATGTGTTTACCATAATTTATATTGCCTGCAATGTTACTTTCACATCTGTGTCAGACAAGGAGATTTACAGCTTGCTGTAGAAACCGTTATTTATATCAGATTTTCCACAACAAACATCAAACATAAAGTGAATGAGCAACTTTGGGTTAAAATTTAAGATTGTATAGCTTAATTTGTATTGTATTGTCTTTATAAGGTCTTCAGTTCTTTGATACCAACTGCAGAATGTACTTTGTATCGTCCAGTGACTGAGTTCAATTTTCAGAATTAATCCGATGACTCAGGATTTTAAAGAGGTGCACATCACCCAACAAGAGCTCATACAAATAAAAAAGAAAACAAGCATCTGACAATGACATCTAATGACCTGTGCTTGTGTGTACAATAGGTCTGACAAAAAAAATCAAACAAGCAAACGGGTAATTAACTCCTGAAAATGAGCCAAAGCAGCCAACCAGGACCCCTGCTAATTGTAAGCGGTCAGCTCTGTTTGCAACAAGCAGGTTATTGTTTACATTCATCACATGATATAGGGTCGTCAGTTAGCTTAACTGGTATACTGCGGCTCTAGCCTTCAGGGCCTGTCTGAGATGTTAGAGACTGAATTTGTGATACTAACACTTACCATAAAATCAAACATGACTCAGCAAATACATGAACCTTCTTCAGAGTTAAAATACAAAATCTTTTATATTCTTTCCAAACTAAGAGAAATGTGTCTGTAGCATTGATATGTTGATGTGCAGCAATTAGAAAGGAAAACACAGGCGTCCATATGATCCGTCTCCATCGAGCGGAGGCTGGGCAGCCAGCCAGAGGCACTTTCCTTCCATTGGCCAACAAAGCAGGCAAACCTGGCCCCTGAAGCTCGGACCCTGCCAGCTGAGCACTCTGACGAGATTGCCTGGTGTCTTATTTTGGCCGCCCTTTGAGAGATCAGGGATCCTGCTTAGTTTCAAACAACACTTTAAACTACTTCTCAAAGTGAAACCTGAAGGTGAAATCTGCACTCGCCATCAGGATATGACCGCATAAAAAAATGTTTTCAAATGAGTTCTGATGAATAAAACAGGTGGTTCATTCTTTTTGTTTTGATTCTTTAATTTTGTGCTTCAGCTACTCATCCTGAAAAAGTCATTAGTCTGCAATTTAACAGTCCATGAAGGCACACACACACCCACACACACCCACACACACACCCACACACACACACCCACACACACACACACACACACACACACACACACACACACACACACACACACACACACACACACACACACACACACACACACACAAAAGAATAAGTCATTATCCCTCAGGTCTGAATAAGGCATTTTTCAGACCTGAGACCCATAACCACGCAAATATTTACATATTTACACACATGACTTTACACACACATTAGCACATATACAAAACACACACACACACACACACACACACACACACACACACACACACACACACACACACACACACTGACACGCACCATTTCAGGGGGCTTTTTGTCAAGGTGGAAGAAGCCATTAATGGAATCTTATTAAACCATAAAACAAGAGCGAAGTTTTCTTCGCTCCATTGACGGTCCACAAACCCCTGACTCTTTTAAGCAATGCATTTTTCAAGTCGATTTAAAAAACCATGTCAAATTTGTTTTTAAATCAATATTCATTCCCTTAATGTGTGCTAGTGCTCTCTGCGCCTGCCTCTCCCTGGAAGATTCATGGCAGTCACCAGGACATTACAAGCTGAGTCTTCTCTACTCTCAGCTGAGAAACAAAACAGAAAAAAAACAAAGACAGGGATCAATAGGGCTCATATTGCTTTTAGAGATTCTAAAATATATTTTTGCATTTGTCATCATACAGAGAACAGTCATTTTTATGCTTTTATGAACCCTTTTTCAGGAAGAAAAGAAGCTCAGAGAGTATTCATCAGGGGAGACTTTCACAACTTCCTTCACTTTCCCTCCTTTTCCCCTCTGCATTCAAGGGCTTAAAATGATTCCAGTTAACTGCATAATTCTGCAGCTTCTGCCTCTACAATCTTCAAACAGCTTCAGAAAACACCCTGCTTAATTACCTCTACTGAACATAGAGCCAGCACAACCATTGAGAAATGAAGTCAACATCCGTCATTTCGGTCCAAAATGAAAATTAGCTGCCACACGCTCTCAACACTTGCACTGCTGGTAAAAACACATTTGCACCCAGGTCTCAGTTAAAGTATATCAGCTATCATACAAATAGTACTTCATCAAATACTACAAATAATCTCTTATTTCTTTTTCTATTCTGTATCAAGATGTTAAATTTGTTGATGCAGCTTTCAGAAGCCCTCCAGCCACATTATTAGAAGTATGATTGCATAACATCCAGGGAAGTAAAAAGACTTGGGGAAAAACATTTTCAAGACCAGATGATAGTCGCATAGACTTTTTTTTTTTTTTTTTTTTGACTATAATGAATGATCCCTAACGGAAACATGGAGTAAGACCATCTTACCAGGTACCAGGCTGTAAAAGTGTCTTTAAATACAGACATGCTTGTTCGTTTGTTTGTTTGTTGGGGGAAAGCCTATAGTAGAAAGACAAGGATGCTTTTTCTTTTTTTTTTTGTTCTCTTACATTCACTTTAATTATAATCACCATTAGTTGCTGCTTGTTTGATGCCTGTTTTATGCGTGTGAATGATTTTGTGTACTTTGTTAACTAATAAAACCTTACAGACCTGAGATTTTCACACACAGTATTTTCTTATTTGCATCAATTTGCTTGGTTCATCTGCGTTTAATATGTACAATGAGATAAATACAATGTTGTATTTCAACAATCATATGCTGAAACCCTTCAAATTTCATCACACCCAAACCCGCAGAAATCAACTTTGCCCAACAAATTAGATATTAAATAGTTGACAGTACACAATAACAAACTGTTATACAGCTTCCAAAGGTTAGACATGACCTTTTTTTACACTGCCCACCACTAAATTTACATAAGTCCAACAGATGATAAATCAGTAACATATACCCGAGCTGCTATACGCTCGCTGTGCAAACGGGCATGACACCAGTGTACCGTATCCTCCTACACACTTTATCCTCTTCTCCAATGACCTACATCTATTGTTTACCCTGTACTGCCACATAAACAGCACTGCTATCAGTTACTCTGCCATTTTGTAAGTGAATCACTATAGATGCCAGCACCGAGTTTGTCTCCTTTATTCGTTTTATCGCTCCACAAAGACTAATAAGAATACAAATCAAGACAGATAGATACTGTAGGGCACTTATTTCTCCAAAAGGTTGGCTATTACAGGCTCCTGTAACGGGCAGGTGAGTCCTCTGTCCATTCTGAGGGGAGACTTAGCTGTGCCTTCAACCACAGAGAGCTCCAGCCCAGACAGGAGCAGCCGGCCAATGAGCATTAGGCTGGAGGAAAAGCAGCAGCACATGGTAATGCTGGCCATGACAGGCCTGAGGGGCTTTAAATCCCCCTTTAGCTAAAGGTTTGGAGATGAGTGACCATCATCGCTTAAGGGCCATAAGCACATCAACCCGCCTGAAATTATATTTGAGGGCTTCAGAGCTTGACTCACTCGCAGGTAATGGGGCAGCTACAGGAGAAAAACCGAGCGCTGCGGCCGCCAACTTTACAGGTAATCATATGAAGGGTTTGAGCTGAGGCCGACCACTTGCAGGTACTCATACAAAATAATAGGAATAACAGAAAAAATGTATACAATGGCTTATCATAAAAACCCAGAATGATATAATACAGCTATTCCAGGAATATTAGGAATGCATTTATTCAACTGACAATTTTATACATTTGGTTTGTTTCTTTTATTGGAGGGTAAATTAAATGGCATACAAAGTAGATTGTTGAGCTGGAATGAAATTAGTAACAACAAAAACTTGTAATAATACAAATTATTTCTAAGTGTTCATACAAAAGCAACAGATGTGGCATAAGATGTCAAATAAAAAAAAATATATTGTCTGAAATTAGATAAAATGAGATTCTCTTTACCCCTGTGCCCTCCTTGCAGTGTTTGTGTCCACAGGATTATTAAGTGATCACTTTTTATCAGATTATTCTTGAGCCTTTATGTCTTGATTCAGATAATAGGACAGTGTGCAGAGTAAAAATAACTTGGAAAAGAAAGAGGGGGAAATTTGGTTGAGCTAAGGGTCATAGTCTGACCCAGGCCGTCTACTTTGAGGACAAAAGCATCTCTAGATGGGATGCTGAGCTCAACCAGCAGCCAAATAAATCAGTTTTTAACAAAATACATCCCTATGATTGATGTTTTAGCTCTACCAAAGGATAAGGCCACTGTTAAGTCCCATTGATGTTATATATACACACAGGAATGTCAGCTCTATGAAGCATTTTACAGTCTAAAAAAGAACAGAGTCCAAACGGGAAAAAAAAGAGTAAAATTGATGTGAGTGCTTTGTGGTGCTGTCCGTTTTGTAAAGAGGAATGATAATTCATGGTTTGGAAAGGCTGTGGAGCAAATTAGCAGTGTTAATCAGTTCTGCTGTTGGCTCGAGGCTATGACGCCTGGACAGCTTTGTGTGTAGGCCTGTCATTCTCACAGGAAAAGAGGAGAGGTGGCTCTGCAGAGCGCCACTGACGGCCAATCGAAGCCTTCTGCTGCGAACGCTCACACAGGATACAACAGAAGAAGCTGTGCCAATCGCCACCAATATGCTTTCACTGGCAGTCACGATTGTCGCACAGAAACTCACACCCACACACTCGCACACGTGCTCACAGAGACATGGAAATGTACACGTGTGGACTCTCACATTTACGCCCTCAGTGCAGCTCATACATGTCACACATCCTCACTTTCTCATCGTTAGACATGATGACTGGTTCCAGTATGCCGAGCTCTGAGTGTCACTGTAAACACACAGATGGGAGGACTGGGGGTGGCAACGCTCCAGAAAATGACGGTTAAAAAGTTGTTTGCAGATTCAACTGGCTCCCAATACTTCTCTCACAAGTCCATTGCAAGTCAAACCCTGTACCGCTGAACTTCAACTGCAAAAAAAACTTGCTAACACTGCACAAATTTAACCAACTCACTCCATCTCACAAAGCGTGGATTTTCCCAAAAAGTCCTGCTGTCAGGAAGAAAGTCAAAAAGTAAAAATAATAACCAATGAAAAATGTTCCTGTCTACTTCCACAATGTGCTTTAAAGACTTATTTGTTGACTTCGTCGCTGTGTTTGGTAGTAGGACTGATGTTCTGTGGTAGTGTTGATGTTATTGTCCCGTCGTCTGTGTCTAAGAGACAGGACTGCTTATCTCTCTGTGAAGTCAGCCACAATAGGCCGCGTCTGGCTGCTGCAGCGCCGCCGCTGACAGAGACAGATGCCACATCATTAAGGAATATTAGTGGGCTCTGCCGAGCAGACCCAGCTTCTGCGGGCTGCAGGAAGAGTTCAATAAGAAAGATCACATAGGGAACAGCAGCCCCTCAGAGGCGCAAGATAAGCCACAACTCACCAGAAGTCTCCAGAAAAGTCCGGAAAGAAGCAATAGGCTCAGAAAAGTATTACTACAGTGAAAAAAGTGTCTCAAGAAGGTTTCTTACAGGAAGAGAGAGAAGAAGGGAGAGACGGGGGAGTTTGTTTGTAATGGACAACATGTAAATACTAATAAGCAAGCTGCTTTGATTGTAAATACTTGTAACAGTCTACCAGAGCCACCGAACAGGAACAGGAATTGTGGAGCCTGCTCTGCATTTGGCTTGCTTTAACAGAATTTCACTTTAAATACAGGGTTTCCATTTAATGAATGTGTCGACAGCTTACTGAAGCTACCACACAACAATGACCAACAAAAGCCAAGAAACTATACTTAGGCACAGCAAATGTTCAAAAAAGGGGGAACTGATGGTGTGTATTTTAGCCGAAAACTAACTAGCTATTGAGCACAATATTGTAGTGTTAGAGAGCTAAAATGCACAAAATAAGTAACACGAGGGTATAATTAAAACGGCTCTTTCATGAAAAGTGTTTTCAATTTGTTGTTTTTCCTCTTTGTGTCCTAGCTTAGCTGTGCTTTCACTGCTTCGGTTTACACCGGTCGATTTGTTCTGCGCTTTTATCCAATCCAATTTGCCTTGTTTATTTATATTTTTTTCATTTCCAGCATTATTTACATAGCACCTTTCTTGTATACTAGCACACAGCCTAAAGTAGCTCACACAGAACACACAGATTTTAAGAATTGATGAAATAAAAGAAAACAAACAGAAATCAGTAAAATAATGATTAAAAAATCAATTAACTCTTTGTCGGAGAGGTAGGTGGTGAGAGACTCAAGTGTAACTGGGCTTTTTGATAAAACAGAATCGTACAATTGGATGCCATCGGCATAGAAATGGTAGGTAACATGATGATGATGATGAACTGAAGTAGTACTGTATGAAATACATATTAAGCATGTCCCAACATTTGTCAGTTCAGCCAGAGGAGCAACCTCTGGATATGAAATATGAAACCAATGCAGAGGTGCAAAAAGCAGCACTTGAGGTCCGCTGCAAAAGCCAAAGAATCCCTATTAACACCTGCGTTTTAGAGCCTATTTGTGCAGCAAAGCAGGCCATAAACATGTTGAAAAATCCAGTGGATAGCAACATTGCGAGTTTGTCATTGATTTATTCAGTCTGTGGATGGACTGTGATAAGTCGTTGTCGATGATCCATCTTTTCTCTTTGTATTTTTACTTGAGATGAAACCACTAATACTTTAAAGGATTTTACTTGATTGAACTTTTCTATATAAAAGTGTTGATCTTTTGTTTTTATACTTTTGAGTCTTTTAAAGCATTTTGGTAAAATTGCATTTTTCAAAATGTGCTAATTAAATTAAGTTAACTTGAAATGACAGAAGCTAAATTAATTGCAACAGGTTTCTTTATTGACAAGTGCCTCATGCAACCCCCACTTTTAAAAGATATAGCTCTCTTTTAATCCCTTACTCTTCAGAAAATTAATATAACTAATTGAAAATCCAAACAACTCCGCAAGCTTAAGTGGACTGTTGTTGTTTTTATTTATATCATTTAAATACTGAGGATACTAACTTCAGCTACCCTGCATTACAGTAAGAATGCCATGTCATGTTTTGTTCTTGTAACTGGATCATTAACTGGAAAAGATGCTGACTTTGTGTAAGAAACATGCATCTTTAGCCTCCATGCTCTTGTACAATAGCATGTTAATTAGTCATCAAATGAATTACTCACTGGAAATTAAAGACAGTCAGCAGGATATTCACTTACCTCTGCCTAATTAGCTGGAAAGCTACAGGTGCAGAAATGAGCACTTACAGTTTTTATTTATAAGAATATACACAGGAGCTTCAAATATCAGGTCTGGATATGTCTACCTCTGCATCGCATCGCCACCATTATGGGAAAAGTTGAAATGTACACCAAAAGTATGGGCTGTAAGGTTTAATGAACAGCAATAAATAAACTGTAAACACTAAAACTGGAATAAAAGACTTATCGGTTGTATTTGCATTTTTTGCATTGTTGACGTAAGCTGTGTAATTAAATTTAAAGAAACAATCATTGGTGCAATGGGTGATGATTCCTGCAGTCTCAGATGCAACACAGGGAGTCAACACAGCGTATCTGGGCACTAGTCTCAGGGAAAAAGGTTGGGCTGAGTATTTACATAAACCCTCATGGGGAGAGTTTGAGATTATGGAGAGAAAGAAAAAGAAAGATGACAGAGACGGAAAGAGGATAGAGTAGGTTTGCTTCTGTAACATTATCAAGAGGGATTGTCAAACAGGTCTGAACAAAGAAAAACATTATTTACGTGCACACAAGCGCAACCGCACACGTGTGAACAAACACCCCACAGAGACAGGCCTTTGAATACACTCAGGCTTGTCTAATCTCCACACTGAGATGGCGTATTCACCTGCAGGTACTGTACGGTCTCATTCAAATGTAATCAGTGTATTTAAACTTGCTGTCTTCCCTGCTTCAGTGCACCTTACCAACATCCTAAGTGATGCGATTATCATCTTCATCCTGAGCTCTCTTGTGTCACATTATACGAGATCTAGAGGCTGTTGAAAGTGCTTGTAAATCTAGTTTTAGTGATTGCCGTGCCTCGGAGATTCGAAAGCATCCAACCGTAACTGATTCATCGTCGTAGTCCAGATTAACTGACCATGAGACAATCAAGATCCTTGGTAAAACTGACCTTGAACACTGTGTCTTACATCCCGAATGATCCATTTCTGCTTCCAAATGAGCAGATAAAAAAATATGACTCAAACTGATAATGCATGCCAGTCCGACTGTGTGAGAGTGAATATTCAGTATGCCAAGCCACAGACGGCGCAAACCAACAGGCAAACAAGACCAGCTGGACAGATGGAGCCCTCAGCGATCTTTTAACTGCCCAGCTTTGTATTTATCCATTAATTAGCCCGGTCAGCAGAACCAAAGGGTCATGCAGAAACCGGGTAGGACTGCAGCATTTAACAGGACTGAGTTGGTGGGGGAAAAAACAGCCATTTGGCAAGTATGAGACAGGAGAATTCATAGTAAGTGACTTGTTGGAGCGTGTGAGGACGTTAGGATATGTGGGGCAGCCTTCCCCCTTTGCTCCTCTCCTCCCTTCCATCCTCAGTCAGGGTATTTGTCTTTGAGACAGAGATAAACTGCAGCCTTTTTATTAACTTGCTGATGGTAGAGAATTGTTTTTTTCCCCCTCTTCCGCAAGGTTTTCTCAAACAGACAGGCGCAAAAAAATATCCCCACTATAATTCTTCCCGCCACAGTTTCTCTTATTTCCTGACTTCCTCATGCGCACCCCCTCCCTTCAATACTCGCCATAGCTCTAAAACTGCCAGCATATTGTCACAGTAATGTCTCAGGCAGGGCCTGCTGTATATCAAACACACAATCATCCAAATTTCCTCTCCCATCCCTTCACATTAAGTTTCAGTAGTAGCGGAATAATACAACACGAGTGTGTGTCCATGTGTGTGTGTTTGTTTGTGGGCGTGTGCATTACTTTTTTAGGCATGGGTGCTCCTTGTTTCTGGATCTAAAAGACCTCTAATGTGTGAAAAACTGTGCACAATGTCTCAGTCTGTGCGTGACTTTGTGTTTTGCGTGCTTGTGTTTTGTAGTGCATGTGTCTGGGTGGATTTGAGTAGGAGGTCCTCCTGTTGAGGAGAATGAGCCCCAGGGGGCTTCTCCTTCTGAAGCGTCTCCTCCACTTCCTCCTCATTTGACTAATTACTGCGCCTTTTCCACGCCACTGATGAAGCCTGGCACCTGTCCATCAGTCTCACTGTGAGCTCTGCTTGCTTTCTATTGATACAAACAGCTAGCTTAACACCCTGTCATCCTGTGCTCCCTGCTAACTTCTACACTAACAGAAAAGCAATAGAAGCATTTGTGTAACCCCCTGACCAAAATAAAATGAAGTCATTGTTTTTGGTTCATTATGTTTGGAAATAATCAAAGTCCAATTGCATTATTTGTGGTTTGTAGCTCACTGCACTTTCTTTTAATGTTGCTCCTTGGTCAGCCGTGCCAGAAAAGTGAAGGCCGCTGCTTTTACGCCATTTGTCTATCCTCTGCAGCTCATACCTTCTCATCATCATCGTTCCCACCATGCAGTTCCCACTGCTCAGCACATCTAGGGATGGGTACCAAAGTAGGTACTTTTAAGCTGCGTTTCCACCAAGCAGACCGGTTCAGTTCGTCTCGATACGGCGCCCTTTTTGCAGCGTTTCCACTGACTAATCCCGGGACAGATCCCTAAAAACCAAGACGAGCTAGCCTACTTTTTTGGGACCCTTTCGTATGGGTGCCAGACTGAACCGATCCGCTCTTGGAAGGTGGAGCAACACACTGCAGACCGTTGATTGGTCGAAAGAATCGTCACTTACCCCGACAGCAGCTGCATTTCCCCTGGTGGCACACAGACTTCTCTGAAACAAAGCTTGATTGCACTTTGTATCAAAGAGCTACATGCCGATCACAGAGAGGACGAAATGCTGCATGTCCTCCATCCGTGCTCTTTGTTTACTGTGTCGCGTTTTTCTTCTTTAATAGCGGGGTAAGCTGCTACGGCGTCACGCTATTGTTTAACAGCTGGGGCTTGCGGCATCCAGCTTACCCACCACAAGAGGGCACAGTTTGCTGTGGAAACGCAATCAGGCTTAACTGTACCAAAGCGTCCCAAACCGTACTGAACCGACCCGGACTGCTTGGTGGAAACGCAGCTTTATAGATACCAACAAAATCCTGGCAGAAGTACCGGGTACTAATTCACGAAAAATCAAAAGATACCATGTTTAGGTACCTAAATGCTTCCTTGTGACAGTGAGGGAGTGGAAGAGTAGGTGATTTTCTGTGCTGGACATAAACACAGCATTATAAGGTTATATAATGAAGAATAAATATGTTAAATTGAAAAAGAAATTACATGTTATTATTAAATAAATTGATATTTTTTTTACCACATATACACCAAAAAGTACCGAAAATTGGTACTGTTGAGTACCAATACCAATTGCCAGATACTGGGTATTGGTACCGTATTGTTTCAAATGTGAAAGGTACCATCCCAAGGCACATCCTAAACCATATTTGCCACACTTTACCAAGAAGGTCCCTTAACTTTTCTGTCTTTTTCCTCTAAATAATGTTGCCCTCAAAGTCTAACTGATTCTACACTCAGAAAACAAGACATGTCATCTTCAATCTTTGATGCTGATTTACTATTTGTAAAACATCATTAATATGAAATGGATAATGAGTCAAAGGAAAACGATCATTGTGTGAGCTTTATAGAAATGACATTATCAAGCAGCATAGGTAGTTAAATATCATATGGTCAGAGTAAGGCATCCGTGTATTAAGTGACAATTAAGTGTTGCTAGTGTCAGGAGCTAGGGTCAGATTGAAACCAGTTTTAAGAAACACATCCAGAAAATTTGGAAATCAGACCACCCACCCCGCATTACCAGGAGACCCGTACAACTCGCACTCTGATTTACACTGACCCCACTAAGAGAGATGTCTGGTCTCAGGGTTGTAACCATTTAACTGATGAAAAGTAAGTCCATGTTTTAAGACAAGAACACCAGAGATGTCTGAATCCAACATCAGTCGACTTGTAAAAATCAAACACTTTTTTGCGATAACGACACAATCACACACTCCCAGGATGTTGGCTTTTAAGTAGCTCCTGAATGTTTATCAGAGATAACATTTCTGAAAGCAGGATTGAAGTACAGCATATCATCAAGTAAGCTGAGTTCATGTGCAGCTGTGCAAGCCCAGTATATACCTGAGTGACAGTGGGTATGACAGCCATTTTGTTCTGGCCCACTTATCTCTGCCTTACCACAGGCAGAACTGAGCAGAGAGGGAGGAATCCAAAGACAATTTAAACTCACAGCGCAGATTACATTTCAAACCTCCCAGACTGAATATTTAACCCTCTTGCCTCTCGATAAGCGATAGGGGGATTTTCACTGACTCAGGAACTCAATTTAACCTCCCCTCTGAGAGACGAGGCCACCCAAACGCCCTACAGGCTTGCCCTCGGTGATGGTCGAACCCTCTCCTTCCCCCTCCTTCCGCCTCCTCCCGCTGTCAGACGCTAACAGTGGCTGTCTGCTGGGCCTGATAGAGAGGAGCTCTATGCTAAGTCATTACACAAGGCGCAGCCTAATTACACGCAGACAGCCCCCCATGTCACCTGCCAACAGGGTCACTGCTCTTTGGAGTGACGGCATTAAGGGAACAGCTACACAAACCCGGGGTAGGAGATAAGAGACGAAGGGGACGTCTTCAGCGTGCAATGTGTGTGCCTTTATGTGGGTGGGGGTGCACCCTCAATAACCCTCCATATCTTGCCCCGCTGAGACGCGTCGGCTCTAGCCTTGTTCTCGCCGTCCAGAAGCTCCCCGAGCTCTGCAGCACGTCTCACAGCACTAACAGGTTTGCGATGACACACTAAACTGGACAAGCTCTCAGTGGAAGGAAGATAGTTCTCCATATTGAACATCACAGGGACGCTTTTACAGCATGCCAATTCCTGCCAAACTGGCTGTTTCCATGGAAACGTAGCACTTAATGACCGATAACAGAGAACGACCTGGAAAAAAAAAGACAGAGGGAGAGAGAACGTAGAGTGCGAGACAGAGAAATAGAAAGACACTGACAGAGAGAGATGGAGAGAGAAAGACAGAGATCATGTGGAACAAAAGAAGCAATTTAGTATCGGAGGACAGCGTGAAGCCTGATTATGTCGTCAGTGTAAATGATCATTAATTTCCCTCTGTCCAGCTGGGCCAGATTAATGCCTACCCATTCTGCAGTGCAGAAAGAGAGCTGGGGATTAACCATTTCATTGGGCACCCTGGCTACAGCAGCCAAGGCCTTAATAAAATACCAAGCCTGGACCACACCAACGCCCATAAATGGATAAAAAAAATCAATAAAAAAGAAAATATAATGAGTTTCTTTTATTTCAAAACCTTGAACCTATTTTCAATAACTTTGGCCTTAAAACATGAACAATACATAAAAAATTCTGCTAATGTCTTTGTTTTGACCTTTTACATGTTATTTGAACTGACTGACTCCACCTTCCAGACACAAATAACCACTACCATCTTAACATAATGACATCGAATGATGCTGATAAGGTAGCCTAGCAACTTAAGTACATGCTCTTTATGTTCATGTTGGAGGAACGCGCCTAAAACGCCAGAGTCTGCCCATAGCTCTGCCCCTAACAGGCCTACAAAAGGCCAGTCAATCCGAGGGAAGCAGGTTTACTACTACAGGGGTACCAGATGGACAGTAAAAAGCCCCCAAAAAGCATTACACCCCCCTTTACTCCCTTGTATTGCATCATACAAATAAAGAAAGGAATGAGTCTAGTGAGTCTGATATTATAATCTCAAAAAACACCACTTAAGATGCCTTTAAGTTAGACTTTGAACATTTAAATTTCTGACGTAGCAGTTTTGGCCACAAATCTGTCAAACCCTCGTTCTGCGGACTCCGGGTCAGAGCTAATACTTCCTGTGTGATTACGAATCATAAAATAGCATGCTCGCACCCAGTGTGCTGTAATGTTTCTCTGCAGAGCTCAGCCTCCACTTTCCACATAACTGGGTCTGATCGCTCTCATCAAAACCAGCGCGCTGTTTGGCTGCTGAAAGCCCGCAATTTCACTCCTCTTTGCATGCTGATCTGATTATTCATAAAGCAAGCAATTACACTGCCATTAAACCTGCAAATACAAAAAACAGGATCAACAAAAGTGCCACATGGATCAGGTTCATTATTGAAAACATCCACAACCTCAAAACACAAACAAGCACCAAGATCTTTCATGACTAACAACTAATTAGAACTCAAAAATGTTTTCAAAGCTGAAAAGCTGAAAAATGGTGGCCAGGTACTTAAAGTGACATCTGAAAGATGCTTTACCCCAATGTTAAAAATTTGTTTTCCAAAATAAATAGACACACAGTGCAAAGCAAACAAAGAAAAACAACACACATTCAATGCAATTCAGTCTTTGGTTTCTTGTGCTAGCTGACTTCAGGATAATTCAAAAACAAACTGATGAACTAAGAGCCAACCTGCCACTCCTCATGGTTCAAGTTTCTATGTAGCGGTCAGCAGAGACACACTAACTAGCTACAGGACAGGATCCAATATCAAAAATATCTCTGCTGTTAAGTTTTCTGATTCAGTATGCTTTGAAAACTAAAATTTGCCATGATGCTAACCGATCTGATACCAAATGATATTATTATTTTTTACACACTGGTTTGGTATGACACACATGATAAGGAAAATAACCTTTTTTATGTCCTACAAGTATTCAGCACTTATGAAATATAAGAAAAAATAAATAAACCACTTTCTGGAAATATTTTGTAATTCAGTCAAATACAGTATAAACTGAACCAAGCCATGATCACACTGTACTTCCTTTAAAAAAAACCTTGTTTCCTTCACTTCTTTTCAATGTGACAGCTTCAGCTGATTGTAACTGATTGCAGCATGCCTGTGTACTCCTGTTGGGTGTCTACCTGTTTTATGAAGTGTGTAATTGAGCTCTCTATGGCTTCACTTTTAACAGGTAATGATGGTCTCGTCCTCCCAGCCTCTACCCTACAGTTTTACAGTAACAACACGCATTTGTATTTTATAAAGCTGTCTTTCTTTTTCACTGTCTGGGTGCTCTTGCCACATTTTTTGCATACAAATGAGTCCTAACTTTAGCTTTACTTACTGGACCTTGTAAATCCATTTGCATAGGGTTCCTCACTCACATGCTCATGCTCAGAATAATTCATGGGAAAGGAAAATCAAAAAATACAAAGTATGACATGGATAAAGGTATGACTGCAGATGCTGCTGTGGAAAGATCTGTCTTTCTCTCCTCTTGTTCTTATCTATACAGGGTATGTGATCACGTCACTTCCCCTCTAGGACATGCCCACTTCGGTTGGACTGAGTGGCAAAACAAACCTCACTTGGTATAATGGAGGGTGGCAGAAATGAGGGCGAGACGTGGAATATGACATAGGGATGGGAATCGAAAACTGGTTCCTGTTGAGAATCGATAAGAAATGTTTCAATCCGTCGATATTGTGAGTCTTTGTGCTTAACGATTCCCTTATCAATTCTTTACATTGTGCAAACGGGCCTTACGTTGACTAGTCTGCTGCAGCTATCTTAGCTAAGCAGTTAGATTACGTTCCCCAAGAAAACTCTGATTCAGGATTTTTAGCTTGAAGTTTTACTGAAGAACTGGCTTCATAAAGAAATGTACATTACTCTCTCTTAGGAGATTCATATTCCGTACATTCGAAATGGTATAAATCACCTTATTTACCAAAAAAACAAAATCACGCAAGCCTGATGCTAACGTATATGGGGAAACTGCATTAATATGCTAGCAGTTAGCATACATCAGTGTAACTTCAGCTTCAAAATACTTAGAATTTCAAATGTCAAAAGCTAACAGGCAATTAAAAGGCTTGTGGCTGACTTCATAACTACGAAAAGTTTTCAAACAACTTAAACCATTGCTATAACCACTTTGAGACACTAGATGGCCTACTTGAATTATTAATATATTACAACACAGTACATCAACGTCACATTGTGTGCAATTTTTACCTGTTTCTGTAAAATTATGCCCAGAAATATCCAGACTCAGGGACCAATTACATTTTATTCACTCACAGTATAAACTCAATTAAATGTTGTTGACACAGAAAACCTGTAAAGCTACTTTATGTGCCAAGAAAATTCACAACAGGTATTGATAGGGGAATCGATAAAAAATCAGATTGATAAGCAGAATTGATAAGGGCATCAACATTGACAAAATCTTATCAATTCCCATCCCTAATATGACATGAAATTGGGGATCTTTGGACTTAACGTTGATTTGTTAAAGATACCAAAGAACCAGGGGTCCATGAACATCAACATATGGGAAGAAATCATATCCTGACATTAATTGTACCTGATTTTGATCAACCCAAGTGGATACACGTATTATCTATTTGTACTATTTATATTTAACATAGACTGTATAATTAAAAGAGGAATAGTCTCCTCGACTGTATTTAAGTATTGTTAATATCAAATACATTATACAACACAGCTACAACTGCTTGTGCTGGAGTACCTCCTTATTTGGAAAACTGGGTTAGCCTTTACAGAAGCCCTACAGAAACACTCTGTTAAGAACGAGATCAATGCAGGGCCTTACTTACTATGTTGTCATACAACATACAACATACACAGTGGATCCTGACTGTTTACAAATCATGTCGAGCACAAGGTTTATAATCACAGAAAGACAAAAATGTTTCAGTTCTGAAAAATCTAGCTCAATGAAAAATGCTAACATTTAGAGAATTCATACTTTAAGGAATGATTTAACCCAAAAAAAACAGCATAAATTAACAATAAGGGACACAAAATGGGAACCACAAATCCAGCTATCGTTGTCTTTCTTCTGTTGCCTTTGTCTTTCAGTAGCCAGTCAAAAGGTCGCTCTGATTGGTTTTTAAACATGATTCTCCAATTAATCCTGCAAAGCTCTTCCTCATGTTTTTATTTAGTTTTGGAGTTTAGACAGTATTCAAGCCAACGCTGCCACTCATCTCCCTCTTTCTGCCACTCAGTGGGCGTAACCGCAGTGACTTCTGCTTGCTGTGACATCATGTGCATACCCTCTAATCTCTCATATAACTCTTGTTATTCAAGCCAAATGTTTAGACTGTAACAATGAATGGTAAATTAAAAGTTTTTCATGGGTCATTTGTGTTAACAAATGGGGAGGGCGTTTGCACTTTGACTGTTAAGAGGTGATCTCATGCGGTATCTTTTCATGAGGCCCTGAATTCTGAGAGACGCCCTTGGAAGTCACAGCACCCACAGGAGAGCAGATATAGAAGATAATATCTTGTGCTTTATGTCTTTTTTGTCAACAAAGAAAACTCTCTTTTTATGAACAATAATGCTTGCCATATTCCTGTCAAAAGAAGCTGAATTTTGATGGAAGAAAGTTCAGAAGAAGAAAAAACAAATTCACAGGCGCCTCACAGAGACAGCTCGAATTCCCCTAAAGTTGTGTGGTATAAACGAAGACAACATTCAAGAAAAAGCTGTCAATCAGCATTTGTACAAAATGTGCAACAATCAATGCCTTGAACACAGAGGCTGCTCTTTGAAAAGCCCTACAGAAACACTCTGTTAAGAAAGAGATCAATGCAGGGCCTTACTTACTATGTTATCATACAACACACGCAGTGGATCCTGACTGCTGCTTTCTGCTTGTAAAAAACAAACAAAAACATGTTTAACACAACCACTCAGAATCAAGGCTGAGACCCTGAGTAATAAACATGCGGTTCTGATATCTCTGTCACGCCTGCAGAGTCGGTTATTTCACAATAAGGCACTGCTGGTGTATTCAGTTTATCAAAACATTTTGAACAAAACCAACAGAGGGATCTCAAGAGATTTTAAATTGTTCTTTAGGTTCCCAATATCAAAGTGATCTGCAGGTTGCCAAAGCTTCCCCTGGTCCCCAGAAGATAATGACATCCATTAACATAAAATGACAGAGCCAGAGTCACTTACATAAACTTGCTCTATAGCCTGTAAAAAATGGCTGAAAATCACAAAGAGACATCTAATATTGAAAATATAGCAAAAAAAGTCCCAAGTGTACATTTATCATGGAGTGGTTCATAAAGAAAAGCGTCATAAAAAGGAGGTTATGATAGAAACTACTATAGTTTATTGGATGCTGGATGGTCTATAACCCCTGTAGCAAAGCAAAAGCACAAGAGATGTAGAGATGATGAAAGATGTTTTATTGTTTTTGCCTTGTATATGCCGTAGTGTCGGTGTGTGTCGGACACTTTGAGTTGGAGGAACTGTGAACCAGCCTGACTGATGGCTGAAAAGAATGATCCTCTTCAGAGCCAGAAAGTTTACGCCTTGGTGCATAAATTTGAAAAAGCTGCAGTACAAAGGACAACGTTTCATAAAATTCTCATTCTTCAAGCTGCAAGTTTTAATTTCCACCACAGTGAGTTGGCCATTGTGTGCTCTTTATGTCTGTGAGGGGGAAAAAAAGGCAGACATGAGAGTCTGACTGTGCCTCTCATACCTGAGCTGAATATTTTCCCTTTAAATATTGGATCATTTCTCCAACACTGCAGGATTATAGGAAGCAGAATGTGGCCATTTAAATACAATGAAAGCTGAGGTAATATCAACCAGCTGCAAGGTTTAATTGGTCTCCAGTTCCAGGCTGATTGGCACTTCAAAGAACTGCACTGAAGTGCATTCAAGGAGCTAAAAACAGATAATGAAGAACATATTTTATCCTCACACTGCCACATATAACCTTGACTATCAAATCTAAGTTTAGCTACACAGGGTTATACATACGTACTTATTCATTTCTTGGTTGTATTGGCCAGTTTCTGCCTTAATAAGTGTAGATCACAGACAAACAATCTTCCATATGCTGATATCAGAAGTCAGTGTTTATTTGTATCCAGCCACATAAGGCTTGCATGATGCTAACAAGCCAGTACACCAAACTGCTGATTCAGTGATGAGTGTTTTTGTTGAGCAGAAGAGAGCGACACCTGTTCGACAAACTTTTATCTTATGGTCATATGTGAATGAACATCTCGCAGTGTGGGAGTATTCAGCCCTTTTTGAGAAAGATCAGATACTTGCAGTTTGCAAGATATTTCTCAAAGACTATTCAAGAAAATGAATAACTTTCAACAGTCTATACACATAAAATCTAATAGCTCCAAAGGAAAACAGACACAGGTTAACAAAAGGTGCTTTTCTACTGCAAGAATTTTCCCAAGAACTACAGACTTTTTCAGGAACTATGTACTTCTTGATAGGTATTTAATGTTGATGTAAAGCTGTTTGGGAAGGATGCACCATGTTGAAATTGTCAATGAAAAGGATTGTTCCTGAAGCTGAAACATCATACAATCTTGCTGTCTTCATCCTTTAGAAGGCAGAGACTGCCAGTTGAAGCCATTTCTCAATTTCTAAAATGGCTTTGCCACTGGGCCTATCTCCTTTTAAATTTTGACTCATTGAATCACTCTGAGCTGATGCTGACCTGTTCTCAGTGTATCATTTGTTCATTTCATATCCATTTTAGAATCCGAAATCGAAAAACGGATAACGACTTATTTTATTTTTGGTTCTCATTAGCAAGCGTTTTTGTCAAGGATGGCGGATGTGCTTTTTAAAGAGGGGAAGCGTGTCACACTAAGGACTGAAGATATGACGGTAGATAATAGTTGCTTAATGTAACGTTAGCCTAGCCGTTAGCTCCACACCATGGTTTAACGTTAGTGCCAGTTGCATCACTTACCTTAAAAATACGAGACTTTATCTACCGTCATATCTTCCATCCTAAGTGTGACACGCTTCCCCTCTTTAAAAAGCACGTACATGTCCGCCATCCTTGACAAAAACGCTTGCTAATAATAACTGTAAAACGCATAGACTGTATAAAACGTTAGCTATCGTGCTGCTTGATTCACCCATCAATGGAACCACCCGGGAGAGACTGACTGACCTTTCAGAGAAAAAAATGTCAACAACGTCTGGGTCACAACACATCGAAAATGATACAAACCAAAAAACGAATAGAACAATATATCCCATAATAATTCCATTCTCTCATATTCTATTTTTAATTTAAAAACAAAATCAAAACAGCAAAGGCTGTTACAGTTATTTGTTTCCTGATCTTTGATTTGAAAACCAGAAACGAAATAACAAGTCATTATCCGTTTCCCGGTTTTGGATTCCAAAACGGATATTGAATGAATGAATGATACACTGAAAGCCTGTCTTAACCTTCTTTGGTGTCATGTCTGTTGAACTGCCTTCGTTGCTGTCTTTCTGCCTTCCTCCAGTAATTGTATTGCTGTTACACTTATTTTACCCCATATGTCATTGGCCTAATTTGCATTATCTTCATGTAACTTTATGCCTCCACAACAATGGGTCACAGGAACCAGCGCGTTACTAAAACTACAGCTTAAATGCAGTTTTCTAGCACTACTTGTGGTTAAAAATAAATAATCGTGAAATAAATTTAACTAAAAAAATTGCATTCTGAGTCTTTTGCAGTCATGTTGATTCAAAACTGCTGCTCGATACACTTCTTAAAGATCGATTTGTAATCAAGTTGAAGTAACTGCTAACTCGGCAGCCCGACCAACAATATAGTTTTCCTGTGTGAGAACATAACTGGTCCTAAATATTCTACACTGAGCCAACCTATTACCAGGATGAAAGCTGTATACCAATTAAACCAACAGTATAAATAACAAATTCACTTGTAACCTAGTTGTAAAACATGGGTTATGTGCTTTCTGTATAAAGAATCATCCAAAAAACTTTTATAATGATTAGATATCATGCTGCTTCCTGTTGTTTTGGCAATATTTCTCTCAATACTGGAGTTTATTTCTCTTCCAAAATCTGCTAAAAAGCCCAGATGCAAAAATGAGCTCTATTTTTAGATCTAAATCCTGCTCATTCACTGTAACAGAAGCCTTTTTCATTTATTGGCACATGGTAACCATCCAATTATGCAGAGGGCATAATATACAGTCCTGCTTTCATGGATGTCTCACAATAAATCTTTTGTTTCTATAGAAAAGCCTGTCTGCTAGACTATTATGAGAACTGGTTTTGAACTAAGTTAGCACATTAATTGGCCTTCTGAAAGAGTGCAGTGGCTCACTGGTTTTAGTAGTCAATTTGGATTTCACCTGCTAGCAAGTGCAACCAAAAGTGGTAATCAGTGGTATTCGTGAAAAATATAAGTGGTTAAAATGGGACTAATATTTAATTTTAAAGGCAAAATGTAGCATCTTACATTTTATGAACAACAAATCAAAAGTGTTAGCTTACAAATGTATGTATATATTTGGCATCTCTGCAGCAAGAATTATACTGAAATATATCATAAAAACTGAGAGAGAAGTGCTCATTTGACCTCAGTTTTGGCTATCGGCTCACTCAGAGGCTCTAGGGTTGAGTCACACAGAGAGCTGTGACTAAAAGTTGCTAATTTCAGTGTAGCAGTCAGCAGGCTTCTGAGATACTCTGAATGTGTCTGACACATGCCTTTTGAGACAATAGTCGACCCAATCATATTTTAGTGGCTTAAGAGCCAAAGAAAAGAGTGTGACTAAGTGCTAGTTTGAAAATAGGGGCATGTGTAGCCATGGTTATAAAAAAAAGGGCAGTTTGAGTGGAGGGAGTCTGGCACACAGATTCAGAGTGCAATGTGTGTGTCTGTGAGTCATGAGCTCATGTCCACTGGTCTTGTCGGTAGAGGTGAGGTGCTGAGAGGAGTCCCAGCAGCAGAGCTCACATCTCTGCAAATGTAACAGTGAATTTAACATCACAGACCCCTGAGTTCCTGCAGGGTGTGTTTACACTGATGGCAGATGAGACTGCTCCCAACCCAGTCCAAGCACTCCCGAGCCTCTGCCAATGCTAGAAAATGCTTATCGAAACAGTACAATGGTTAGGAAGAGCAGGATCTCACTGTCTTCACATACTTCACATCCTCTTCTAGATAATTCGGCTTTAACTGTGCTCCACACAGGTACACACACACACACACACGCCTTGTTACATCGCATTTGTGTAACAATCAGTCCTGGATGGGCTATTTATCCTCCTCATTCAATGCTTAATCCTTCACTATACAAACAGCTTTATCCCTTTTCTCTTTTTATGAAGACCAATGACGTCAGCTGCTTCAAACAAATATACACACAAAATGTTAAAACTCACCTCAATCAATTCAGCTGGGTGCAGCTGAATGATTGATGTGAGGAAAAGGAACAGCAGGGCCATCATAACAGGCAGAGACAAATGTTCGTTTCACTAGGAAGCATGAACTAGGGGACAGGTCTGAACTAAAATGCCACATTACCATTTTATTGACATGGAGGAATAAATAACAGGAGAAATCAGTCTGAAATTAACTCTGCAAGGTCAAAATTGCTTTCTATAGAATCTAGGAGTGGCATAAAACAAGAATTCCTTAAACTGAAGAAACTTATTTGACACTTTAAGTACAGGGCTTTAAAGGATAAGTTCGGTTTATACAGCTTTTACATTGTTTATAGAATGAAGTAGAACAAAATACTCACCCAGAATGCTTTCCTGATCCAAGTTGTGCTTCGAGAGATATTAAGATCGAAAATTGTGCAGCGGACATCCGTATAATGGGATCCATGGGGGCATAGACAGCGCCGCTCCTAAAACTGCATTAATCGTCCAAAAACTCATGTTTTTCACCAATATTCCATCATGGTACGCTCCGGGTTAGTCCTCTGCTGCAGTCTGTGTCACTCCAGACAGCGCTGTGTGGCTGTACTGACCTCTGAACTGAACAAGACTTTGTTTACGTTTGCCCCTCAAAGAAAGGAGGAAGTGGAGTCAGCTCTCCAGAGAGTACTGCGCATGCGCGGAGGGGCAAACGTAAACAAAGTCTTCGTCAGTTCAGAGGTCACTACAGCCACAGTGTTGTCTGGAGTGACACAGACTGCAGCAGAGGACTAACCCGGAGCAGACCATGATGGAATATTTGTGAAAAACATGAGTTTTTGGATGATTAATGCAGTTTTAGGAGCGGCGCTGTCTATGCCCTGATGGATCCCATTATACTGACAACCGCTGCACAATTTTCGATCTAAATATCTCTCGAAGCACTGCTTGGATCAGGAAAGCATTCTGGGTGAGTATTTTGCTCTACTTCATTCTATAAACAATGTAAAAGCTGTATAAACCGAACTTATCCTTTAAACAGTTGCCTTTGCACTGTAGATTATCTGCTCATACAGACACTGGAATGATATTTATGTGTTACATGAACCTTTAGTATGGATGCAGCAAAATCACAATTTCTCAAATCAATATAATCGCGATTATAAACTGAATAGACAATTTTATAGAATTTATAAAATTACAACTGAATACTGGAAGGTGTGTGTGTGTGTGTGTGTGTGTGTGTGTGTGTGTGTGTGTGTGTGTGTGTGTGTGTGTGTGTGTGTGTGTGTGTGTGAGGTCATTCATAGAGCACTGAGTAGCTAAAGATGTTCACCTTGTCTGAGGGGCCGTTTACGCAACAACCGTTTTATGGTGAAAAGCAAAAGTTTTGTTGCGTTTCAGCCTTGTGTTTACACGGACATGGTGTTTCAGCCGACCTAAAACGCAAACTTTTGAAAATGGCCTCCAGAGTGGGATTTTTCTGAAATGCTGCAGACACTGTTGCCGTGTAAACAGTCAGACGGCATTTTCAGTTCCCCAATACATTAGATGATCAGCTCAACTCTACTTCGGTGGAGATCTCCCAAGAGCTGCTTCTGGACATGACAGTTATAGCACCACCTGCAGGCCTGGCATGCTTACTACACCGTTTTCAGTCCATCAGCGTTTCCGTGTAAACGCAGATTTTTTTCACTGCGTTTTAGCGTTTTCAGATGAAACGTTGTCGTGTAAACAGGGCCTGAGTTGAGTGAGATGCACTCTGCTCACTTCAGGCCCTGTGTAACTTTAGCCAGTGTCTCTGAGTGGAGATCTGCTAACAGATTTTATGTATGATTGTGATGAGAATTTCCACTTTGGCTGCAGTTTGTTTTTCTAACCCTCTGAATTCTTTGTTGTTGAACAAAGAAAATGGCCACAGGTCTTTGGCTATATTATTCATTGATGGATGCCATGACTTTTTTGAGCTCCTGAGGCTGTAAACGCTTCTTTTAGTCTTTTGACTTGGCCGTTGTTTTCCCTAACATCTTCACAGATCTTTACAGGGTGACAGTTTGTGTAGTGTGTTCCCAGATGTGTATGTCTGAATATTGTATTTATTTGACCAGCACTCTTTCTCTGTCCTTGGTTTAACTGAAATGCTCCCATACATCAGATTTAAAAGCCACTTGAAGTATCTGCAATTTGAAAATTCTCTTTCTGGCTGAAGCATGGGACGTCACAGATCCACAATCCTGTCATGACACTTTTGTTGATTCAATATTGTCAAATTCATTATACCCTATACGGGTAAAAACTGTAACCTCAGTGTTATTTGATACACTAAAAATAGACTCATATTTTCTCTCAACATTATAACAGAGACACTGTCATTAAGTTAATCACTTGAGCCGTTAAGTACAAATCTATGCCACTTCTTGTATTTATGGATTACTGGCAGCCTCACTCTACACAGGAAACAGATTATGACCCATATATAATACTGTCGCTTTAATATTGTGCTCTAAGTGGGCTGTGAGTTGGCTGGAAATTTGTGTGAGTTTTTTTTTTTTGGGGGGGAAGGCTTTATTTGAAGCTTTAAAATGTCTAAAGACCTTATAGTTAAAATAACCGATTCAGGGAGAGAGTCTGGTTTGTAGGTGTATTAAGTTTTGTTTCCTGTCCTTTGAATTTCTCAGATTTATAAGTTTTAATGATCTTCACGTGGAGTCTTCCTGTACTTAACAAAAACTTAAACCAGAGCTCTCCCACACAACACAGTCTTTATCCGCTCAACTTAAATACATACTTAGATGTATTTGCCTCAGAGTTCATAAATTGTTTTTTAAAGAGGGGGTATTGTGCTTTTTATCAGGCGTCAATCAGTTCCTCTGATTATCAGCTCAAATATAACCGTACATTTCTCACTGGTGTTTCGGAAAACCCTTATGTCAGCCTCTGTGTAAAATGCATTGTTTTAGCTGCTCTCTTTATGGCTCCCCAATTAACAAACCACCCTCTGATTGGCCAGCCCTCCAAAAACCTATCAGGGACAGATCTTCAACAGCCCTTGATGTTTGAGGCCCACCCTTCTACTGTGTTATGGACCAGTGAAGAGATCCTTGTGTGATGACTTCATCATTTTAGAAATTCTTGTGAGGATCTTGTGTTATATTTAGAACAGACTGTTTTGAGCAGACAGATTCACTGATTCCTACAATATATGTATGTGTAAAGGTTTGAAAATCTACACATGCTGAGTTTGGAAATCCAGCATTTTTACTTTCCATTCATGTTTAAAAAACATAAAAGCATCATACCCCTTCTTTAAATGATTCCGTCATGCAGACATTTTTAGACATACAGACATGTAAAGGGGTAAATTAAAATGTCTAGATGTAAGATGACATGGTTTGGATTTAGATGTACCATATCACATATTAATAAACAGGCGTTAATGTTGAAGACAAAATATTCAAACACTGAATATTTACAAGTCTATAAATGTATTTGAGCTGTGCTATCTGTGCTTGTGAAAACTGAAGACTGTCAAACTGCTGGATGTCAAAATGTAACTGGTTGGAAATGGTTGGCTCAAAAACATTTAAGCACTGGCCTTACGATTATTGAGAGAGAAAAAAAATACAAAATCCAATATTAATATAAAACTAATATTACATAATAATAGTAAGCTAATATGAGCTAATGATTGTGGGGTAAAAATCATGATAAGACAACACAAAAAAGGCTTAGAAGGGCATTTTAAATGACATCTCTACTTTAAGTTTCAGTGTCCTTGTATTGTGCATGCTGGCAAACTTTCACACAAAAATGGATGACTAAAATAGTTTAATAGAACTGACTGTCCCCATTATTCTAATTCAAAATGTCTTCTGCAGGAATGGGCTGTGCTGGAAAATCCAGGACATCTTGTCCATGTTGGCTTAAAAGTTGCGATGGAAAGCAAAAGATGATGTGATAAAGTTTGAAATCTTACACAAGTAAATGAGCCTCAGGCAGTGGATCCCCCCAGTAACAAAAAAATTCTGTCACATGTGAACCCAACGTACTAAAAAGATTTGGCAGTGCCACCATAAGTGACAGGATGTTTTTATTCTAATTTGAGTCTTAGGAGGAAATGGTTGATATGGTGAAAGAACGAGCACTTAGCCTTGAGTGAACATTCCTTTACCATCGCATCAGGGTTTGGTTGAAAGTGTCGCTGTGTTCACAACAGTCTAAAAGCCCCCCCGGTCTAAGATAACTTCTCCAAATGATCCCAGTATCAAAGCACTCCTAATCACCTCAAACAAGGAGTTTTGTTTGTGCTCCAGTTTACAATCAGCTGCAGAGGAACCTTGGAAAGATGAAAAAGATCCAGATTCAACACATAAAAAAGCACTGAACCTAACAGCAGACCCATCTGAGAAACAAAAAATCTTAGTACATCAGACTACTTCATTCAGATGAACTATAAGTCGTAATTTTGCAGACATTTCTTCATGTAATGGCCCCTGGTACCTGATAGTCCTTGGTGTTTGAGGCCTGCTCCTCCGACATGTCATGAGCCATACGAGAGATCCTCAAGTTATGAACTTGTTATTTTAGCAAGATCTTATGCTATGTTTCAACTAAACTCTTTCTGGTCTGAGCAGTTTACAGACAGATTTGGGATTTCCTGGATGTATTTACATGTAAAGATTTGAAAATCAGCTCATGTATGAACATCCAGCATTGTTACTTCATATCAATGTTTAAAATATGGGAAAGCATAATACCCCTTCTTCAAGTTCTATCTATATTTTCCGAGCTCCCTTCTTTTTCAGGTTGTGCTTGTAGCACCTCCTTCGGGCCAGCTCCAATTTTGTAAGAGCAATTCATCCATTATGTTTTCTCTTGTTTGTCTCAGTCTCTATGCTCACTGATAAAACAGTTGGTGGGTGAGCTTCCAAAACAGTAGAAAGACATATCTCAGATGTGTAGGACCCCTCTATGCACACTGATTCAATTCAAAATTAAAAATGAAGAGAGACTTGGTTTGAAAAACATTTATTTCCACTCTTTTCGAATAGTTTCATCTGAGGGTCATTTGTTTGTGTGTCAGTGTCATAAGCACCACTGTGTGAGTGTACTCACACAATGCTGCACATCCAAGTGCAGAGGTGCATACAGTATGTAGGTGTATTTTCATTATCAGTGGCCCTATACACAGTTAAATTTAACCCTCCAACACTCATGGAGTGTGTGCTAAATAAGCATGAGAAAGGACTCCCTACTATAGCACTCACGGCTGTGTGTGTGTGTGTGTGTGTGTGTGTGTGTGTGTGTGGGTGCAGGTAACACAGTAGGATGAGGTAAGGTCTCTGTGGATTACCGAGCAACCTCTAGAGGAGACAATAAGGAGACAATGAGAGGCCGTCAGGGGGAGGAGAGGCCACATTAATGAAATATGAATGTGTTTACTGAATAGCTGTCATGGCAGCCTACTGATGGCCGGGGGATATTAAAAATACACAGTGCAGCTGATGGCTTCACCCACACAGCAGCGACCCCAGCCATCTTCAGACTCTGCTCTAATCAGTATACAGCCCATCGCAATCACAATCACCCACTGAAATTATCATCATTGCACTCTTCATCACCATTCCCATCCTCGCCATCATCCCATGTTCATCTACATTATCATCGCACGACAGAATCATGCCGCTGCAGGAAATTGAAGTTGGCCAGATCAATAAATACAATACAAAAATTAAATTAGCTGCCAAGATGAGGTGAAAATGTAAAAATTAGTGTTTTTCCAGTCAGAGCAATCAAAATACACACACACACATGATACAGAGAGGCCACTGTTTCCTGTTATAGATTTCAAAATAAGTTAGAGAAAGGTGAGGCACAAACGCTTTGATGTGTGTACCTGTGCATGTGTGTGTGTGCGTGACCATGACATCATTTCTGCAGTCTAATCGAGGAGAAAAGGAGCCGGCTTTCCAAGAGGGCTGTAATGGAAACACAATTGACCTGCTTTAATAAGAAAAACACGATACCTTCACTTTGCAGTACACTTTCACAGAGACACACAACACCTCCCCCTCACCTGCCACACGACACACAGCCTCACCACCTGCAAACAGATCCCAATGTATCACTGTTCTTTTGAAGTTTTATCTCCTCACGGTGAAGGATGGCGATTCAGTGCGTGGCAAAACTCCATCTGTTCATTTCAATATGAATGGGGAGTGTAAGTTTGGTGCTGCTGGAGCAGCAGAGATGTGAAATTGCGTATGGCGTGCGGAGCGGCCCCGACACGCAGGGTTAATTCAAACCGCCTTTGATGTCCGCCTGTGTGTGAAATGAGCTGGTGGTCCAGAGTTCACACAAACACACTTAACCAGCTCATACATCCAAGGTTGTGCATGTATATACACGTGTTGCAGTCATCACACCAGGAAAAACTCAGGAGAGCACTTGTGTGGACCCATGGATCAAAACACAGATGAAAAACCTCAGCTGGTGTAACAAACTGTATAGCAGGAAAACACAAATGGAAGCTCAACTTTCCTGTGTCAGGGAGTCTTAAATCCATTGCTCTCTTCTGGATTTAACTGCTGAGCATTCCCAAACATTTACTCACATGCCATCCACATCCACACCACAATGGAAGCTAAGCTGCCTGTAGGCAAAAACAGACTGCCGGCTGACACACACAATACCTATGTAAAGCAGACGCTGCTGCTGCGCTGCAATAGACAGAATGAAATCTTCACTCTTTATATAACGAACATGTCTGAGTGATTCTCTTTCCTAGGTCACCTTGATCAATTGTTGATTTTTCACACCTGGATGACTCCTGTGTTTCTTTTATAAATCCACACTCGTTTAAAATCACACCTATGCAGTCAGTTATGTGATTATAAATCAATTATGAAACTTATGCACAAGGCCTAAATTCAATGAGGCCAACTGTGTCGTTTACAGATTCATGCTGGGTGAGAGTAATTACAATGTTGATGCCAATTTAAATAAATATCAGCAATAATGGACTGCTACATCTCAACTGGCAACAGAAAAAAGTAAACATGAAGTCAGTGCGAGCGCCAGCAATATTAATATACAAACTCTGTACTTGGATTTCAGTTTACTGGGCAAACTGTTGGGCTAGAAGTCTGGCCAATGATACAGAGCCAACGACTGTTTCCATGAATATAAACAACAAGCTTATGTAAGCATTAATCATTGATTCCATTCTGTGGTAGCAAACCTTAAAAGCTCAAAAGCAAGCTATTATAAAAATAACACAAAACACAAGATTGTTTCCGGCATGATTATGCAGTTTGTGGAAAGTGATAACCTCTTGAAATTTAACAAAATTTAACTTTAAAATTGGCTGAGGGAATGAAAATGCTTTTTGTTATTACTCAATTTCACAGTGAGATAAAAATACAGGGAGGTAATGATTATTTTTAAACAATCAGATGAGCTAAGGGAGAGTTTCAGACCTTTTTTCTACACCTGCTCATCAGTTCTATTAAAGTATTATATATTCATCTGACCTTATAGTTTAAATTTTCACAGATTAAACAATAAGCTGATTTTGTGATTTTTTTTTTGCAAAACTGAACTTGTCTGAAGGTAAAAGGTGATTCTCCAGTCTCACGCATTCATGTGTTAAGCGTCTACCATAGACAGAGTTTCTATAGGTTAAATATGAATCTGACTCCAATATAACTTGTTCCCTGCATTGGCAATAGTTGTTCTCATTTGTTACCAGGTAGAGTATTATAACTTTACTAACCACAGAACTTCAAAGTGGAGTTCAAATCCAAAGTTTTGGGGGTTTTCAAAGGATCAATTTTAACTTAAAACTATTTGGATGTAGTGTTTGTGATGTCACCCATTTGTTTCCCAAACCTATTGTGGATGGGGGCAATATTGGAAATGCTGAACTCAACCTAGCTTTGTCTGAGTTTGACTGAGGTAAAGAGGCAGGCTTTCAGCTTCTTTGCAGACATTTACAGGATGCCCACCTGTTTTTAGAGTCAGACATGTCCTTAAATAGGGAAAACTTGTATGTTTAATAACTTGCAGTGTTTGCTAATAGAGAAATTAGTTATTTAGACATGAACCATTTTCTAAACCAGGCTGTAAACATGTTTATCCTTGCTGGTGTGTATGTGGTTTTGTTGTTTCTGCAGACAGCCTCAAGTGGACACTTGAAGAACAACAATTTTTAGCTCTTCTACATTTATAATTTTAGATCAGGAGTTGTGTCTTGGTCCAATCACACTAACGGTTATCTCGAGATGATTTACAAAAACAGCATGTTTCAACCTTAGATGTTTTATTAAAAAGACCCAACATTAAAACTGGATAAGAGTCTATCTCACTCAAACCAGCCATGAGTGGAGCACTCCGCATTTTTTAGCTAGTTGCAGTGGCATGGACAGTCTTCCTTTTAACGGGCAGAAATCTCAAGCACACTGGATTCATGTAAGGCAAACTAGGGGTGTCCCAATATGACCTTTTTACTTCTGATACAGTACCAATATTGCAGCCTTGAGTGTTGGCTGAGTATTAGAGAGTTGGATATTGATCTGATACCATTGGCTGGTTGGTGGTATCAAATTTTCCTGGTTCTGTGCCACCACGAAAAACTTGTGCATGACAGGTTTGTTACTCAGCTGAGATGTCTTTTTTTGGACTTTGATGAAAAATACTGCCATACAGCCGATACCACTCTGACTCCTTGCTACTTTGTTAGCACCTTAGCACACATTGTTGTTGTGTTCATGTGGGGTCTGCATGCTGAATGAAATCACTGGAGGGGGGTCTGAAATGGACTGTATCTGAGTGCTTACATCAGAGGTTTCAGATGCAGGCCAATATAATTTGATACTCTTATTTTTACAGATATCGGACTGAAATCCAAAATCAATATCAGACAGGGACACCCCTAAGACAGACATCTGCTTTGCCTGTGCTGGTATTGGCGAGGAGCACTTGAGGTGTTGTAAAACTATCCTACTTTCTTCTTATTCTTATTATATAGAAATATAACTAAGACCACTTTTCACCAAATGCTCTGTGGGCCTAAAAATGACCATCAAACAATAAATCCTAACTTCTTGCAACATACACTACAGCATGAATGTTATGCAATAAGGCATTTCCTTTACATCTGAATAAAACTAAAACTGAGACAGCATCACATTTTCTCAGAAAAACAATGGCTTAAAATGTCATTTCCAAAAGCCTGGGCTGTGTTACTGTATGGATGAACTGTATGTATGTCATGCACATGCGTTCGGGTAAGTGTAACGCACCAATTGAATTGGTGGAGCACAAATCCCATCAAACAAGGGAGCCCTGGGAAAAGGGCCAGAGGCAGAGATGAGAGTGAGTCCAGTTTGAAGCCAAAGAAGGGGGTGGATAAATTGTGAAAGGAGGGGGAGCTTCATTTCCAGATTTTACTAGAAACGAAAGCAGGAACAAGGCAGGAGACGCTACAGCGTGCAGAATTAAAAAGATGTAGGTAGTGTTTCTCAAGAACTCTCTAAGATGGCAGTAGAGAGTCCTTACTGCCTACAAGATCAGAAATTAAAACGCTTTTCTGGGTATTCCACAGCGTTTCAGACGTTTGAGAACCACCCACTGCTAAGGCAAGCCAATTAAAGTTATTCAGAACTGTGACCAATCAATCACAGACTGGCGCAGGTGGAGGAGGAAGAGAAGAGAGGGGGACAAAACCTCGGAGACTTCAGCACACATCCAACTCTCGCTTTGTATGCACACACACATAAAAAAAACAAAATCATTTTGTTCACAATGGAAAATAAACGTCACACCTACCACTTCACACAGAGAGAAGCACTCCCCCTGCAGTGGAGTGAATAAAGCACTTCACACCTGGAATTTTCTAGGGCATCACGCCACTCCACATTACCACAGCAACCCACTCAGGAAACCGTACCCGGCTTTTTCTCTCTGTCAAGCACAGATACTAGCAGAGACAGGTCAGGCGCTCGCTGAAACATCAAACAGAAGATGGCAGAAAATTACACAAGCATGCGCACACACGTTCTGCAAATAACAGTGTGTACAGAGAAGACAGAGACGAGGAGGAAAGATGTGCAGCGTAGGCAAAATAAAGCATCTTCCTCTGACAGTGCTGTAGCTTTAGCAGACCTCTAATCCTATTTTGACACATAATGCTATATTGTCTTGCTTTAAATGAGTGCAATGCTTTCTTTTCTCCCCCTCCAAAAAGCCACGAGGAGCAGGAATGCTTCTGCTTTTTGTTTTCCTTGAATTCATCAAGCAACAATTAGTTACGCAAACACAGTCCCCCTATGCGCCACTGTAAATGTAAGCGAGATTAAGACACTTCGACCATCTCAGTTTGTTCTGTGCTGACACTTTAGGGCCTCTTCCCCCCCAATGGGCCTTTCCTGGCTCCATCCTGCTAATTCACTGTAATGAAATCAACAAGCACAGTGATGTACCGTGAGATGTGGTAGACGTGTCCAGAGGAGACTCATAAACCCCTGCAGCATTCAGCATGTATCGCTAGATTTTTAAAAAACTGCATTTGTTTTTAATTCAGCTAAATTTAAACCTCAGAAATGTGCATCTAAAACATAAAGAGTAAAAACAAACCCTTTCTAGTGAATTTTCAAAATAAATTCTATAACCTTATAATTAATGATTATGTTTATAAGCTAAGGTACTGTAAGTTGAGCAGTTTCAGACTGGTGGTTTCCAACTCTTTCCCAATTGTCTTGCAGAGCATTTTTTTTTCTCAATATTGGTAAAAAATATCAGCAGCAATTACATTTCCAAAAATAAAAAGCACAAACAGAATATGCAGCCAGCAACAGGGCGCTGACACTGTTTAATCTGGTTCTAGTTTTTTCTAAACTGTCACATTTTTATTGCACAGCTATTTCAAGTAATTCCTTCTAACCTCAACCCAGGGATATCTGCATGCAGGGCTGCACTCTGCAGATATATGTATTTTCATTTATATAAACACCGGCAAGCATTGCCAGGCCATCAAGCGGGGAAGCTGAGGTATCCTTGTAACCTTCCCCAGTGTCAGAAAACCAATAAAGAGGCAGAAAAATGAATCGAGTGTGTTTGTGTGCCCTTCTGTTCTCCTGTCAGCCCAGGGGAGGCTGGGAGGCTGGGAGTAATGGTGCTGACCAGTCTTCAGACAGCTAAACATTCAGCTTGCTGCTGGTTTTATGTGCCTCTAATGTCCCACAGTTATTTTTTGGTGTGTTTTATTTTGTTTTTGTTTGGAGTAACTACACAGTAAATGCTCGAGTTGTCACACAAACAGAGAAAAGTGGGGTACAAACAAAGTAAAGCGCTGTTTGCTAACAGACCATGGCTAAGCTTTAATGACCCTGATGTGTAACCCCGAGGACCCCTGTCTACTGGGATCGTCAGTGTGCGAGTCTGAGTGGGCACACAGCCAGTGGGAGAAAGGGATGGTAGAATGACGACACAGGAAGATAGATCTAGAAAAACAAGACTGTACTGCAGCTCTGAAAAAAAAAAAAAAATCTTCTTACATTTCAGTAATGTGGCATTATGTAAACCTTTAAAAGCATTAATCTCTTACTCAAACTGCACTTCCTGGACTTTATTTCAAGATCTCATCAGTACCTGTAACTATACGCCTCCACCAATTCAGCTCGTTACCTTGATCTAACACGTTAGTGTTTTCAGTCAAAACACCCACATTGCATGTGTGTCGAAAATTGTCAAGCACTCAAAACTGGTGACACATCTCTCGTACGACTTGCAGATTTCTTTACCTTCTCAGTTTTGAGTTAGAAGAAAAATCTTGAAAGGAGTGTTTTCTGTTCTCAAGTAGCTGCTTGTGACATCTATCTAAAATTTGTCCTCTTTGAATTCTTTTAAATCAGAGTGTACACTTTTATATATTTCTCAAAATGGTCTTGAAAATGTTTGTTTTAACATTTCAACTCTTCATTATGGTTGTGTCCTTCCAGCTATTATGTACATGGCTTGACTCATTTTTACCAGCCTCTGATCCTCATTCTGTTCTGTTAATACTGAGTATCTGCCAAATTATCTTATTATGTGTTATCAGTCTTTCAACAAACAACAGAACAGGGTGAACTTACTTTCTTCATATCTTCTAAGTTGCTGTGTTAGAAAGAAAATCACACTGATACAGTGTGTGCCATCAGAGAAATTAGCTATTTATACCAGAGACATGGCTTTTTGGCTTGTTTTGTGTGTGGACACTCGACAAACTGCAGATTTTAGCACTTCCGCATTGCGCATATTTTCAGACTGGAGTTTGACACTTGGATCAAACCCTGTCTCGCTGTGTGAATTAAACTGAAAACCATACTGGAAAGCTAATCAATCCATGCTGTTATATTGGTGCTAGCATGCTAGTACTACCTTAGTATCATCATCATCAAGCAGCATCCTCGAGTCTAAAAATATGAAGCCAATGCAGAGGGCCTAAGAAATGCAGTTATTTGACAGTTCTTAGAGAGTCCACTTCAGGCTTGCTGCAGAAAGACCAAAAACTACATACACAGCAACAACTTTTTAGCACTTCATAAACATTGACAAGAATGTCTCGTACCTACCTGTAATCCCTCGCCCAGCTCTACACTCCCTCTCACCCGCACTCTGCCTGAGAAAGACGCCTGGTGCTCTCGGCCCAGCATGGCTCAAAATCTCTAGCCAGACTCTTCTCCTCTGTGGTTCCCACATGATAGAATGAATTACATAACTCCATATGATGTGCAGAGTCCCTTTCTACTTTTGACCTTTAAAAGATATCTGAAGACTCATCTGTTCTGGGAAAACTTAGGCACTCAATCTGACCCTTCTCCCCTTTGTCCTCAAGGGTAGAAAGAATCAGAAGGTCTAGAGCCCAGCCCTAGCACGGATAACTGAATGTTGTTGAGGGTTGAGCGATATTGTTGAAGCAATTTTTTTTTTTGCCATGATTAGCTGTGGCTATATAATCTAAGATTAACTAACTAAGGTTTTCCCTCCTGCCTAAATTTTTGCTTAGGTTGTATGTTACTTTGGACAAAAGCTTCTGCTAAACAAAACCGTGGTTGTAGACTTCTACAGCAAAACTCAACATGTTTACAGCCTGGTTAAAAAAGAACAGTTTTGAAACTAATTCCTTCTTCTGCAAACACAATACATTTTTTTCTCGTTATAATTTTTCTGACGTTAATGAAAGATCTTTTAATCCTCCCAAACACTTTCATTAGAGCCAAACTGAAATGTGCTGCCCATAGTTTAACTCTTGGTTAGGCACTGTTTATTGGTTTGCTGTTATTTTGACTGAGCATAACTTATGTTAACTGTCTGTGTCAATCACTTAAGGTTTATCAAGAAGTCATGAGGATGGATGGTCAATATTATAGCTCCACTAACAGATCCTTACTGTACCGTGGCTAAACAAGTCATCACCAGCACAGTATTTCAGCAACCACACCTTGGGTATTTTGGCTTCACCTTTATATAACAGAAGTAGCAATAAATATACAATGCATCTTTATATAACAGAAAAAAAGGCAGACGTGCATAGTTTTTTCATTTAAAAAAAGACTTACAGTTTACAGTCTCCAGAGACATACAGTTTAGGTTAGTATTAAAAATGTTTTACATCCTAAAAAAGGCATGACTGTCTGTTCTGGAGAAACTTAAGTTTAAATTAGTAGACTTAACTCTCTGATTCTGCTGCTAAAGAGCAGTCACTTTTACTCATTCAGCGTAACACAAAGCGCTCAATAAGAGCAAAGTAAGATTGCGTTTTGATGCCTGTTACACAATGACTGAAGGACACTTAAGACAAGCTGGCAGAGAGGAACCTGAAGCCAGAGAGTAAACTATCTTTCGTGCAGAAATAGCCTGTGATGTTTCACACTGCCAGATAACAAGCTGCTGCTGTTGTTGTGTAAGGTCCAGGCCAGAAGATGGAGGAGAAGGGGAGGGAAGGGAAAGAAAAGAGAGTGGGAACTGAACACTCTCTCTCTCCTTTAAAGGTAACTACTCACGGAGGGAGGAGGGACATTCGGCTCTTCCTGTACCGTCTGCGGGCATAAGGAGCTATTAAATCAAGAAACAAATGGTTCTGATCAAGCAGCACATCATCGTCCACTGATGGATAAGCACCACGACAGAGAGACTGAGGGAGAGGGAGAGGTGGAGCTGACATCAGCTTTAGAAATGGACGATGGTGGTGGAGGTGGGGGGGTTGGGAGTGAGAGCAGGGGTGATGTCTAGCATAGTGCTGGGCATTTGAGACAGATTATTGGAATTTTCTCTAGTCAGCGATAGTGAGTAAATCCACCAGTGCACTTTTATAGAGATATCTGTTTGTTGGAGGCCGGCTGTCGTGGCCTTGAGTAACCTCTTTTTCTGGGAAGCAGGAGGAAGGTTTGGAGATGCAGGAGACACGCATAACTGTGTTCAGCCTTCAGCATGGATACATCATCTTCCCCAAGTCATAAACATACCTGTGCAGATCAAATAGATCTAAGGGCTTCAGCATGTTCACGACAAATTAGATGACTTCCTGCATGCACACAGGCCAGAGGCATCAGAAGCAAGGAGGTCTGTGCTGAACCGAGATAAACCTGAATTCAGCATGTGGTCAGTAGGACTACTGATGTAGTGTTGGCCAGATGGTACGAGGACACATTGCAGAAGTGAAGAGGAGAGACTGAGAAAACATACTTGGCTAAATCAAAAATCAAAAAAGAAAAAGTTAAAGCTCATTTGAAACTAGGTAAACCCACATCCTTTAATTTTCCACCCTGCACATGTGCTGTTATAAATTGACCTGGGTGTGCGTCAGTCTCAGGTTTCCAGTAATCAACAGTGTAGAGAAAGAGACAGAGATCCTCACAGTGCAGCGTTATGAGGAGGAGCAGTTCAGGGGCAGTCATGTGCACCAGACTCAATTATTCATGCTGATTAGACTCTTCGTATTAAAAAGAATTTGAGAGACTTCATCACATGTTGTCTGGTATCCCCATTTAAGAGGCTAAATTAAAGCTGTGGAAATTAAAGTGACTTTATGAACAAGTTTTTATTAGTCATTGCTAAGAAGTACATTTACTCAAGTAATGTGTTAAGATGTAATTTTGGGGCACTACTTCTGATATATTATACTTCTACTTCACCGCACCTGAAGAGGCCAGGGAGAAAAAAGGTGCTTTTGAGCTATATTTAACATCCACAGTAGCTAGTTAAACATCACTGAATAGGACATATAAGCACATCATCTTAGCTTGAACACCGAATATTGATCACAAGGTGTTAATCTTTTTAGCCTTAGACGATCTGGATCAAACTAGAGCTCTGTCTTGTCCTAGATGCCTTTTATCATAATAGTTACATAAAAATAATTTTCCTTTATTGTTTTAGATTTCTCCATTTAAGTAACACTTCAAGGCCAAAGGGGTCAAATCATCCACAGAAAAAAAAAATTAAAAAATGTGTTTTTCTTTTTTCCCCATTTAACCCCATTAATCATCTCATGACCCTTCAGATTTATCTTATTACTCACAAGCAGAGGCCAGACCCCAAATTCCTGAAATAATAATAGTCCAGATATACTGTGAATGAGATATCATCGTCGGTCTTTCTCCCACTCTATTGCAGATCATTGCAACAACAGATCTTACTATAGAGCCTGATACAGACAAAAACACTAGTTTGGATATTTATGACAAAGGGACGAGACCTACTCAACAGTTCTGTGCTCTTCTGCGTCTACTACAATCCTGAACATGTAATACTTCATCATCACTGGTAGATCTGTACTGAGCTAAGATGTCATGAAGGAAGGCGATAACTACAGGGGCTCAGCAGTTTTGAGGTATTCTGCGCTTGTTTTGCTAACAACTCTGACACCAACTTGCAATCTGTACAAGTTTAATTCTTCACTTATCCACTGCTGAAGTTCTTAGTCTCATTTTAATTCCTGATAGTGTAGGAGATTTACTCACCACACATTTACACATTTATAATCCCATGAAAAATTATTGTCAGTTGGAATATGTTTCAAATTCATTTTGGTTCACTAAGTTAGAAAAGCCTTAAGGTGCCAAAACATAATTCTCAGGCTCATCCTCATATCAAGGAATAGATAATTTTCTATTAAGACTGAAATCAAATCAGCTCATCATCACTACCTGACACCAAAACCCAGGTACAGGGATTAGTATCAGGACTTGGATGGATGCATTTTTATCATTTAGCAAACAAGCTAAGTTTAACCTGCTAGCTGTTACTTTGTTATCTGCCACAAATGTATTTATTTATTTATTTTCCCTGTTTGTTGTGTTTCCATTTGTAGAGTAGAGATGTATAAAATGATTTCATATCAAACCACACTTTGCTTTCTTTGCTAGCTGGGAGTAAAACAGGCTAACTCCAGCATCTCAGGTTCATCCATGACTCAAATACTAAGCTGATAATGTGTTGATGTTTTGTCCAGAACCAGTTTACTTGAGAAACTTTTCAAGTTTTTTGGACTTGCTAGTCCTGATCCAATGCTCAAATTAGCTTGTTTCTTTGGCAGAAGAAAATGTAATTCTTTAATTCTTTAAGCAGTGAAAAATTTACAGTACAATAACCTTAATTTTTTAGTGCAGTACAAAAATACTCTACTTTTGCTCCCTTAATGCCTATGTGTCACAGAAACATGAGCAATTCTCCAAATAAGACAAATTTATGGCAACTGTTTACATGTGTCTCCACCTGTTGAACAAAAATCTAACACATTGTGTTGTTTACCTATACCTGTGATAACCATGAAGGCACTTTTAAGTCAGTACGTAGGTGTAGGATTACTATTCATGCGTGCACATTACCACTTTGTGAATACGCCTGAGGACAAACAATGCCAGTGTCCAGTGCTGTTCCTCATCATCACATACTGTAACACATCAAACACACAGCTCACAGGCTGATGAGGAGGATAAGGACTAAAAACAGCATCTGTCTGCTCATATTTAAATTTGCCAATTCTGTCTTCCCCTTCTATCATTTCATCCATCTTAAGTAGTTTGACTCTAAATATACACACAAAACCGCCTGAACATCCATCTCAATTGTCAAGCCATTCTTCATCCTTTCTCTCTCTAAAACCCTCCCTCCCCCGCTCCAAAAGCCGCCCACTCTGCATGTCTATCCGTGCTCCACACTCTTCCATTCCAAACGTCCAACTCCTCCGATACATCACTCACCCTCTATCTTCCTTCCACTCCCCCGTACAGAGGAAAAGAGCATCTTGACCAAACCTCAACAAAATACTGTAGAATGTGATTTTCATCGTTTAGATAACTTGACTCTTGCTTGCTAAAAACTTGGTAACAAACCAGAAAATGCATCTTAGCATTGTAAATCGGTGTGTTGTTTCTCAAGTCAACCAATTTAAAACATGCTAAGCTATTTTCGTGCTGCCCTGTCTTGGCCTTTCTCTCTTCCTTTAACCCGCTACCTCGCTTGTCAGAAAATGTAAAATCTCGACTCAGAGGAAGTGCACAGACAATATTACATTCAACTTCCCTCCTCCTCTCTTCCCATGTAAGACAAACGCAAAAATAATTTGCACACACTTTACATTTTCTTTGTCCCTGAGAATAAACTACGCATGACAGGAAGGGGGTGCAGAGGGAGGCAATCTTGTTACCAGCCGGCATAGCCCTGGGAAGATTTCTATCAGACACACGTATAGAGAGAGGCATCCATTTAGAAAATGGCTTTTCTAGGCATGCTGGGCCATTTAGCACACCCTGTGACGACTCCTGTTTGGGGCCGTGATAAATGTTCTTTCACACCCGCCCTGCGCACGCCGTCCAGGCGGCACACGCACGCACACAATGCCATGTGGGCACAGTACACAAGTCTTAACTCGGATGGATGTTTTGGGGGACTGGCTTCACTTGTTTTGGCCAACAGAGAAAACCTGTTGTGTAAATGATAATAAATCCTCAGAGCTTTGAAACCAACACACTTACAACCATGTAAACATCACATCTCAGCAGCAGGTCCAGTAAGCTCAGGATAAATCAGCCATGTACATGATACTTTCACAGCGAGCAGTCAAGATACTCATAATGAATTAAATCCTAACATATAGTACATTAATCTAAAAACAGCAATGACACACTTCACAACTGACAAGTAACTAGAAGAAATTAACCACCACTTTATTTTTTTTTTCAACAATACCAGAGGTCCCTCAACCCCAGCCTCTAGCTTGTGAGAGTTTGTCTACGTCTTATGTAAGGCTGGGATGACATGCTATCCTGGTGATTCGGGGTGCCGATTCAATTTAAATTGCGATTCTTCAACATTGACGATTTTTGAAATTTTTAGTTTACTTTTTTAACACTAGACCATGTGAAAAAAGTTATAAATGATGATGGTAATGTCTACAGACTATATCAGGAGCCATATATTCCCATAAAATGCACATCACGCGAGTCAGACAAAAACATTTCACCCTTTGCAGGAGAAAAGTGATAACTTTCTTCCAATCCAGTTTATAAACTAAGACTGAAATGACAGATTTGAATTTAAAAGAAAAAAAAAAGATTTTTTGACAAAGAATCCTGAATTTAATATTGTCAAACCAAAAAAATCCTGATATATCATATAAACATGTTTTCTCCCACCTCCAGTCTTATGTGAAAATACAGCCAATAACCTCTATTTTTGTTCTGTTGGTCACACAAAACAAGCAATTTGATGGCAGCAGCTTGGACTTGAAAACAGTATTTTTTTCCCCTGTATTTTATACATCAAATTCAAAATATTCCAGGCAACCTCTGGGGGGGGGGGGACAAGCCTATAAGGTGCATAAAGTTGCAGTTTCTCAAACATCCACCTTGAGTTGGCTCCAAAAGCCAAGTAACCCCCATTATAGCTCATGTTAAAAGGCCCATCTTAACATTAAGATATGTTTGCAGCCTGGTAAAAACCTGTTTTGGTCTCTTGAGTTGATTTCTGGATATGCTGATGATGTTTGTCATGCATCATGTATCCCAGGTGTAACTAAATCTGAAAGGACTCAGTAAGGTCACTACCCATGCACCCCAGGGATGCACCTAATCATTCCCATGCACCTGATGTACATTTATTCACCTTGATGGAGAGGGGATGCAGCTACCTGGCTTTAACAATTTCTCAAAAGCCCCAAAACTTTCAGATTGTTGTTACTGGTGTACCAGGATCGGATCAGTGCATCCCAAATTGGAATGATTTCGTCCATTACGACCCTCAGTTTTGGGCTTCATACCACCTCAGAAGTTAATGGCAGACTTCACTGAGACTACATCCATTTTTTATACATTGTATGACCAGCACTTCAAGAAAATAATAAGCCAATGATTTAACAGAAAGGAAACAAAAACATGATGTAGAGCTATGGGTAGAAAATGGTCAACACCGAAGTCTCAACATGGACAATGGGGGACAATGTAAATTTATTTAAAGTTCAAAGGTTGTTCAAAGGTTTTAAGAAAGACATGGGACCTACAGGGGAAATAAAGAGCTTTTAAGGTTTGATCAGTCTGCCTAAGTTTGAGTTCGGACAAAGAACCAGTTTCTTCATGTGCATTTTCCCTTTGGCTCTCTAAGTGTTTCAAAATCATCTTGTTTCACCTCAGACATGCACCATCAGCCATCTATGAGCTAGATTGCTCTTCAAAGTTCATAAAATACAGACTTTTTCCCCTTGAAACTGTGTGCAGCTTTATTTTAAAAGTCTACTGCTGCTTAAAAGTCTGCATTGCTCGGTGGGAATACTAAAAAAATGCACAACAAACTGTGAAAGACAAATATTTTGACGGATCAAAACTATCGGTTATGCTTTGTTTACAATGGATGAGCGTTTGAAAACAACCTTGCTCTCTGTCATGCAGTCTGAGTGTCAGCCTAATCTCCCCCCTAATGGTCATTAACCTTTAAACCAGAACCACCGCCGTCAACTCATTTCCTCCTCTCTGGGATCCATCACCGTCGCTGCCATACCAACAATCACTCTCAAGCCACTGTTACTGCTTTCTACAGCCACCACAGGCACCACACCAGCTGGATGAAACTCATACAGCCATTCAGCAATAATAAAGCATTTATCTCAGGTTGCATTACAAAGCCTGGCAGCATGGTGAACATGCGCACATGGCAGATATATGATGAAACAATGTCAGTCGCACTCTGCTCACCCATCTGCTCTAACACACAGCAGACACGTGTTACACACCACTTCATGCAGGCTCACAAATAACAAGCACCATGTCCTCTTATTTCTTAGTCCTTCATTGTAATGGATTTTAAAATTGTTTGAAAATCAGCTCTATTTTTCAAAATTTTGACATTGTTTTGCTTTTATCTTCACTTTCAAATTTGATTTCTAAAAAAAAGTCAGTGGAGATGTATCAGAAGTGAGATAATGCTGAGGGAAGTTCTTGGAAAAAGCTGATTTGTACTAAAAAAACACAATAAAATTGTTTCAGGGGATTATTAAACCTCAATACCTTTAAAAGATCAACTTTTTTCACAGAGCTCACACAAACACACACCATCAGCGAGCTTATACTGAGTAACCTCACCCGGTGAAATCTTACTGTATCAATAATGCAGCGAAACATGGACACGTCACTTGCAGGCCTGACGTCAACTTACCAATCTCATCTGCTGAGTCCCAGTGACGTGTTGCAGAACCTTTTCCAGCTCCTTCTCGATGCGTCCCGCCCAGTGAATCATTCTGGAAAATAAAATGAGACCTTTTTAATCTGCATCACCTGAGCATGTGATTAGAGTAGTGTTTTATTTCTGAGACTGTGGCAGAAAAAGTCCACCCCACATCTTTGTGTATCTCTTTGTGTGATCATGCTACCACTCCCCTCTTTTTTAGAATCCCTACTAGGAAATTTCCCTTGACTACCTCCCCTAATGTCTAGGTTACCCATCAGCACCATCTCTCCTCATCACATTCTGCATATATCTGGTCGTCTTTGGCAGGACTGGTAGTGAACGTGCCTGCCTTGGCTCGGCTGGGATCAGTGGCTCTGCAATAAAACTGCTCAGGTCTGACAGAAATGCACCCTAAGCAGGGGCTGATCTCCGCTAGCCGGAGCCAAGTTTGGAATTAAGAGATCAAACGGCTCGAGCTCATCACTCCTATATCTCTCAGCAAGCAACAAATGACTTGATGGATCAAGATTTTCAGTAGATCATTTTAAAGCAGCAGCAGGGGCTAACCTGCCAACTTAGATACACACTGTTGGACAGCGGTGCATGTCCAACAAGAAATTCTCACACAGAGGATGAAAAAAGGAAAAACTTGTTATGAAAGCTGAGCTTTCAGCAATCAGATGAATAAATTCTGTCATGTGTTTTCGAGCCAACCACTGACTCTGAGCCAGCCTTTTCCTTTCAGCAGCCTGCAGATAGCTAATCACTAGCATCAACAGCAGAACATAACACAGTCGTTTGTCTTTTAATATGATGACGGAAACAAATGTCATCTTTAAATGTCAGATTTGCTCAGAAGACAAGAGGGAAGACAGATTTATTAAATTGCACAAATCTCCCGAGCAGTGACAGCGCCCACTATGTAATCATCAAGCCAGAGTCGAGCCTCATCAGGAGAGTAAAAGCAGAGCAAACACGCCAAAATGTGCACTTGCTGCCTGTATTTTTATGAGGACGAGATTAGGAGAAAGAAAAGAGGGCCTCCAAAGGAACAGAGAGGAGGAGGACCACTGGGGAGAGGCTGCTGACTATGAAAAGGTCACCTCAATATGAAACGAAAACAAGCTTACAGTGAGAGCAGGCCGAACAGGAGCTGTGATACTAACAGTGAGGGACGTTACCTCTGCCTCCAGCCAGGCAGACTTCTTATGCAACTTCATTAGTCCACACACAAACATGTATACAGTGTATAAATATATATAAACAAAGCTCTGACAGGATGACACATGTTTATTCCTGATTATGTAAATATAAACAAACTATGGAGCTGCATGCTTGAAAATGTCAAGAATTAGAACATTAACAAAATGGAAAAGTAAAATATCTCAGATGTTGAACTACTCATTTTGGTAATTCTGCTGGGGATTTCACACATTAAATCTGAATGGGCACTGGATGATAGTGTCTACAATTCTGACTGGACAGCCAAGAAGATTAAGGTGAATCCTGTTTGCTCCTCTGAGCTACAACTGAGGCTAAGCAGTGATTCAATTATGCAATAGTTTTCACTGGTTTATATGTGTAAAACTGTGGCTGCAAAAACTGTTACAGCATTTGTTGCTGAGAATCCTTGTTTTTGAAATGTGCTTTACTTTCATTTGTCATATTGGTGTGAGTTTGAGCAAAACATATGAATACTGTGATATCAGCACTGTTTAATCAAAAGTGACAGTTACAATATTAACTTTGCCCACTCAATCAAACACAATTAAGAGGATTAAATGAGTTCTAACAGATGACCACACACCATCGTCAGGTTCTTTCTTCTGCAATGAAGCTTCAACTCAGAGAAATCTTCAATGGCATGAGGTAGACTGTTTTTCTTGTTATATTGCTATTAAATGATTTCAGATCAGTGTGGATAGTCTGTATCACTATCTCCATCTATACATCAGAACCCATTAGCCTCACCACTTCCTGCCGTTTCTAAACCCGTTGTATTACACTGAACACATCATAAAGAATCAATTGTACTTAAGCATGCACACTGATTCACATGATGCCTTCACTGGCAGCAAAGACAACTGAGGGCATTCACATAACTGCATTACATCAAGCGAGACCACATGAAATTTAATGTAGGGTGCTGACTTATGATTAATTTTGGACTCATTGGAAATAAAATATTCTCTGTACATCCTAAAAATTCAAAAACATGCTTCCACTAAGTAAAAGCTACTGAGCTAGTTGGCTAAATGATAACCACTACTAAAACACAATGTGTTATGGGAACTTGGAAACCTCTGTTTTTGAGACAGATCACAGTTTCCATAACAGAAAGATGTCAACACTAAGGCCTTCCGAAGCTCACTGCCTCTTTGTAGTCCAATTTAGCACCAAAAAACTATTTTGCATCTGTGTGCTTCATTTATGTCAGCAAAAACACCACAGAAAAGAAGTAAATGTGATGAAATGAGTTCAGATGGGCGACCCGTGTGACAGCCAAGCACTGTCACCACGCTCAGTCTGCTGCTATGTGTCTGCACTGAAATGTTAAAATATCTTTGAGGGCAAAAGGTTGACTACATTTGTGAGTCGAAATGACAGAATGTGGGGGAAATTGCTCTGAGTTTCATATTCACTCAGGTAAACGGTATTTTACATTCCTGGAGAAGACTGTACAGATGTCCATTTAGATATTGATACAGGTTTCCTCAATAGTATGTCAAAATGTGACGGTAATTTGCTGCCCCTCCCAAAACACGCACACGCACACACACACACACACACACACACACACACACACACACACACACACACACACACACACATCTAAAGGACATTTCATGTACTTTTTTAGTGAAAATTTCCACAGCAAAATCTCCGAGACTGACTTGATTTCCTCACTGTGTTCGAGTGTGTGTGTGCTAAACCTATAGAGACCAATGGGCGGCACAGAAGAACCCCGCACACTCAATTAGGTAACAGTGAAAGTAAGGCAAATAGCACAGTAATGTGGGTGACACAAAACCTAGTTCTGAAAACCCAAGTAATTACTCCTCATACTACCACTTGTCACAAAACAGGGACAATTTGTAGTCATTTTTACCTGCTTACACAAGGACCAGTGAAAACAGAAAGGGACTCATGCTGATGAAATGAAATTCAGTCCAATATAAGAAATATATCCGGATAATGTTTTGATAACAGGGGGGTATTGGAGAGAATTTTTGAGTGGATGTGAATACTAAGTTATAGAGAGAACAATAAATCAAGACTATTAAAAAAATCATAAATATACATTATATATTTCCAAGAACTGCAAAAATAATTGAGTCCAATGCCCGAGTGAATGTGTTTGCAAAGTCATCCAAATGTGTGAAAAATTATTCACATCACTATTCTTTATGATGCTCAAGTGATCAAATCAATGATGCATCTAATTATGGTTGCGAGTCAGTCATCAGTGATACAAAGCTAATAACTGATTTTCCTCTGAAAGTCACCTTGGCCGTCAGGAACAACAATGCCCTACAGATTTCAAAGCGCTCATCCGATGGATGCATCAGGGAGCAACAATTTAGATTCTTGTCGTTTGTGTGAACCTGACTGACTAATCATCACCACAGGCTACAAAGCATGTTCACATCAGATCATCACGTCATCACGAGCACTGGAGTGAGAAACTGTTGCACTCTGGCCTCACCGGCATCAGTAGTGCGAGGAAACACCCGAGACGGGATTTAGAAGACGTAAGGCTCACTGGGTAAATAATAATAATAAAACAATACACATTAATATTTTGTAAGATAATAAAAAACGATTCGACATTTCTGAAAATTATAGTAAATTCTGGTATGACCAGCAGCTAAAAAAGTTGACATACATTTCAGACTACAGGAGTCATTTAAGGTGACATTTTTACAATGTTCACAGTTGTTATTACAGTTTAGTTTTTAATTTAAACAGAGCTGCATGACAATTTCCCAACAGGTGCACGCTTTAAAAACCTGCGTCTTACTATTCGATCTCACATCAGGGAGCGCAGCCACTTGGATATTCCCTCGGTCACTTTAATAAAGTCACACGTTCACGTGCCATTTAGTGCGTTTGATATTTTTATTCAAAAACTTTCTCCAGACCTCGACCAGTGTTATGATTCCCCACGTGCTTAACTGTGGTAATTTAGCTCCACCTTACTCCAAAAGTAGTTTTGGAGACATCAGGACCTCATCTGGGAGTTAAAAGCGCTCGCGCTCCTGCTACATTTAGAAATCGATTAAAAGTGTCAAATTAGAAACAGCTGCATGTCCTGCAATGGGAAAGAGATCATTTTCTCCACAGTGTCCACTGGAGGACTTTTCAGACTAGCCTCGCTGTAGCATGAGCTATCCATCATGAGTAAATAGGATGTTGCCCCCCCATGAAGGGACAGCATGACAACTAATCTACTCTTCTTTTTTCGATCCATAAGGAAGGTGTACAACATTACAGTTTGGTTGGCTTGGTCGCCAGTGGCACCTGTGCGTGCTCCCTGTAGCCTGTTCCCTCGTTGACTGTGACAGCAGGCTCCGGTATTAAATGTCAATGACAACCACGAAAACATTAAAATAGGCTTCTTTTTCAGAAACACAACGCAGCATCCAAGACAGAATCTGCGTTTGTATGTGAACATCAGGGACAGCAGCACAGAGGTACAAGACGCTGCATGTGCAGGCTTGTCGGGGCCACCTGTCCTAGTTCCGCGCTCCGCACCCCGGTTTACCCCCCAAACGGTACAGGGTACTTACGTGTAGTGCTGGGGGAAGGTGTGGGACCCGTCTGTTGGCGTGGAGACGCATATGATAAGAACAGTTTGAATTGTGAAGAGGCAGAAAATACCGTACGACTGCGCGCAGATCGCCATTTTCCATTAAATATTCAAGAAACTGGGATAAATAAGAGAAGGACCGGAAGGACAGTCTCTCGCAGCTGAGCTAAGAATAACCTAGCTCCGGAGAAAGTGTGTTGGTTGGAGCTGATGGTTGGCGGAGGTTCCTGGACACTTGAGATGGCAGTGAAATCTCAATCAGGGACGCACAGAGGGCTGGCAGCTGAAGACACGGGAGATGTGGATCAGGAAGATGCTCTGCCGCTGCTGCTGATGTGCCTGGCTGCCTGTTTGCGCACTCTCTGTCCTCCCTCCCTCTCCGCCGCCGCCGCGCACATTTGCTCCTTTTCTCTCCCACTCTCTACAATGTAACAACCAAACACAGTGAAGCTGGCGCTGCGTTCAACGGATTTTCCCTCCTTGACTGTCAAAATAAAACTGTTCTTGGAGCCCCAATGTGGCAAGACGTATAATTAAATGGGTTAATTTAGGTAAAATACAGTGAATACATTTGTGTTCTTAGTGTTAAGCCTCACTGCCACAATAGGGCACCTCATGGATAAGGCTGTGTAGTCTTTACGAGCAAAGACGTAAAACCATGGCGACTCACGAAACACCTGCTTTATTGAAGAACTTCCCCCATCAAGAAGAAGCACGTAGGTTTATAACATTATTTGTGTTATTTTGAAGGTCTTGTCCTCTGACTTCCTGTATTTATTCAGGACATGTGCAGCTCTTGACTCTCTCTTGACGAGCGGTCCTTCCTCCGTTCAAACGGTCTATTCCTGGGCGACAGACGGGGGCGCGCATCAGGCCACCTCCTATTCCTCCTCATGTCCACTCTCTGTGCTGTGTCCTCCTCAAACTCTGGATTAGAACAAGAAATCAAGGCTTTATTTTGGTAATTAGAGGCCTGACTCTAGAGGGGCGGACTGAATCAACTGGAGTGTAAACATTCAGCAATCACCTTGGGGCTGCTCTCCAACTACATTTGTTCTACTTATTAGCACATCTGGTCCAGTGGATGCACATTTAAATGAATGGAAGGGGGAAGATTTCGGGTTTTTTTTTACTTTTGTACATACCTTGTTATTGTGTCATACTCATTTTAGAGTAATTTTAAAGAGGGGTAAGACCTTTGTTTCTTGGAGATGCAGAATAATCATAAGCTTGTATGTTTTAGCAGAGCATGTTTTAGCCTAGATTCAAGTCGGAAGATGGGTGCTCTGAAACCTCTGACACTCCCCACACACCCCAGGAGGCTTGTGAGTGTGCATGCACCTGTACCTGATTTCATTGGCCTACACTTCTGTTTGAACTGTGAGCTCCCCAACTGGACCACAACCACAGGAGGCAGCTAAGTTTACACTACAACAAAGAATTTATTTTGGTTTGTCCACAGGAACATAAAATCAAGATTTTTTGTGGTTATGTGGCAAAAATTTCAACAACACATGAATGAAAAAATGTTGATGATTAAAGTTATTTTCTGGTTCTCACTCAGTAAAGGCCCAAAGTTCAGGTCTCACGGCCTTCTCGCTGCACCTGGCTGACTCCCCCATCTCGCAGCTCATTTGCGAGGCAGCTGGAGAGGCAACAGTCGGTCTTGTGGCCGTGTTGTCCTTGGCTCAGTCAGTCAGCGGGGGGACACACAGGTGCTCTGCTACGGAAAGCCACACAGCAGTCAGCTGGGTTGCTGCACAGCATTTCTGTCTCTTTGCTGACAGGGAGGAGAAGGCGGTTGTGGAAGAGAGGACACGCTGCGGGACACAGATTTCAGTGGGGGAGAAAGAATAACCCACCTGATGGCGGGGATGAAAAGCTACAGCGGTGTCCCCTCCCCTGCTCATGTACATAGATGTCATGGATCATTCAGTCGGAACAAACTAGGCTGCTCCTTGGGAAGGGAGAGAGAGAAAATATGCTTTATACCCTGGAGCTACTAATATTTTAGACAAGAGACTCCCTCAAACTAATGTGAGGTGGAGAACCAGGACGCACTCTGCTTTGATTTATTGTTATTTCCTATGTGATGACTGCTTTGGTGTAGTATACTTCCTATCAGTGATCAGTGCGATAACTACAAAGAGATACTGGTAGAATGATGTAGGCTGGGTGACTCACTATAAACATTTCTGCTGACTCACAGTTCCCCTTGTTACCTTCCTCCATTCAACTATAAAGCAAAGTTATCTAAATTTACCTGGCTTATCAGGTCTGGTGAAGGAAAGGTAAATCTTGTTATATTTGACTTAATGCAAAGTGTGTCATGTCCGTGTTAGAACAAGCTATCCAGGGTTTAACTGTGCAAACAGAACATCAGGGGGTAGAGATGTCTCAGGATGGATGGGATGCCTCGGGCTGCTCTGGAGAGAAGATTGTCAACCAATTTATGCAATAATTTCTGCTGTGTGGCCTCGTCACACTGAAGTTTATCACGTCAACACCTGCAAATGCAAATTATGTCTGCCCACATATAGTAGCAGCAGTGATGGAGTTGCAGATAAAGCAGTGATTGCCCCCCACTGCAGCTTGGATCTCAATGAACACGCTGCAATGCTTAAAGAGAATCTACTCTTTATTAAAGCTGATCGATCAGGCCAGCAAAGAGATCCTCTTAGTGAAAACATACGAATCAATAACCTCAAGCTCAGCTGGTCCTCCAAATGGTGAGAAAAGTAGACAAGGGGGCGGGTCTCAGCTGTGCAGGGTCTCTCCCATTGGCCACGCAGCTTTCCCCGAGGCGATCAACCTGCCAATCTGTTATTGATTCAGAGAGTCGAGCAGAAGAAGACGGGCCTCATTGTTCTGTATCGGACTTTCAGGGGACCGCTCCCCCAGACAGAGGCCAAGTAGGTTGGAGTAAAATTAATCACTCCTTGTTTCCCCTGTCTCCAGGCCCTGGGGAAGTCACTAGCAAAGGCGCAGCCCACACATCCAGACGTAAACACACACACACTGGCGGCTTATCTTCCTTTCCCTTAACCTTATCCATCTTTCTCTCCCTCTCTAACCTCCTTCGCTGTCCCTTGCTGTGGTCTGTATGCTGATGTTCTGCTGCGCTGGACAGAAAAAAGAGGCACCACCATACTGAGTAAAACCTAATCCAGTCAGCATGCTGAATGCTAAGATTTTATATTTCTGATTACAGAAAAACTGGGCATTGCATTCGCAACAGATGATAGAGACAGCTGCCCTTCAGAGACAGTCCCAATAATCTCAGCAAACTTCAATAAATCTCTCAAGTGCTCTGTGTAAAAACAGGAGCATGATACATTGCCACTCTTTTACTTCACGTATTCTTTGAGGATATTTTCTTCAACCACAGCAGAGAGGAGTCGGTGTGTCCTTGTCTTCCTCAGGGATATACTAAAGAGATCAGCAGCATGATTCCAGTAATCAAGGTTATCTTCCCTCTGTGTCCCTTTCAGCTTACTCTCTGCTCACCTCACAGCTTATCACCCTTTTTAGCTTCATTGCCTCGCCACAACACAAAGATCCCATCTAAATACTACACAGACCTTCCTTGTTAACATCAATATTTGAAACCTCACATCCCTCATTATTCGTTTTTTTTTTTTTTTTTTCTGTAATGCGGTGACCTCAACGCATTGCTAATATCAAATACATCTAATTCAGACCACAGCACTCAGTATACCTCCCTCACTGTAAAATACAAACATACCCATGCGATGTTAGGCCGCAAGGCACTCTGGGACTTTCATGCTCAAATGTCAGAGCGTTTCATCCTGATGATGATGACTCACTCCCCTCGCTCTTAGTCTGCATGAAAGAACAACAGCAGCAATTAATGACCCGACCTCCTCACGTGCAACAGTAGGAAAACAAACCGCTGTATCAGATGTTACAGCACGCTGCACTCACACACACACGCAGATATCTATGAAGGAGATATTTACATTTAAGGCAACATTTTATCATCCCAAGAGAATCCCCCACCCCCCTGCATCACCACTACTCACATAGAAAAGTGGCTGCATGTGAAAACAGAGCAAGACTCAGCAGTCATTGACATGCTCTACTAGAGGCCTAATGGCCCCTGGGTAATGGCCTCTTTGGTCTTCAGGAAATCCTCCCTCATGCATACATCAAAGCTGGGATTGAGAAGGATAGAGAGTGGGAAATAGAGGGGAGGAAAGAGTCATCAGTGCCACACAGGGAGAGGAGAGAGCAGATAAAGCTAACACACTAAAGGGAGCTCGTATAGGGATTCATTTTTGCCAAGATTCAGCAAGGTCAATCCAACTTATTTCAGATTTAAACATCAGTGTCAGCGGAGCAATATCATTTCTGCACTCTTGAAATGGTTACTTGTGACTGCCTCCAGCTCCTGGTCAGATCTCTCAGATTTGGGCTGAAAACATTCAAAACAATACTTTTCTTTACTTTATATCTCGTGCAGCTCAATATTCTATGTAACATTTAACATGAGAAAACCATGGCTAACTTGTTTTTTTTCCTTTTTATTGACTGCATTTTTTTTTATAACATTCTCTCTGTATAAGTACCACATCTCAAGCATCTAATCAACAAATCATTTTAAAATAGTTCCTCCTCTGACTCATCCAGTTATCTCTGAATGGTTACAGCCCAAATGATAAGTCATAAAATAGATCCATCAATCAACAATTTCTGGGAAAAAAGAAACATTATTTCCGGCTGCTTGAATAAAGACTTGCAGTTTGTTAGTTTCATGCAGACCCCAGATTTAATCTTACAATGTTAAAATCATGGTACTGAAACTGATGATGTTCGAAATTGTGCTTTTACTTTCATGTACTAAACGATAAGAAATATGTATGGCTAAAATATGACCTTATTTTAAGGTCAAATTATTACCTAGTATTGTGATACAAACAAGGAAGAGTTGAGAATTTATTTCGTATGATGATGGTAGAAGTACATTTAATGCAGCTTGGTGCCAGTTTTTCCCAGTGTAATGGAAATTTTTAAATTTGTTGCATTAATAGTTTGTATATCAGAGGAAGTTGCTAGTAGACATCTGCTGACATCTGGCTGATAATATTGATTTGATAGAGGGAAGTGTTCAACTGAATGTAGCATATAATCAAGACACGCACTTGTGAAACTTCCTTCTGTTGAACTTTACATGAACTGTCTGACATTTTTTTTTTTCCAACTGTATTTAAGCATGTAAGGGACTGACACTTGTGGAGCTTCATTCCATACTGTGCAACACTTGTTTGCTCCCTCTTGCAAGACAATAAAGACCACTCAAAGACACTTGGATAGCTTGTCGTGCTATAAAACAGATACATAGACCGAAAGAGAAATTTCCAACACACTATACAGAGAAAGAAATAGCTATGAAATGAGGCACTCATATGTTACTTTTAAAGCTAATGAATATTTTAGTAAGACACATGTCAACTAAACATCCATTCTTTTTAAATGTTGATTTTACAAAAGTCAATTAACTTCTTTACTTTCTGCTTTATAAACTCTGCTTCTCTTTCTCCCTCTCTCTCTCTCTCTCTCTCTCTATACATACATACATATATATATATATATATATATATATATATATATATATATATATATATATATATATATATATATATATATATATATATATATATATATATATATATATATATATATATATATATGTTTGTATTAAGGCTGAATGTTTTTGCAAAATAATCTAATTGCGATTTTTTTAGACCAGTATTGCCATTGCAATTTAGCATACAATATTTGGGGGGGCCTTTATCTTCTGCATTGTTCACTTAACACAAGTTGTAAGTCATTTTATAGTATGACTAACCAACAAAAGATACTTTTAGCATTGAAACAAGTCTTTTTTGCATTTCTTAATTGAAAAAGATAAAGGAACAATGTGAAATTTTACTGACCTCCAGTTGTCAGTCAAAGTAACAAACCATACAGAAAAATGTGACCAAGGTGTATGGCTCTACGATCTACTGGATGGATCTTTGTAGCCCACAGGATTTTTTTTTTGGTAGAAAAAAACAGCATTTTGACTTTTGCTGGTTTTAAGGGAGAATAAGTTCAAGTTGCAATATTCCCTCCAGGTCTGTGAACATGAAACTTTATTTTTTTTTCCAATTGCAGCCTTTGCGATTTGAAAATTGCATTCTACTACATTGCGATGTCGGTTGAAAAACTGATTAATTGTTCAGCCCTAATATATATATATATATATATATATATATATATATATATATATATATATATATATATATATATATATATATATATATATATATATATATATATGTGTGTATGTATATATAAAATACAAAAAGGAAAATCTTTATAGCAACAATACATGTATCATCAATGGGACACAAAAACACAGTTGTTGCCTGGATTGCCAAAACATTAAGGTAACAAGTTTTCTTATCTTCACATTTTCATTATGTTCTTGCTCTACCTTTGCAGAGAGCTCTTATGCTCCCTCTCAGCTTGATCAACTTGTTGCGGATACCACGGGTTCTCCTCAAGCCGTACTTGATTCAATTGCTCCGCTTAGACAGAGGACTCTGAGACATCATAGTTCGGCTCCATGGTACAACGCTCAAACTCGTGAGCTCAAACAAAAATCAGGGAAATTAGAAAGAATATGGCGGTGGACTAAAACAAGCAAATCCTGGTCGCGTTGGAAAAATAGTCTAAATGAAGGAAGGCTTTGCGGCCTGCGCGTTCAACTTAGTACTCGGCTCTAATAGAAGAGAATGAAAACAATCTTCCATTCCTTTTCAATGCTGTAGCCAGGCTGACAAACAGTCATAGCTCCACTCGAGGCAGATGTCTGTCTAACATGAGTCTGGTTCTGTCTGAGGTTTCTGCCTGTTAAAGGGAAGTTGTTCCTTGCCATTGTAACTTGCTAAAAGCTGCGAAGTCCTGTACTCATGGAGGATTAAGAAAAGATAAGACTCCTTATCTTGTCTTGATTTTGGGTTTCTGCTAATAAGATTTTATTAACATCTACAGGTCTAGACCTGTGAATGTTTTTGTAAAGTGTCTTGAGATAACGTTTGTTATGACTTGGGGCTTTACAAATAAAGACTTATTGATTGATAATGGGAATTAGCAATAATATGCTTCACAACTGCTTCATGAACCAATGTGTGACATCACAAAGACTAAATCCATGTACTACACAGTCCATGGCTGACTCGCAGCATCCCATAGTTGTTAGCTAGATGCTGTGGTCAAAGACCTCTGTGCCTATGCATCTATTTTACTATCTACCCAAAAGAGGTCTGTCTCCTGTAAACACAGATCAACCTCAACATGTCCTCCACCATACAGCAGAGCATTGAACGCCCAAAACCTTGATTTTCAATTCCATCCTATGTCCATGCAAACCTCAGGAAGACGGAAATTCTACTGCAGAAACAGTATTAATTGTTAGTAAAACTTTGATGTGAATCATGTTCAATTTAAATTTAAAAGGCTCCAGTGGTATGCCAACATTAAAATCCTCTTAAACATTTTTCTCAGATTGCAGTGTTAGGTGTGGCTCTTAAGAGCATAGAAAACAGAGTTAGTGCTAAGGAGGCAAAACTAACAGGCCTGCAGCGCCTTCCTGGCTTGATAAGGCGAGCGGGTGGTCCTGTCTGAACGTGGTCTACTCCTCTGCTCTGACTGAGGAGTGAGGAGTGCACAGTCACTTGCCCGCCCTCTCGTCACATTAAAGCGCATCTTAATTGGCATTAAAACTGGTGATAAGAGCTTAATGAAGGAATTAATAGATAACACTTATTCTGGAGCTTATTCTCCACAGTCACACTCTGACAGACATAAACACACACAGCTGTACTCAAACTGGCAGATTTTACTACCACGGACAGAGTGAGTGAACATTCATGGGGAAATAGGTGGCCTGGAGCAAGAGGCCGGACCGACACTGAAAGCCTCTAATACAACACATCACCTAGCATGACAACGGCTAACCTTTTCATCCTGTCGACTGGGATCTTTAGCTTGTATTGGACTGCTAAAGAACACAGCCATCACTTGCAGTTGTTAAATGGATTTATACTCTGACAGTAATCATTTTCTGAGGTTAACAAATTATGAATTATCAGTTACATTTATCAACTCCAGCTCTGGCACCAAAAAAAAGAAAAACTGTCAGTGTGAGCTTTGCAAGTTACAGTGGTGGGAAGTTTGCCGACACCCTCAAAATTTTACACAATCTTAAAATTATCATTAAATATTTTTAGAAAACCATTTCTTTGTATTTTTAATAGGTGTGGCTGCATTAGGCGGATACAATCAAAAACATTTTTTGATTAACTAACCAGAATAACACTAAATTCTTGACAGTTTCTAATATGTCAGTTCTCAACACTCTTGGGATCGAATTCAACAAATAACAGAATGTGTTCAAAACTGAGCCTCTCACACTGTTGAGGGGTAATCCTTTCCCATTCTTCTTAAATCACTGCTTTTAATTCTTCTAAATTATTTGGTTTGTACTTTGAAACAGGGGCATTATCTTGATGAAACATACGGTTTTGACCTCGACGGAAAGAGCATGTGCAGAAGGGAGCATGTGGGTTTGGAGAATGGCACAAGACTTGGCAGAGTTCAATGTGCCATCACAGATAGAGAGATGAGCAACACCAGCAGCACTCTTGCATCCCCAGATCATGATGATCATGAGAAAGATAAAGCTGGAATCTGGACTTATCTGACCTCAGAATCCCCTTTCAATTCCTGGCTGTTCAGTTTTAGTGTGTTTGTGTGTTTGGGCCAAACGACGCCAGGCAAACCTTTGTCTCTCAGTGATCAGGGGCTTCTCGACAGCCTTGTACCACCTTAAGCCATAATCTAAATGTCAGCTACATGCTCTGCGGGTGGAACCCTGGACACCAGCTTAGTCTGACCACTGCTACTGAAGCTCCTGTGATGTCAGTGGATTGTTTTTCCTGCACATGTAAATCAGGATGTGGTAATTTCTTGCCCAACAAACCCTAGGATGCCCAGATCCCAGATCTTCTACTGCATCTGCACTTCATGGCTATCTGGTGGTAGCTTAACCTGGCAGAGAATCTGTATCTTCGTGTGTGTTTCCTGCATTAGGTTCCTTGTTTTAGACATTTTTGTCTCTGGAGAACTTTCAAACATGCTGACTTCATATAGGCACAAAGCATGGTCACAAAAATGTGTGGATCAAAGTGACCCAATACTCAAAGTTTCTCATTTTTTTATGGATCAAATCAATTTTAAGTTTTTAATGGCTTTATCTGGATTTTTACAGTATTTTTTTTGCTAAGACTGTACTAAAAGAAATTGCACTTGAAGACCCAAGAGTGATTCCTGAAATAATATTTCACAAATGCATGGGGTGTCTAAAAATTTCTTTCCACCACTGTATGAAGTTGCCCCTCTTGCACAGTTACAAACTTTTACATGTACACAGCTGTAAGACAAAACAAAGTTGCCTTAGAGATATTCTGGATGTAAAGTAGATAGAAACTGACTTTTTTAGCACATTAAGTCCGTAGATTCTTCTAAAATGAGACTGGCCAATCATTATTATAATTAGGTCAATATTGTTTAACATTTAATATCGACTTTCTGCAACTGATCCCATTTCCAGCACAAACAATTAAGGACTCATAAGAGTAAAAAGCATTAAAACAGTGCAGCTCAAAGTGTTACGAAGAAGCTTTTCTCTGCTACTTACATGGACCAACCAGGATATGAGGGGAGGTGTTTTTTCACGTCCGACATATGAAACTGTCCATCGATGTAAGTGATTATTATAAACTTATTCACACACTGCATGCAACCCCTTCTACATAACTTGTACAGCCGAAACACATGTTCAAAGAAAACAAAAGAAATATGGCGCGAGCAGGTGTCACCCAATAAGTCTTAAGTTTACTGCGTAGCGTCTTTTGAGCACGTCGGTAAAACTGATTGGTTAACGGCTAATTCAACGTTCAACCAATCAGGTCCCGTTCAGTTGTGGCGTTACCCGTGCGCCAAAGCTCTAGTGGTGTTCCGGTGAGTTCTGTTACCTGTCACGTTATAGTTTCATTCGACTGGGTGAAAGTGATTCAGTCAGAGAGTAATGGATACCTGAAATCACAGTGTCACAGTTGTTTGACAGCAAGACAGTCAGGTTTGGTGGTAATGTCAATACCATTTGAGTTCAGGTAAAACTTTGTAAAAGTGTGATCGAGTATCAGTCAAATGTTATTTGTTACATTAAAGCTGGAATTCCTCTGGTGATTCATAGAATGAGGTTTAGTCACAAAAATGCACCAAATATATTATCATCATCTTAACTTTATGATATGATGATGGGGTTTTCATAACTGTACTGTGAGTCTGTGTTGATGTTTTTCAGTCAAGATATCAATTTAGTTTATTACTCAGCGAACATTAGATTTCAAGCTTCACATGTTCCTTACAGAGCTTGAAATATCAGATATATTCTAATTGCATATATGTGATTAATGGTACAAATGAGAAACAGACGATGTTTGGTTTGCTTATGTGCAGGTCCTCCATATCAGCCTTTCATATATATTTTTCCCATATAGTTTCATGTGTAGATCCTACAGTCATAATGTTCTACATCATGATTAATAATTTGGAAAAACTGTCAAGGGCCACTGTGTAATCACATTCTGTCATAGGGCACAGTTTCATACAGATGAAATATAATCCATTGCTTCCCATGTGTATTGTGAGCAAAGCTGCAAAAGTTGATTCATAATTACACACTTTCAAAGATATATCTATAATGTGTCTTATCAACCAAAAGCCAAATATATTACATTTACAGTAGTACAACGTACTATTCAGAGAAAAAACAACTGGCCTGCACATTTAAGAAGCTCTGAATGTTTTGGGATTTTGGGGTTTAAGATGATTGTTAATGGATGAACAGTATTGCTGTCACTTATTCATCTGCCAACATATTCATTAACCGTTTAAGGTGTTATGATGAAATCAGTCATTTCAAAGCATGATTTTTCCTTCTGTCAAAATATTTTTCTTAAAATAAAAAAAATCCCATACATTTTTGTGTATTTTTACTTTACTGTATATTATACAGTTTTTACATGTTTTAAAGAGCACACTGTTTTTCTTTTATCCATTGTTCTCCATGGTCCAAAGGGCATTTATTCCCCAAAGCACAGCACAATAAAAAATACGCATCAGTACAAACAGAGAAACTAACCAACCAGGTACGCAGCATTGAGCTCTTATTGGAGATGGTGCTTCTGAGCACCTAATGAAGCCTGCAGTGTCTTCCCTTATTACAGCTAATGGTTTGTTTGTGTGCTTATTTTCTGCATAAATTGTTATTGCCGTTAGTATTTTTATCACGTCTCCGTATGCATGTTGGGATGAGCAGCATTTTATCAATACAATCTAATCTAACCTTTACAATATACAGTCAAAATAATGTGAACATCCACAGTTTTTTTTTTATTTTTTATTTTATTTTCTTTTTTACTTTTTTTGTTACCAATGCATATAGGTGATCTCTCTTTCTGTGCGAATGTGTGTGCTTTCTCTCTCCTCCTGGGCAGCAGGTTTGGGCTATTTTCCCAGAAAATGTGTTAGACAGACAGGGGGAGGCAGATGCTTTCCTGTCCTCCCAGAGGAGACTGCAACACATGTGGAGAGTGGCAATGCTGGTCATATTAAACACACCATGTGCACTCTGCATGTGACTCCGTGTGTGTGCACGGGAGACTGTGGCCTGAAAACAAACACACAGTGAGACATCTAGTGGTCGATGTAAAGTACTTCAATCACAGTTATAGAAACTGGCCTCAAAAACTGTGTCTGTAGCATTCTTAAAACAATGGAAACAAAACTTTGTTTAATCTGATCTGCTGGAAACATTTTTTGACAGATAAAAACAGTTAATTCATCATTTATTCTCCAGCTTTTGTGTATTTGTGGTTGCAGTGTGTTGGGAGATCTATGTTGTTCAGATTGTGGATATTGCAGTAGTTTGATACCATCTTTTCTGCTGTCATAACAATAGATCTTGCAGTCGATGGTGATGTATCATCCGTCAAACTATCAGAGCTAGGACATGGTCGGCTGGTCCCATGAGGCTGCAGACATGATTCACCGCAGTTTTTATGGCGGGTGCCTTCTCTCACCTCTGGTGTTGCCTCCAGTCTGCTGGGTTGTCTGCTTTTACTGGCCTCCACCCAATGTTTTATTAACCTTACACTGCTAAGCACTGATTATCTGAGCAGGTGATATTCAGGATCCATGAGAAGCATGATGAAGCTTATCTCTAATGGCTCGGTAATCAAGACATCTGAACACAAGTAAACAGGCCTCAGCAATCCCTCCCTGATTATTAGTAGCAAATCATCAGGCTTTCACAGTTTGGATCAATGTCAAACCTTGAATCATTTGCTCGGCACCATCTTACACATAGTGAGCCAGCTCAAACCACATGTTGTGTACATCAAATCCTAAGAAGACATATGTTTAAGAATAATCCCGAGTGAATTTTTGAAGTGGAGTCAAGAAAACCAGAAACATTAAACAGTTACCTTCCAACAATCTTTGAGCTGATTTTTTGAGAGTATTATCACATCAGTTTAAGATATGGGGTAAACCCAATGCTTTAAAACCTTGTTGTTAAAGGGTGATAAGGGAAAACATTGTAATCCTCACCAAAGTACAAATTGTATCAGAGGGATCATTCTGTGCACAGGACAACTTGGCAACAGCCTCCAGTGTTGGCAAATGAAGCCCATGCAAAAGTACTAAAAACTGCAGTTTCTCAAGTGTCCACTTGAGGCTGGCACAAAAGCCAAAAGGACTCATTAACACCTATGATGAAATGTTCATATTTAGCAGAAACTGTTATGGGTTTTGCACAACTAGTGGGGTGGCTGATTTAATCAACATGTGGGCATAATGTGTCTGTCTTCCAGGCCCGGTTCAAATCTGCCCTTTTGTCTCTTGCAAGGTTGACTGAAAATAGCTTGATTCAGCATTTCCGAAGTGGTGAGATCTATTTTTGGGCTACAAAATTCCACCTAAGAATCCAGTACGATATGTCACAGAAGTTGTGTTCATGCTATACAGTTTCTAGTGGCAACCTCTGGTGCTACTCTGCAAAAATACTGAAATCTTACTGAGTGTTTTTGTCTTATTTCAGTGAAAAAAATGTCTTTTCAGACTTAATATAAGCCACATGTAATTGCTTGAAACAAGTAAGAAAAAAAAACTGCTAATGGTGAAAGAGAAATGTGATTGTCAAGACTTGAATAATGTCTTAATGCAAGTACATTTCTCTTACCCCACTGGCAGTTTTTTTTTACTCATTACAAGCAATTCAGACTACATTTTTATCTTTAAATAACTCGAAATAAGACACTTTCTGGAATGGTAAGTGAATGTGGCTCATATTAAGTCTAAAAAGACATTTTTTCTAATAAATAAGACAAAAACACTTGATAAGATTGCATTTTTTGCAGTGTAGCATCAGAGGTTGCCACTAGAAAACTGTAAAGCATGAACGCAACTTCAGTGACATTCTCTATTGGATTCTTAGATGGAATTTTGTGGCCCTAAAATGTAGCTCAACAAATTAGAAATGCTGACTCAACTTAACATCTAATTACCAAAACAAAAAAAAACAAAACAAAAAAAAAACAAGTTGCGACTTCTTAAGTGTTCACTTGCTCCAAAATCTTACAAAACCCCGCAGAGCCCTTCCTCAAATGTCCAATTTCAAGCAGAATGATGCATCTCAGCAGCAAAAGATAAACGCAGTTACTGCCCCAAGAAAAACATTGTGGCAGGAATACGCAGTAGCAAACCCAAATACTTCTGCATATTTTTTATGCTCCTGATAAAATTGCCTCACACAAAGGTGGTCACTGTCTTTCATTTTTTGACCATCAAGCCTGGTGCTGAATATGTTTTTGATGCCCGTCCCTGTACTCACATGCATGGCCATCGAGGCAAGAACAAAGAGAAACAGGTTTTCTGATGCACGCTGCCTGTTTGAGCCTCTTCACAAATCTCCATCTTCTTTGTTGAGAGGCGGGACCTGCCAGCAGAGTAACAGACAGAAGGATAAGACCTGAATCAAAAAGCCGATTAATGAGAGTGTGTGTTTTGATGTATGTGGGGGTGGATGAATGCTTGTGAATGTATGTTTTCACTCAATGTATGTGCATTTCAAGCTACTACACATTATCCTAAACTATAAATACCTCCATGTCAACAACATGCTCATTATTTAGTTTCAATGTCTGTGTTATTGATAAGAAAAACACATTCATGACCACTCTAACACATAACAAATCACACACTGAATTACTTCTGAGCTTTTGACATGGATGCAGATTGATCTTGTGGTGTTAACAGGCTGTGATTCTGCAGATAGTTCCAATAAAATTACATCATTTATGTGAAAAGATTGTTCAGGATACTAACACCTCATCTCTGAGCGTACGTCCCCTGGGTGCCACAGTTGTCCCTTCACACTCACAATTTGAGTGCCGACACCGTCGTATCACAGACAGCTCTCTGTAATCATCCACAAGTGATCAGCAGAGATAAACATCAAGGAGGACTTACTCTGCAGGACGGCGCCAACAACAAGTTTTTCCACTGAAAATTGTGCGATAGAGCATAAACAAGGGCACACCTTGAATTCAAATCCCTCCTCGGATGTTATGATGATGCTGTTCAACTCCATCGAACAAGAATAATGATTGTGGAAGAGTGCTTATCAAAAACTCCTCTGTCTGGACCACCTGGAGCATGTCCTGCAGTGAACAAAACACTTCAGCCAGTCAACAATTCTCTGCCCTGCAAATGACTTTGCATTAGATGATGTTGAAATTAATAACTAGTTTATGAAGTTTGTTTCTAATTTCTTTTTTTGTGATTTTTAGTGTCTAAAAAAGAACAAAACAGCACATTCAGAACAAAGCGTGTGACAGAAAAAACAAGAACAACAATAAAAGAAAACAAACAAAGGAGTCAGATCCTACACAAAAGAATAGTTAGGCCTGATAATAAAAACCTCTTTATTTGGAGGTTAAAAAAGGGAGTGCACCTCCTATTTGAAAAAAAAAAAAAAAAAAAAAAAAAACCCAAGTATGATTTTAAGGGACAGCCATCTCTGTAAAATACTTGTACTGTGTTAAGCTTACAACTTACAGCAGAAATGGACAGATTTCAAAGGGGCTATGAGGAGTTGAAAGTGATCTTGAAAAAGTCTCCCTTCTAGAAATATGCCTGATTGTAATCCACACTTTAGAATGAGATTATCAGTGCCAATACTGCTGGTTACAGGTTATCTTAAATTACTACTTCTGAGCTTCCAGTTCGGGTCTTCCAGGACTGGATTGATACAAGGCATGTTTAGGTCTCTATGACAACACCACACTGGCTGACAAAGTTTAGTTGTGAGAAGAGATAAAACACAAAGATCTGTGTTTTTCTCTGCTAAAAACAATTTCTATGACTAATTTTGTAGTGATGGTGGACACAGGTGTCCAACAGTCAGACAGAAAAAGGACAGAATAGCAGAAGAAAGCTAAACGGAAGAGTAATACAGCCCCAGCTTGGGGCTAATTAGCCTTTAGCTTGGGCTGTATCACCCCATAATGTGACGGCTAAACTGTTTGTAATAATGTTCATTTGAACCCACATGCAGCAGTTATTCTGCAGTGGTCTGTTCAAACTTGAGAGTCTATCAATACAATGAAGAGTGAGGTTACGTTAGCTCTGCTTGGTAGATGACTCGCAGGACATAGCTAACCAGGATTTACTGACTTTACACATTACAGACTTTTCTTCGAGCACCTGACTGCCAGCTGCACTTAATATGAACAGCTTCTAAGATACATACGAACTGACAGTGTTTACTTGTTGTCACGTTAGCCTACAGCTACGTCGGAGCACCAGGCTGCTGATGTAGCTAACATATAGCAGGTTGCTACAACGTTTGCATGATGTCATGTTTCAAACCGTACAGCTATGTAACTTTACTGATAAATAGCTTAGCTCACCGCATTTTGTAGCCAGTAAAATGTTGTCTTGAACAAAGAATATTTGTTTTGATCTGATCTCCATTTAATTCCAAAGCAAACACACGCCTCATTAAAAGTAATTTACAACTGTGTGTAGAGACTCCAGGCCACAAGGTGGCGAAGGAGTGCAATTAAAACAGATCCTCCCCATAGCATCTATGGTTTTATTGCTTACTTCTCCAAGAAAAGTGTTCTAATGGTGACTTTTTTTGTTTTACGCACCTTTCTCATTCATAGTAAAGGCTGACTTCAACCCGTGCATGCATGGGTTCTCTCAAGGTACTCCGTATTCCTTCCACAGTCTAAAAACATGCTTATCAGGTTAATTGGTCACTCTAAATGGTCTGCAGGCGTGAGTACTCAAAAGATTGTCTCTGTGTGTCAGCTCTGCGTTTGCCATTCGCCCTAAGACAGCTGGGACAGGCTCCAGCCACCTGCAACCCTGTAGAGGATAAGCGGTATAGAAATTGAACGGATGGTTCAGCCTCGGTCTGTAACCCCTCATTTTAGCTGCTGTCTCTTTAAGACTCCCTGCTCCACAAATCCCCTTCCCTCTGATAGGCCAGTCCGATGGAAGCCAGCCAGGGGACAGAGTTATGAGCAGACCTTGGTGTTTGAGGCCCACCCCTCCAACATGTCTTATAGACACCTTGATATTTTTGGACTGGACTTTTAAGAAGTTTCTGACAGATTCAATGATTTCTACAAAACATAAATGAGTAGTGGTTCAAAAAGTTTACTCATTAAGTAGGGACATCCAGCATTGTTACTTAATGTCCATGCCTAAATGGGGAAAACTCCCCTTTAATGCCCCCCCTTTAAGCTAACTTTACCATTTATTTTTATCTTCTCCTTCAGATAAGATTTGGTACATCAGTTTTTAACATTTGGAGATGTATGAATTTTCCCCTTTGACTATTTCTTGGCTACATTTTCAAGATTCACCTGATCTTAGGAGACATCTTGATAAGACTTTATAGATTTCTTTTTTCTTTTTTTTTCTCTTTTTTTTTTTTTACTTAATGGAACAACTAAAACAATTCAACTCTAACTAACTGAAAATTGAACTTTCCTCTTGACGTAGGTTTTGCACTTAGATTTCCAAAACAACGGATGACATGAGAGAAATATGATGAAATCTTATCAGAGTTAAAGTGGTAGTTCATTGTTTTATAAGTGGGTAAGGGTTGTTATATGTCTATTTCCATGTTATCTAGTTCATTTTCTCCTAGCTCTGCTGCTCTGTGGGCAAAATATTACAGACAAATTTTTAAAAAATGAGCACGTTCGACAGCAATGGCAAAAATGGTGATTATTGTGGGTAAAAGAGGATAAATGGTCAATCAGGGGCCAAGCTGACCAGAATCCTTTGTGGTTAATACATTTACAATAGGCAAAAACCTCAGACAACCCCACTTCAATAAAAAGGAAGACGAAAAACCCCATCCTTTCAAGTTGGAGAAGTTCCTCCTGAGGCAACGAAGACATTTTACACATGTTTCCTCACGCTGAGCAGAGTCATAACCTCAAGTGCCCTTTAAACTTAGCAGAGGAGAAACAAAGTACAGAAAAGTAGATCAAAATGCAGGAAACAAATTCAACATTTATTCCAAATAAACACATAGCTTGGACATGGTAAGACTCCTTCATTTTAAAGAGGGGAATTTAGCAGGTGCAACCAGGAAGTAATTCTCTAGATTCAAATGAAACGGCAAACCTAAGAGAGGTTTAGCCTCATTAATCCACTCTCAGTCCTTCTACATGACAGCAGGGTAAACACTGCCTGTCAGGCCCAGTGCTGCTCTTTAATGTGGGGCTTTCCATCTGTGGTTCTGAGCTAGTTTCCTGCTAGTTAATCCTGGCTGATTCAACAACTGTACATCACTGTGAATAACTGAAGATCTGTCTGTCAAGTACAGCAGACAGATGAACGGGATGTGAACAGTCACTGGTGCTGACTGGGCTGAAGATGCAGAGGGGGGGATCCAGCACGATAAATCACAGGATGAGATTAGAAATTAACCAATTTGTTTGAAAATGGGGTGTCACTTTTGGAGGAGATGGAGCATTGATTTCAAGTTGGGAAGAGGAGACAAGGACTGATTGTATTCCTTGAAAATCTTTGCAGTTTATGGACAAAAGGTCAGCGTTTTAACTTGCGGATCTCTTGTAGAATATACAGAAGCAAGAATGTCTTCATCTGCATGCACCAAGTTTTTTTTGACTAACATATCCCTGCCGAGGAAAAAGCAGAAACAAAGAGAGACACACTTACATTTTCCATCTGCTTTGTCCTTGACTTGTCCCAGGAAGAGGGAAGAGATTTCCCTCTATTTGTTACTGGAGTGAGACAGCGAGGGGCTGTGACTAGCAGAATTTAAAACAGTAAATAAGGAGGTAATAGGCTTTGAGCCTACTGTCATCTCCAGTCTAGCTCAGGCTATCACCCAGGATATTAGCAGATAAATCTGAATGGCTTCCATCGGAGGCACCGCACAATGGTTATTGATCAGACAAGTGCGTGCAGAGAAGGGGGGAGAGGAGCAGAGTTTATTAATTAGGGATTGACAGCCAATTCCCTCTTCTTATTCACAGACGGACAGCTGGGGAATCCTGATGAGCTGTGCCCTCTGTGCATTGTCAACACAGAGCTCCACGCAGCCTGCAAACACAATAACACTGCAACGCTACAAGAATACACAGAGGGAATTGAACCAATGCCCCTGCCTGGTGCTTATTCGGTATCAACCTGAGCACAATGAGGGATCAGCTGCTTTTTCAGGTGTAAAATGACAAACGGACCCCCTGCTTAGATCTTCATTTTCTTCACCTTTAGTGCTGCAGGAGCTCCTGAATGTTAGCTTGAAGTTAGCACTGTTTCACTCTCACTTACTTTTAGATAAAGTGAAGTTGCTTCTTTAAATGTCTCTCAGTTTTCTCTCTATTTTCTGCGCCTCTCCTTCTCTGTCTTCTAACAGCTATATGAACATCTTGATGGCTGTTCTCCAGCAGCTCTGCTTCTCCACCCTAAACTTGAATCTAATAGGATACAGGGCTTTTCCACTGATTGGGTTGCTAGAGAATAAAATTGGCTCTTAACTGTACCTCAGTGCCAAGCGCTGCACCCTAATCCAGCCACCCTGAGGCTGCCAGGCTCCGTTGTTCTCCCTCAGCTCTCCCGTATGCTCCGATACGGATCTGATCCTCTGCACAATTTCATGCCTGCTTTGCCCTCTTCTCCTGCAGCAAAGCATCAATTACCCTCATAAAACAAATTCTGCCCCCTTCAGAAACTCCAGCCAAACCACCCTCCATCTCCAGCTCACCCGCGGAATATATCTCCCCGCTGCCCAAATGGCCACAACTCTGTCTAAACTTTGAGATTGCTGTGCTACTCTCTGGCAGTTTTTAAATGTGCATCTTACAAATAAGGCTGAAGATTTAAAAGAAGCTAACAACTTGAAGAAATGCCTTCAATCCACTCAAGCTAATCTGATGCACTGGTGCACGGCGACACAAACACTTGCACAAATACCCTTGAGGAAAGGGGAGAAAATATTTTTCTGTCACAAGTGAGCGGGAAGCATTAAGTTTCAATTCAGGGCTTGGGGAGCAGGCTGTGCAGCAGGGGGACTCACTTACTCACTGACCCCTGACCTCCATCTCTGCTGGGCTAATCCCAGGTTAATGACTGGGCAGAAGAGGGGACACTACAGTCATTTTAAAGACAGAGCCACACACACACACACAGACAACCACACACACATTTATGAACTAGAAGGCAACCACATTCATGAAAACCGCCTCTCAGCCATCTAAAACAACAAAGAAAAATGGATCCTGAAATTGGGTGCTTCATTCTGTCGTCACTGTAAACGGCTGGTTGTCCAGATGTGCCTTTATTAACATTATCACTGCATGGTCAGGCACACTTTATGACTCTGAGATCTTCATCAGTTTTAAAATCACAAGTAACCACGCACATAAGGACTTTTAACATGAGTAACTCTTAGACATGAGATAAAAACATGACTTCAGAGGACAAGCAAACATGGAGGGACATCAACGTCACACATTGGCTGGCCGTCCTTGAGTGTTTTGCAGTAAAAGACAAAAGCAGTGAAAGAATATGGGTAAATTATGGCTCAAGACAGTCTAATTTTTCACTTTAGCTCTGGGAACAGTTTTGTTTACACTGACTGTCATGGTTGTGAGCTGTAACATCTGGTTGATAATACATCCCACTCTGTCCCTCTCCTCAGTTACTGTGGGTATTCTCTATCGGGGGCAGTCCAACTAGGAATCGACTCTATATTGGCTCCAATGTGGTCAGGAGTGGAAAGTGTTTGTACTGTCATCACACACTTGAGAATTATGGAGATGAGTTATTGGTTAGGAGGAGCTTCAAATCAGGTCACACTCCCCTGATGACTGTGTGTATGTGTGTGTGTAAAACTCAGGCCTTAAAGGTTCCATATCATGCTCCTTTTCTGCAGTTTAATATGGATCATTGATGTCTTCATGAAATGGTAGTGACATGTTTTGGTCCAAAAAGACAATAAATCAAGCACAGCAGCATTGTTTCCAGGCTCTCATAGCCCCTCTGTTCAGAACGCTCTGATTTAGTGGGCGTGACCTTCATATGTAAATGAGCCACTGCTGATACCGCCCCACTCTTCCACGTCACTGAGAACGGCGCCACAAGCTCTAAGTGCACAATGTTTAGAAAACAGCAAAGCTTGTTTACCATAACATTACAGGCTAAAACAACAGGATAACTGCAGCTTAAGTTAGCATCCTGAAGCTAACACAGAGACAGGGGACACAGAGGAAAAGCTCTTACATCTGCTCCACAGCACACAGCATTTAAAATACTCACATTTCCAGGGTCCGAGGTTTGTTGGTGGATGGTTGGTAATGTGCCTGGATTCAGGACCATTCTATTCGCTAGCCCTCTGTTGTTCTGTCCAAAGTTGGAAAAGCAGTCAGCCGTGAAGTGACTAGCACACACATGCACTGTTTTATTGAGTGTAGCTGGCACATTTCCTTGACAAATTAACTCTAGCCACTTAGTCGTCTTCTTCCGAGATGGGAAGCTTGTGCATGGAACTATGTGGCTGTTTACAGCCAAAAACAGAGAAGTAAAGGCTATTCAATTTTGGCACTGTCCTCCCTGCTGCTGAAGAGATTTTTCTCCAGCAGCAGGGAGGGAAATGGGGCGTTCGAGGGTATCTGCTCCGGTGGACCAATCAAGTCAGACTTGCTCCTGATTGGTCAAAAAAGGGAATCGCTGATGTCAGCAAGTCCCCAAAATCCAAACATCTTGTTTTAGGTCAGGATTTTACATTCACAAGCACTACTGAGTACATGTTTTGTCATTAAATATCATATTTTGTGGGCTGGGAGCAAAGCCAAAGACCCACAAATTTCACTAAAAGACTTAATAAAGTGATTTTTGCATAATATGGGACCTTAAAATCTGTCTGAAAATCATCTAGTATGTGGCCTGTCAAAGATCCAAATAAAACTGATGTGTCTGACGCTAGATAAAAAGTCATGAGATAATGCTTTTTTTTGTAGTTACATAGCATATTTCTTGAAACATTACAACAACAAAACTTTGTGAACTGAGTTTGCGCCGTAGTTTAGTTGTTGGCTGTATTTAGGACTTCTCAAAGCTGGATGCTCTGAGACGTGTCTGTAACGCATAACTTAAGCCCTGTTTCCACCAAGCGATACAGTTCGGTTTGTCTCAGTATGGCACGCATTTTTTGTGGTGTCCACTGACTAATCCTGAGATAGATCCTAAAATAACCAAGACGAACCGTCACACTGTGCCAGACTAAATTGATCAAATCTCAGAAGGTGGAGCTACAACACAGCTGACTATTGATTGGTCGGAAGAATCGTCACTTACCGTGCAACAGCAGCTGTTTTTCTCCTGGAGGCACACAGCCTTCTCTGAAACAAAGCTTGATTATGCTCTGTAACAAAGGCCATGTGGAAATCAAAAATAAGATGAATTGCTGGATGTCTTCCATCATGGCTCTTTGTTTACTGAGTAGTGTTAGTTCTTCTTCATTTGAAATATATGTGGGGTACACTGTGTCACGGTTGGCTGTGGAAATGCAAACAGGATCAGGCTTTGCCAATCCAACCCGTACCATACCGTACTGATCTAAACTGGACTGCTTGGTAGAAACGAGGCTGCAGTGAATCCTGGTTATGTATTTCCAATGCTCATCTACAAACTTCAACCTCACCAAGCAGAGCTCATGTAACCTCACTCTTCACATTACTGATAGACTCTCAAGTTTGAACAGACCACTGTAGTATGACTGCTGCATGTGGGTTGTAATGCACATTATCACAAACAGCTTAGCCTGTGTTTTGTTTAACTTTGTCAGCTAGCATGGTGTTGTCATGGAAACATTGCTGTAAATGGGTTGGCTGGGTCATCCATGGAAACTGAGTAAAAACACTGAGAAATAATAGATTCTGGCGCCGACAATCTCATTTTTAATCATTGATTGTAAACAGGCAAGTACATAAAAGTAAGACTGTGTCTAACCCTAACCCACTTAGCAAGTCCTCACAGGACCTTTAAGGGAACCACTAAAAGATTGGAACATCACACACCAAGACTACGTCATCAAATAGATAACACATCCCTCTTTGTCCACAGAGGTCATTAGAGTTGGCACAAAACAAAAGTTCCTCTCAGTTTGAGTTTAAAGTCATGTAGGACTAATGTCCCAAACTTGCTCAGAGTTTGTAAGGTTTAAGGACATAAGACATGAATTGGAGTTAAAAGGAATTTTGTTTATCAGAAACTGGAGACAAAAATTAATTAATTCTTTATAATCAGTCATGAATGCAGTGTGTGAATGATTGTAGCGTTGAGTGCAAACAGAAATAAAGCTCAACCAAACCAGCTGATGGAGACCTGGCAGGCAGAGAGGAGGAAGGGTGTTAGAGCCAAAGCCACTTGATTATTTCAAGTCTTTTTAAGTACTTGTGTGGGGTTTTGAAGTGGTTAAGAGAAATTAACACAGTTTTATTTATTACCTTCCAAAGCAAACCAGATGAAGACTGGTCATTTCTAGTAACTTCTAATTCATGTACTAACAATATTATCAATTAACAGCACACTGCAGAAAAAACATTTTGAACAGAAAAGAATCAACAAAGGGACAAGAGGTACTGTTTTGTCCAGAGGGGGCACCAAACTAATGGCAAACACAAACACAGGAAGTTTTTACTCCGAATACAAATATGACAAGTAGTAGCCATAGACTGTATCACACATGAGCATAGCCTCAGTGATGTCACTCATTGGTTTCTGAAGTTGGGTTTTGATGCCTGATGTCAGTGGACACCATGCTGGAAAAGCTGACTTAACGTAAGTTTCCACAATCTAAGATAAATAAAGAGGTGGAGTCTGGGCATCCATTGGACAGGGCAAATTAGCCAGCCTCAAGTGGACACATGAGGAACTAGTGTGTTAACACTTCAGGATCTGCTTCATTTCTTAAGACAGATGTAATTGCAGCTTGTACTAAGTCTTACAAGACAAGTTTTACTATAATGTACACATAAACTTGCTGAGATGTTGGTTTTTGTAGCATGCTAGTTAACAATGAAGATGTGTTTCAATACATGATATTTTAGACTGAAAGTATATATTTATTCCACGCATTTAATATACAACTCCCCAGTAAAAAAAAAGAAACAAACCAAAAAACCAACAGTGCAGAAAATGGTTAAATAACACTGTAGTGACTGCATATCAAGGTCAATGGCAGTTTATTGGCTCCTTCAATTTAAACAGTTTATCTATCTGCAGGAAACAAACCAGACCTTCACATTCCTTTAAAAGCGCTCATTTGGTCAACATTTTCTTCAAGGTTTGCGTTAATGACTTACTGAGTATTTTCTTTCATCAGTTAATTAGCATTCAAATACAGACGGTACTTAATTTCAAAGCAATTATCGCATGATTGGTTGGCCTACATGAAAAAAAAGTCACCCACTCTCTTCATTCTGTTAAAGCCTGCTGGATTTGTGAATAAATTGATGCACATGTGTGAATGTGTGTTTCTGTTAGTGAGTGTTAAGGTTTATATATATATATATATATATATATATATATATATATATATATATATATATATATATATATATATATATATGTATGTAAACCTTTACACCCTTGCCTTCATCCCAGGAGGTTTGTGACTGTTTTGTATTCTCTCAGTCAGGCGGGCAGATAGCAAGGAGCAGGTGGACAACATCTGCTCTGCAAAGTGAGGCTGAAAATGTAATGAAACATTACAGTTTCCCATCAGTATAATTACTCTCACACAAATGCACATGGTCACACACAGAAACACACATTGTGTATTGTCCATAATTAGGCCTTTAGAGAGACTTTGGGATCGTGCTCTTTGTTGGACGAATCTTTCTGCAGCAGTCAGCTACTTCGTGCTATCAGCCTCTGCTCTGTGTTTATCTGCAAGCAATCCTGTGTACACATGCTGCAAAACGCCTCGAGATTTCAAAAGTTAATTACAGCATCAAATTAAGTGCATGACAAGTGCCAATATAAGGCCAGAGGAAGGGTCTTTAATCCCTCTTTTGCTCCCCTGACTCGCCTCCACACCACCTCAGCTACTGTTTACTAAATTAAAAGAAAAAAAATCCCAGCAGAAGAAGGCAATCAACAAGCGTGTGGATTTACACGACTCCAACCCCCTCACTGTTTGTTTGTTTGCCCACGCGTGCACGTATGTGTGTGTGTTTGTGTGTGTGTGTGTGTGTGTGTGTGTGTGTGTGTGTGTGTGTGTGTGTGTGTGTGTGTGTTTTTGAAAGGAAAGTGATGCATGATTTAATTGAATGAGGTCCTTTTTTGCAGCCAGTTTAAGGGCTAAATTTGATTGCTGTTTTAATTAAGCGCCATAGTTCGCCCCTTTCATCGGTCCAGGGGATTACAATTATGAACACAATAGAGCAGCAGTGTTGGGGTGATTGGGTAAAGGTGGTAGCGGTGGGAGTTTATGGGGCCACTTCTAATCCAGGCAATGAAGACATCCAGTTCAAAATTTACACACATCTTAAATTTAGTCAAACTGTTTAATGTTGTTATTGTGGTAATTCTGTTGAAAGTACTGCATATGTAGAGGGGAGTGTCTCAAGCATGGCGTTTGGTGTTTTTTTCACATGCAGGTCATTCATTTTTTTTGTATCCTATGAGGTCTGTGACTTTGTACTCAGACACATTTGGATGAACAAAGACTTGTGAAGAGCTCCCAAAAATATAAAGGTTATTGCTTAATTAAAAAAAAAAAAATCATGCAGTGTACACTACTTTTTTTCTCTTTCTTGAAGCAGTTTTCTTTTTTTGGTCTATAATACAAAAATGCTTGATGATGTGACTCTGATCCACTTTCTGTGATATCCAGCAAATATCCCCTCAAGGTCTTCCAACCATGGGATCTGTCTGAGTGCTGGATAAAATCAAACTCTATGGCTCTTTTTTCCATTTGGGGGGTTTCCACTCTTACATAAAATAGTTGAACAGATTCAGGTTTTATGGAAAGATATAATGGGGTTGATAAGCAACAAGTAAGGGTTCAGAGTTGACTTTGTTTTTATGTGGCCTGTAAGCCTTTCTGGGCTTATGTGTTGTGAGGCCCTTGATGTTAGTTTACATGTTGCGACTCTTCTGTTCAGTAATATATAGTGAGCAGGTGATGACAGTGAATAGAATCCTGACAGGGGGAGCTTGTATCTCAACTCTGCACACCTACTTACTATATGAATGTTAAACTAAAGAACAAATCATGTTGTTGTTCATCTAATTGGCACACAAAAACTTCCAGTAGGGAATTGTAAACCTTTAAGAAAACTAACAGGTACTATTAAGTCTTTTAGTGAAATTTGTGGGTCACTGGCTTTCCTCCCAGCCCACAAAATGTGATATTTACTGACAAAACCTGTACTTAGGAGTGCTTGTGAATGTAAAATCCTGACCTAAAATAAGCTGTCTGGATTTTAGGGATTAGCCAACATCAGCGATTCCCCTTATTGACCAATCAGGAGCAAGTCTGACCCAATTGGTCCACCGGAGCAGATACCCCCGAACCCCCCTCCCTGCCCAAGTGGCTAGAGTTCATTTATCAAGGAAATGTGCCAGTTACACTCAGTAAAACAGTACATGTGTGTGCTAGTCACTTCACGGCCGACTGCTTTTCCAACTTTGGACAGTACAACAGAGGGCTAGTGAATAGAATGGTCCTGAATCCAGGCACATTACAAACCATCCGTCGACAAACCTCGGACCCTGGAAATGTGAGTATTTTACATGCTGTGTGCTGTGGAGCAGATGTAAGAGCTTTTCCTCAGTGTCCCCCCTGTCTCTGTGTTAGCTTCAGGATGCTAACTTTAGCTGCAGTTAGCCTGTTGTTTTAGTCTTTAATGTTACAGTTAATGAGTTTTGCTGTTTTCTAAACATTGTGCACTTAGAGCTTGTGGCGCCGTTCTCAGTGACGTGGAAGAGTGGGGCGGTATCAGTAGTGGCTCATTTACATATGAAGGTCACGCCCACTAAATCAGAGCGTTCTGAACAGAGGGGCTATGAGAGCCAGGAAACAATGCTGCTGTGCTTGATTTACTGTCTTTTAGGACCAAAACATGTCACTACCATTTCATGAAGACATCAATAATCCATATTAAACTGCAGGAAAGGAGCATAATATGGGACCTTTAAAGATCTATACCATACAGTGTCGAGCTGCTATGGCTAGCAGCTTGCAGATGATGCCAGAGTCATTTGTACTGTGGCTTCGCCTCCTGGATTTTATCTCACAGTGCTAATGGGGAGCCTTCTTTCAGTTTGAACTTCAGCCAGCAGAGCACTCTTTATGTTTCCGTGTCTCCTTTTTATCTTGTTCTTCTAACAACAGCAGCAGCAAAGAGGGGACGTGGAGGCAGAGATGGTGGTGTAAATTGATTCCAGGGCCACTGATCTTGATTCCTGAATGATATTGCCTCATTAAGGTTCTATGCTGTCTGCTGGGTTGGTGTTTGATATGACTCATTACACAAATAAACAGAGTCAGATTAAGGCTCCAGTAATATTTATGGTTTCAGTTTATCGGATGAACAGCTTCAGTAACAGAAATGATAAGAGAGATGCTTTTAATTTATTCAGTCACATTACAAATTATGTTCTTAACCCATGATAACCTCCCAAAAAAGTATTCAACTCATTTCTTGTGGGGAAGTTTTAGGTATTTATTTATTTATTAAAAACATTCATTATATATTCTTTCCAAAAGTCTTTTCATAAGTCTTTTTTTCTGTCTTAAACTTTTTAAGACTGCAGTTTTCCCAAGGTGGAGGAAAAAAAAGGATACACTTGATGTAAACTGTAGAACTGGATGTGTATTCATGGAAATGCAAACGTGTAAATATGCAGTGTACAGTTTGTAAAATATATGACAAGACTATATTTACTGAGGCACAGAGGAGGTTTATTTGTATTGATGGATAGTTTTACTCTCCGGTGTACTGAGTGCAATTGTCCACGACAGCTTTTTATGATGCGTATTATATTCATATTATGTTGACACTGTTGTAAAGGTGTTAATTAAATTATGCTTTAACACCAGGTTTATAGTTTGTTGTTAGTGGTGTTGCAACATAATGAATTGTAGTCAGACATATTTCCCTGTGTTCTGAACACTTTATGTAAAATTGTATGACAAAACCTTTTTGATCATTTTAAATATTACTGTACTATACTGTATATTACTGTCCTGAACTGCATTAACGTAATGACCTTGGGCGTGATGGAGTGAGGAAAAGACCAGCTTCAAATTTTAGATGTGTCAACCAGAGGTCATCAGCCCCGACCATTGGGATGAAATTACAGGTCATTTAGATTTCTCACAGTTATAGGTAACATTCATATTTTATTTACCGTACCGTATACAAGTTTAAAAAAAAAAAAGAACTGTTTTAAAAATCATGAACAATGTGTCTCCTGCATAAGTTATATTTTTTTTAAAAAATGTTTGAGAGATGAGGTTTTAATAAGGATTACTGAAGCCATTTTAAATCATGGGACATGTTGATATCGCTGTCAAACATGAACAAGCACACCTTTCCTGCATGAATCAGGGAAAAACATCCTGATTTATGGAGTAAATCTTGATTTGTCAGGTTCAATAATCTCATTTCCATTCATGTATATGAAATAGTCACATGTAACTTGAGCTGTCAGGCTTAATTGCCTTGTCTCACAGCTATGAAACAAGTACCAAAAATTGAGAATAGCATCAGTTCAGGCAGGTCATGATGTCAACTTGGATCAAAAACATCAGATGTTCTTTGAGCCAGGTTTGTCATTCCACAAAGGCACACATTTAGAGACTACACACGTGATGACAACAAAAGACAGATTGCACAAGATCTTTCTCTTCTGATCATATAGTGTGTGTTGTGCACTCAAGAGGAGATCATACACTAATGGATTCTTCAGCAGAGTATCAGCTACTTAAGGATTAAAATTTAAAATCTCGCGTAGTAAATCGTGACTTTGGTGTAAACAAACATGACGGACTAACAGGTAAAAGCAACAATGGTTGTTTTCGGCCTCTAAAATTAAAAATTATGGAAAAAGTCAAAGTGAGTAAAGTTGTCACAAGTATTACAGATAGATTTCTTACTTTCTCTTCGGTTGGTCAGCTGAGTCAGCTCGCGTCTTGATTGGCTTTGCTCTGGTACACATTGCACACTGTTCCTGCTTGGCTCCGAGCGCTCCACACTCTACGGGATTTTTAGTTACAAATATCACTCTCAACATGCCCCACACCCTCTAAGCCCACACCACAGGAAAATCACACACAATGTCATCTGCAGACATCAGACAATTGGGCCTTTGCTGGTTTTGATCATGTAGGGGAGATTGGGACAAAAATCAGCCCAATTATCCTGTAGTGTGTACCCGCCTTAAGTTATCATGCAAATGATATATAGTGGTCCTGACTGACATAAGGATGTGGATGATGACTTTTTGTTTTTATAGCTCTTTTAAAGAGGATTTAGTATTATATCAATCTGTTCCACAGGAGCTTTAAACTGACTCACCATTTTCCACTGCTCATTTAGATTGTTGTGCGGTCTAATGTAAATTTAACTTTTCTTAATTCCAGTTGTTAAACTGTTATCAAAGATATCAATCATTTGGTTTTATTAGAAGTTTTCTTTTTTGGAAGTTAAGCATCTATTTGTGTCACTGTTGTATAGCTTGACTGAGTAACACTGAAATCTCTTTTCAAACAGCAGTCTGTAAATACAGGAGCATCAAGTAGAACCATTCTGTAGCAGTGCGCTTAATGTTCAACAGATTACGATCAAGTTGTGTCCTCGTTCTCTCTCTCTATCAGACAAGGACATGAGGGCAAGGCAGACACAGACGCAGACAGACCCTCCCCAAACACACACACACACACACCCCTCCCACACTGTAAATGAGCAGCGCTGGTGTAGATCAACTCCTGCTGGCCAAATGGGTTGTGTCAGCTCACAGAGAGCATCATCATCACACTGCTTAGTTTAGACTGGCACTCCGCTGGGAGGAGCAAGCTAATGCATTACAATCCACAGACACACATGGGACACGCACGCATCACAGAAAAATACACACACACACACACACACACACACACACACACACACACACACACACACACACACACACACACACACACACACACACACTGCAATAATGAGATTCAGAACATCAGAGGGATGGAGGTAGCTGCAGAGAGGTGGACAGAGGTTGGACAGAATTTACATACATTGAAGAATAAAGTCAAGTGAAGGCTGAATTACCTTGAGACCTCACTGAGCTCCACAGCCCCACCTCTCTCTGAGGCACACACCCACACAGGTGGACACTCACTTAAAAATAACTAAGGTACAAATGACATCTTCTTACAGACAAGGGATACAAAAGGGATTTTTGTCGCAGATTTCTCCTCTGTCTCCTCTTCTCTCTGTCTGTACAGCTTTGTGATCCAGCACAGGGCCCTGGTGACTGTGTGAGTTTAATGGCATACTGATGAGGTCAAAGAGAGAGGAGAGTCAGGTTAATTGGCAGCTGCTCAGCAAATCTCAGGTTGAATGATGATTACAAATCCTCCAAAATGTTAAGATGGGGGGTGTGGGATAGGATAAATATAGTTCTTAGTGAAGATGAATGGGAATGTGGAGCAGTGTGACGACAGAGAGAGTCTTCCCAGGAGATGCTATCTCTCAGAATTAGGTTATGATACCGTACCAGATAGAGGAAGGGACAATTATATCATCTCCTCCCATCCAACCACATTAAGTGATTGATAAAAGCCCCGTGGGCTCAGACTGCTGTCACCAGGATCAGAAAAGAAGTCAAGGGTGAATGTAACATTCAATCACAAACAATGACTCAACTGAGCCCTTTTTTCATGATGTTGACGGGAAGCAAGAGTGGAAACGATTGATTTCTGTAGTAAATGTTCTTTTTAGCAGCAGTTTTTCACTTGTTGGGCTTCACGTTTGAGTAATAACGCCAATGCATTCATTTTATCATTCAGTTATGTTTTGGCCCTTCCTTCCTTTTCTCTTTCTTACACGCCTCCACAGACTCCACCCTGCATCTTTCTTCCCTCTATTTACGTACAGGTATTGTTGAATGTGGCAGAATCAGAACAAACGTTTGAGTCCTGACATGCTGTGGATCTAAGACCCCCTTTACTCAACATTTCATCTGAAAACGTTAAAACGTTGTGAAAACGCAGGGAAAAAAATCTGCGTTTACACAGACATGCTGATGGATTGAAAACGCTGTAGTAAGCATACCAGGCCTGTAGGTGGTGCTATAACTGTCTTGTTCAGAAGCCGCTTTTGGGAGATCTCCACCAAAGTAGAGTTGAGCCGGTCATCTGGTGTATTGGGGAATACTAAGTTAAAAAGTGGAGCAAAAGATGCACATTTTGTTGAAAGACAGTCAGCAGATACAACAGATTGTGCAGCACAACACGGTAGTTCACGAGGATCGTAACAACGGTACTGTTGTCCTGATGTATGCGTGTGCGAGGCAGAGTGTGACGTCAGCGTTTCCACTGAAAACGCCGGCTTACTTTTTACACGGCAACGGTGTCGGGAGCGTATCAGAAAAATCCCACTCTGGAGGCCGTTTTCAAAAGTTTGCATTTTAGGTCGGCTGAAACGCCGTTTCTATGTAAACGAGAGGCTGAAACGCAACAAAACTTTTGCGTTTCACCCTAAAACCATTGTCGTGTAAACAGCCCCTAAGGCTTAATTGATATCTCTGTCAATTCAGCCTGATATGCATTGTAATTTTATGCATTTGCAGGGTTTCAGGTATCACCACCTACACTGATTTGGGGGCTGTACATTTAATCTCCTCCACTCTCCTTTCTTTGCAATGATTGAAGAATGATCATCTGCTCAACACTTATCGGGTACATCGTGGATATCACTCCCCCATATTTAGAAATCATGGTGTCTATGCAACAGAAGGAGTGGGACCATAGACTGTTATAATATATACAACATCATAGATGTAGTGTCTATGATGTCATCCATTTAATTCTAATACAGTTTTTTAAACTTACAGTCAGCAGGGGCCATACTGGAAATGCTGAACACAACTGTGAATCGAGTCAGCCATATCCATATACGAGAAAAGCTTGTAAGTTTTACTTGAAAACAAGGGTCATACAGTGTTTGCTGGTGGAGCAATTAACTTTTCCAACCTCAACCTTACTTCTTCATTTTTAGACTGGAGGTTGCACCTTGAATTGAACCAGGAACTTGAGATTTGATATGTTAATGAAACACACTGCCACCTAAGGTTAGGTAGAGTATTGCAGGTGCTAGAGCTCAGCCTCTCTGGCATAGCTAGAGTCAGAAAGATACAAACGAGATTTAACACAAGAAAATGAATCTACCCACTTGATAATCCCAGTGATATGCTGGGTCTGATGTCCATCTGTCCCAATCTTTCCAAACTAGGGTGACCATACCATCCCGCTCTTCTGCGTCACTGAGCAACGCCACGAGCTCCGAGTGCACAATCTTTAGAAAACAGTGAAGCCTACCATAACATTACAGGCTAAAACAATAGGATGACCGCAGCTAAAGTTAGCATCCTGAAGTTAACAAAGAGACAGGGGGGACACTGAGGAAAAGCTCTTACATCTGCTCCAGAGCACACAGCATTTAAAATACTCACATTTCCAGGGTTCGAGGTTTGTTGGCGGATGGTTGGTAATTCCCCTGGATTCAGGACCAGTCTATTCGCTAGCCCTCTGAGTGTAGCTGGCACATTTCCTTGATAAATGAACTTTGGCCACTTAGTCTTGTCGTCTTCCGAGATGTGAAGCTTGTGCATGGAACTATGTGGCTGTTTACAGCCAAAAACAGAGCAGTAAAGGCTCTTCAACTTTGGCATTCTCCTCCCTGCTGCTGGAGGCATTTCTCTCCAGCAGCGGGGAGGGGGTTCAGGGGTATCTGCTCCGGTGGACCAATCAGGTCAGACTTGCTCCTGATTGGTCAAAAAAGGGAATCGCTGATGTCGGCAAATCCCCAAAATCCAAACAGCTCGTTTTAGGTCAGGATTTCACATTCACAAGCACTACTAAGTACAGGTTTTTTCCGTTAAATATCACATTTTGTGGGCTGGGAGGAAAGCCAAAGACCCACAAATTTCACTAAAAGACTTAATATAGTGATTTTTGCACAATATGGGACCTTTGAAAATTGATACCTTAAAGAAAAAGTTGTTCTTGTCTATATATTATTTGTTTCATGTTTTCAGATAAATATAAATTTCAGTTTTTAAAATTTTCTCTAAAAAAACACATTTCCACCTTTAACTCACTTTAAGAATATCTGTGGTAGTTCAGCGCTGAATGTTGTAACTACTGCACTGACAAGGTTTGGATGTGACAGCAGCACAGCTGTGATAATATGTCATATCTGTAAGATGCTTTTATTGGTCTGGCTTGAAAAAGTGAAAGTTTGCTGTTGAATGTTCAGGGACCCATGAGAAAGCCTTTTTGAATGAAGATAAGAAGTTTTCTCAAAAATATAACACAGGTTGTTTTTCTGTCCCATTTGCATTATTAAAATGCTGCCAGTTGTAACTCTATAACATGTCAAACAGTAGGTTTGACACATCCTCATGTCTCATTATCAAGATGGCTGTTAAAATTTTTATCGGCTGATCAGAGCCCGCCCAACAAAAAACAGCTGTTTTCTGCTGATGGAAATAAAGTCCAAGAGAGGAGAGAAAAAAACTTTTAATCGGTGGGTCACACAAAAAGTTCTGAGCTGAAAGCTGCTGAGAGACTCTGTTCTCATGGTCATCAAAATGATTAAACTTTGGAAATTTGAGTTCTTTTTTTCTTTTCTTTTTTTGAGTTCAAACATAGTTCACATCATATTCATCATAAGCATACTAGTTTCTCAATCTTTCATTAGTGTAAAAATATATAGATATGGAGGCCTTTTTATTAAGCAAACACAGCAAAAAGAAAAAAAGAGGATTTGGTTTCAGTCGTGCCACTGTTAAATGTAGAAAAGACCATCTTTAACCTTGCCATAACCTTTAATCTGAGGCATTAAAACCCACAATTTGTTTTAACAGACAGGGATATTTGACAATACAGTGTTATGCACTGCAGGGTACTTTTTTATGTTTATTTATAAATAAATGTCAGGAGTAGACGGAAACCCACCGCACACTCACTGGGACAAAGGTGCAGATAGACATTTCAATGAATAATATGCAAACAAGCTCTTCACCTTAGATCAGCTGTAACCTGGGTGTGCTGCTTTTGCTGCATTTTCACAGTCATCCATATGAATTTTTTTGCCTCCTGCTCAGAGGCTCCCACGCCACATCCTCACGGCGTTTGAGAAACATCAGGAAACTCTGTCTGCACCATTCCCCTGTGGAGACCTTATCAGTGAGAGGTGTGTGTGTAATGGCGTTTTGCAGCCTGATCCTGCAGGGGTCACACCGTCTGGAGCAAACAGAGAAAAACAACAACGGAGGAAGAGAAGCAGAGAGAGGACAGGGGGGTTAAAGGAAACGGAATTATGAATTGCATGGTTATTGGCCTTATCATGCTTACACGCTGGCTTTCCTGTGCTATGCCTTTCAGCGGGGTTTTGTTACTGAAGCATGGACTTCACAGAAAACAGGAATACACAAAATATATCTAAAAACATGCAGCCACATTAGACTGCTGTTTGATTTTTGTTTTGTCTTGGTAGAAAATGCGCTTTAAGTCTGATCTCAGCAGCTTCAATTTTTCCTTTTCTCTCTGACTGCACATCTCCCCCCGACACCACCACCACCACACAAACACACACCAACACCCACACACACAAAATGAAATGTAGAATTTTCAGAATACGTCCCACATCTCTCCACCCACATCCCCTTCCACACAGAGATAGCAGCACATGTATAATTGCAGTGTGCAACAGTGCGCACCTTAGAGGAAATAATTACCACCATAAAAAGAGCAATTACTAACCTGGCAGAGAGTTGCAGAGGATTTTAATGCTTCTGCCAGTAACGTCTGCTCACACAGCGCTCTTTGTTTGTTTGACTAATGGTTTCTTTTGAAGGAAAAACAAGCCACATTCACCAATACTAAAACACTGTCTGTTTTTTGCACAAACATTTAGTCGCAAAAAACACAAGCTTGCAGGTTCAGTGACAATCAGCCTGAGCAGTGAATGCTGGGAAAGAGAAAACAGAGGCTGAAGGTTAATGTGAGTTTTGATTCATGTAACCAAACATTAAAGAGCGTTGGAAGAATTGACTGTTGAGAGAGGCCTGCGACAATTCAATACTTAATATCCAGTTTTGATTAGCTCGTGTGTCATTTGAATCCCTTTCATCTGCTCTGTATAAACGCTTGCCAGAACTGGCTGCCAGCGAGGGACACTTATTCTTTTTCCTCTTAAATGACATTATGTGAGGATCACTAAAACGATAAGAAGACCGCGGAGAGCGGGGGGCTTTGTGATTTGCATTACAACCGCTCAGCTCAGTGTGCACAAAATGAAAAGATGCATTAAGGGGGATACTTTAATCGGGTACATACACCATTAGCAGAAAAAAGGAGAAATAACTGCTGTTTGTTTTTTTTTCTTTACAACTACCGGCTGAATCACTCTGCAAGAAAATTAATCACAATATGCTCGCTGCCTGCTGCAGAGAATACAAGCATCTATCAAAGTCACGTCTGGTCCTGACGACACCTCACTACTCACCAGACATCTCACAACTATTGTCTCCGGGGCTAAATACGCATATTGATTTAACAAGACAGCCCCTGGGGATTATCACTGGGCATCATATCCTGTGAGTAATTGCTAGGTATTGACTTAAAACTAACCCACAGTCAAACTAAGCATTTAAGTAAGGAGTAACAAGTCCTCAGTCATGTTACAATTCCACTCTCTAAAATTCAAGAAGATCGGTGACTTTCAAAAGGAGACTTTATAAAAAAAACAAAAAAAAAAACAAAATCTGAATTAAATGGTTTTAGATCATGGGAGGCATTTTGCAACCCCTTTATCAGTGTCTCAGGGTCCCCACCCCCGCTTTATACCACCACTGATGTACATAGCTTCCAAAATGATGGCACAATTATTCCAGCAACACAAAAAATGAATGAATCAAATGCAAATAGTCAACATAAAAACATTTAAATGAACCACAAAAAACAAAAAACGTTTCATCCAAAAATGGTGAAACTCAGTGAAAACAGTGAAAAAAAATCTGCGTTTACACAGAGACCCTGAGGGACTGAAAACGCTATAGTAAGAATGCCTGGCCTGTAGGTGGCACTATATTTGTCTTGTCCAGAAGCTGCTTTTGGTACATCTCCAGCAAAGTAGACTTGAGCCGATCATCTGGTGTTTTAGTAAAAACTGAGCGCAGAAGTGGAACAACAGATGCACATTTTGTATATAGACAGTCAGTAGATTTAGCAGACTCAGCAGCACAAGCACAACATGATAGTCTGCGATGATCGAAACAACGGTACTGATGTCCTGTTGTTTACTCTTGCATCAAGTGAAGCACAACGTCAGCGTTTCCACCGAAAACGCCGGCTTACTGTTACACGGCAACTGTGTTGGCAGTGTTTCAGAAAAATTCAATTCTGGAGGCCGTTTTCAGAAGTTTGCGTTTTAGGTCGGCCAAAACGCTGTTTTAAAGACGCTGTATAAACACAAGGTCGAATCGCAACAAAACTTCTGCGTTTCACCCTAAAACCATTGCTGTGTAAACAATGGCCCCTGAAATGCAATGGTAACACCCCCCATCCAACCGTAAAGCTCTAAATGCAACAAACACATCTACATTATGGATGCAGGGCATATAAAAAATGAGAGTCTTATAACTTTATCTTCGATCAATTGTAAATTGAAATGTTGTTCTGAATTCCTATTGAATAAATAAAAAATGTCAGGTATAATTTTACAGTTAAACTTAAACTATTACATACACATTCCTGCTAATATTAGACTTTGACCAAGTGGGAGAATCCCTCCACCACCTATGCTTTAACATTTTCTCTGTGCTTTGTAAAGTTCACATGCCAGCTAACATAATTTTTACCTTTGTCTTCTGTGCATCTTACAAATGCGTGTTTAGTATCTACATGGCTTGCAGCAAGAAAAGGAATTGACTCATACCAAGTTGAATTAAATTTGGACCTCATTCAGACATCTTTGACAGCAACCTTGATAGAGTGATGCGTACCCATGCGCCAGGTAGGGGTTTGCACATGTGTGTCTGCCAAGCTGGGTTGCCAGGCCTGGTAACACGTATCCTGCACAGTACATATTAATGAACCTTTAATTGGTATCAGCATAAAAAAAAAATCAGGAGGAGTTACAAATTGGGAGTACAGCGGGAGAACAGGTTAAAAGAAGGGAGACTCCCACAGTAGTCAGGAGTGTTGGCAGGTATGCAAACCTCTGAAAATGCCTCTTTGCTTCCACATAGCGATACACATCTCTTGCCTTCCAGCAGCTTCTGGCAACCTCCAGTGTTGAAAAGTGAAGCCACTGCTGAAGTGCTAAAAACAGCAGTTCCTCAAGTATCCCCTTGAGGTTGACTGTAAAAGCCAAGGAATTTCTGTTTGGTTTGTTTAGAATTGACTGAAATTGACACAATAACCTGAGGACTGTAATGGAGAGTGGGAAAAGTGGCCAGCGCAACAAGGACTGCAGCCTCTGTAGTACAGGCACATCTTTAAATCGCAAGGCAAATGGCACCCCAACAACTTCTGCTCTTTGGTTTGGTCCTTGGTGTAAGACCACTGGAAGTTCAAACATCTCAAACATTTTAAATCCAAACACTGATTCATACACCTTAAAAAATGTTTACATATATATTTCAAACCTGTTTTTCATTTAGTGCATTGTACTGCCTTAAATAATGTGGGTTCAAGGAAACTGAAACATTTCTGGGCCTGAGAAAAATATCCTGAAACTTTACTGATCTAATTACTGTTCCATCTCAAAGGTTAGGATTATGGGTAAAATATTTCACTAACATCCTTAAGTTGAAATGAATTGACACTATTCTATTAAAAGGTGAACTGCAATTCCCCTGATGACCCAAGAGTAGTATCCTCTGCCATCCTCATAAGATCACAAGAAAAAAATTACTGGTAATGACCAAAGTACAGAACAGTCTTAAGCAATAGTTAGCTCCACATTAGCTACTAGCATCCTGACGTTAGTCACTGAAGGCACTGCAGCCTTGCTGAGCCGTGGAGACATTGCTCAATACACCAGGATTTATTAATCAACTGGCAGATGATGTGACAAATAACATCAGCGGGGGGGAAAAAAACTGTTAGTATGTGATGTTTTTGATAGAAGGTGTTTAAAAAACAAACTCCAAACTTCTTGAGTGAGACGTGTATAAAATGTCAGTTGAATTATTTAGTGTGTCTGTTCCACTCCCTGTGATGCAGCAGCACCACAGTATGTTTGTTTAGATGTGACTCGGAGGTTGGGAGGCAGGCCAGGCTTTAAATACTACAAGAGCACACTCATGATCACATTCCCACGATGCGGCGTGCTAACAGATTGCATGCTGGGTTAGAGAGCGATCAGCATCACTCCTGCTCGCGGTTTAAGTAACACAATCTGGTGTCTAATTTCAAACAGCTGTCTGCTCCGCCACAGGACAGGAGCGGGGGCGGAGGGCCAGAAACACCTTGATGATTCATGGCCTGCGAAATGAAGATGAATATTTTATATAAACTGGCATTAAGAGGTTTCAACATAGTCATCCAGATCAAACACAACAGCCTGGCAACCTAGTTCTCCTCTGTCTGTGTGCGAGGCTGCAGGCTGTAACACGGTCAATTATGTGGTGGGCTGGCGTAGAGTCGGGGTTTAATATGCATAAGGAGCTTTTGTTCTTGCTGATTTTAATGAAACAAGCTAACATATACCTGTGTTTGAATCAGCAATGGTTGGGTTTATTTGAAAATGTGTTTAACTCTGAACACATCTATTCCCCCTTTTCAGAGATTACCTCAAAAGAATTTAATCCATCTTTGAAATGATGAACTAAATGAAATTTCTGTCTTGATTTAATATTCTTAATCTTGTTAACTAATTTTACAGTGAACATGTTTATGGAAGCGTACATACGTGGTACCACACAGCATGTGTAGGCCGCCATGTCTGCTCCCTCTCTAACTAGGTTTGCAGGGGTAAATTGAGTGTGTGACTGCGTATAATTCACTCTCAGAACAGCCCCATTTCCCTCTGCCCGCCTGCTTGGTCACACTGATTCAATGCACCAATAGCAGGAAAAAAATCCATACCAATAAATTTCACCTCCAAGGGGTTGCATGTCCCATCAGCCTGGGATGCCCCTGCTGGAAAGCAAACCATAGATGGTTAACCACAAGAAGCAGGCGGCCATCACCCCTCAGTGCAGATCTCAGAGTGCTTTTACCCTTTTTGTCCTTTATGGATTATTGTTATGGTTACTTGACCCAGGACAGCGCCTTCTGAACACATCCTCCCACACTGTCACGGTCATCAGTGTGTTTGTAATGTGTTGTGAAATCAAGGCACACTCACAGTCATGACTGTGCTGGTCATCTCTCCGTAATGGCCCAACGTCTTCTTTATGATTGATTCTGCTTATTTGACGTTGCATCTCGACGAGGGTCACAGGCCAGGCTCAGATCAGCGGCAACAGTCAGACTTCAATACTCATGATGTGATGCATGCACCATTTCTACACGCAACAGTCAGGATTCTATACATAAACAGTCCCTCCACACACCATTAACCTGCCCATGGTCTTCATGTCATTATCGATTCTCAAAGGCTACATGGGCTGTAAACATTCCTGATGCCCTTCAGAGATATCGCTCCTAATCATCCCAGGACACTCTAAGGGAAAAAAAGCTTTACTATGCAGAGAGGTGCACTCTGTAATCTCATGCATGCCATCTTTTCATGTTCACCCATGTGTGTGCGTTTCGTGTCGGTGTGGGTGTTGCATGCAAAATGGCCGTTTGTTGACAAAAATTCTCTGCTGTTACTGAAACACAGCCACTTTCACAGTGAAGAGCCACTGAGGGAAACAAAGACAGCCAAAGTGAGAGCTGAGTGGTTCAACAATCTGTCTCTGCGGTTTGGCCATTTTTTAGACCAGAGCGACCGGCGCTCTCTCATCGCTCGGCTGCGATCCCTCAGAGCCCTTATTAATATTCACAGACAAGATTAGAGTTTAGCAAAACATTATCACTGCTGATTAACTGGGGATTGCAGCGAGGGCCAGATTTTCCCTGGCATTTCAATTCATGTTTTGATTTTGTGAGCATGTTGAACTGTGGATACGGTGCCTCACCAAGGCTCTAATTAATGATAATGAGTCTAAGTGCACAGAGCGTGATAACAGCAGGGTCCCATTCTTTGATTTCCTCCATATGCCTGTCTAAACCAATGTACTGTAGTTCAGCTCCTGTCAAAGCAGGCCCTGTGATGGGGTTACATGGGGCTAAAGATACAACAAGAAATAAAACGACTGTAGCTTGTGCCTAACAAGAAAATATCAGAGGTGCAGTTTTTGGTCTGGAGAGAGCAGAAGAAACAAGTTGTTAAAAATACATTAACACATTAAACAAGCAAATAAAGCCAATGCAGAGGAGCAACAAGCAGCTGCAGTTCTTCAAGTGTCCACTTGAGGCTGACTCAAAAAGCAAAGAATCCCCATTTGGTCAGGCCAAGTTAAAACCACTGTCTGTATAATACATTGTTGTAACATCCATGATGTCACCCATCTGTTTCTGATAAATCACCTTGAAGTGAATTATCAGCATGAGCCATAATGAAAACAAGGAAGTATTTAGCCCCGTTTCCACCAAGCAATTCATTTCCGTTTGTCTCATGCATTTTACAGCATTTCCACTGACTAATCCCTGACAGGCCCCAAATAACTGAAACAAGCCGTCCCACCTTTTGGCACCCTTCGGTAGGGGTACACCGATCTGATCTTGAGAGGTGGAGCTACAACACTGCAGACTGTTAATTGGTTGAAAAAATGGTCACTTACCCTGTGACAGCGGCTGCATTTCTCCTGGCGGCACACAGTCTTCTCTGAAACAAAGAGTGATTGCACTTGGTATCAAAGATCCACATGCCAATCACAAAGAGGACAAAATGCTGGACATCTTCCATCATTGCTCTTTATTTACTGTGTCGCACATCCAGTTTACCACAAGGGGGCACGATTAGCTGTAGAAACGCAGACAGTACCAGGCTTGACCGAGCCAACCGATACCAAACGGTACTGATACGGTACGGTACTAAACCAGACTGCTTGGTGGAAACAGGGCTTTTGAGCCCCCATACTAAGAGCTAGAGGGAACCTGACGGCCACCTGAGCTGCGCCGCGCCTCTGATTGGACAAACTTTTCATATTGATATCTTCTAAACTGCAGTTTCAGAAAAAAAAATCACTCCCATACAATGTGGGCTGTTTGTGAAATAAGATACTTAGACTGATATCAAAAATCATGTTTTTGGCCTGGTGGGTGTGTTATTTCCTGTACTTCAGGAGCCAACCTCAACTGGACACTTTACCAACTCCAGATTTGAGCATTTCCTATCGTCTTTATTTCTCACAGCTGAAGGTTTTTGCTTGTTTACAGGCTGGTTCGAGGTACGTGGCTTATTCGTTCATGCCCACACTATTCAGAGAATACATTTTTCATAATGCATCCATTAGGATAACATAATGGACAAGAGCTACACTTAAATTTGCATTATTTGATGGCAAAGGTGGTGTCTTTGACTACAAAACATGTCTCTGCTCTAAATCTTTGTGTGTTATGAGGTAGATCAAAAATAAGAATGAGTCTGCATTTCCGATATGGGAAATTAGCATTTTAGACCTGAGCTGTTTTTTGAACCAGGCTGTACATATTTTTTTTTTGTGCCATTAAGTCTTTTTTTTATTGGCTTGGTGTGTAACATTTAGCATTTCTGCAAAGGCTTAATATTTCTAAACTCAATGTTGCCCCTTGGTTTTACACTAACTTAGATTTTAACTCTGTTACTCTTTAGCCTTTATAGGTAAGTGTTTTGCTTCCATCTAAACTTAAGAAAATAAAAGTTTATTTATCATACTGAGGGGTGTATGCCACTTCCTGCAAGACATTTGGAGAAAATCACCAGTCCACATGCAATCCACACCATACATGCTTCAGTAATAATTTGGTGAGGGCCAACCATTGTGAATTCTAGAAATGAACGATAACTGCATCAGTCAGCCTTTTGTCTGTATTTGGATCCTATCTGCTAGCTTGTTCAACATTTATTTTCATTTACTGCTTAAATATATTTGACTCTTAAAAATGAGATGAAGATAAGTTTTAGCAGGTTTTTCTCAGCCCGTATTAGAGTTAGCCCCACTAGCTTGACTGTTTTTTTTTTTGGCTGTGATGGTTGTTCTTTTTGGGCATGTTTTTTCCTCAGACTAATCAAAGCCTGAGACAGGTTTCCATCCAGCTCATGAAGTGACATACTTGATAGATGTCCGTGTATTTTGTGCTGACACTTTGTCATTAAAGGACCAATAAAAAAGGAAAATGAGCAGCGATGGAAGATGAACGGGTAAATGTCTCTCTCTCCTGTGAACATGGCTGACTGTGTTATCACGGCTCGCTTGAAATCCATATTCCTGTTATAGATGATCTCCCTTAAGTCCTCCATTAAGGTCTCCAGAGCGATGACCCTCGTTATATTTAATGTATATCTTAAGCTGTAGTTAATACCACCACATTACATTACCAGCTTTATTAGATAAAACTATTAATGCGTACACTGTATGAGAATGGATGATAGCTTTAGCTTAATACTGAGGGCCACTTGTCATGTATTGATTCATGGTGAGAACTGTCCTCTCTTCAATGAGCTTTGACCACGCCGAGGTGAGTGTCTCTGTATTTGTGTATTGTTGTGCGAGTGTGTGAGTGATGCAGCAAATTGTCCATTTGCAGTATATCCGATGGGCTCAGGGATGTCATTAGTCACAGCGTGCTCATTCTCATTAAATGGCCCAGTCGCCATGGCAGCCTCACAAAGGCCAGCGCCGCCCCCCCTCCCGGCACACAGAGAGTGACAGGCCAATTAGAGCAAGGCGCTGTGACATGCAGTCTGCTGTGATTACAGCTCTGAGGAGAGAGGAGCCAGGCAGGGGACACCGTACACCGCCAAGGTCCCAACAAGATCCATCTCCAAACAAACACAGTGAGCGAGGCCCTGGAGGTCATGTCTGCTCCCATGGCGTCGCATCCTCATCCCGCCATTACACCTGCCATCAAGAGCCCGTAGCTGCCAAACCGATGAAGAGATCAGTACAAACTACAACACCCAGGGGACTTTCAGCACAAATCAGTACCACGTTGATTGTCCACTGTTAGTCTGAGCTGGAGATCTTCACCACCTGTCGCACAACAGACATACGACTCTGCTAAAACCCTCTCAAGTCCATGCCTTTCAGGGAGAGTCATGTGACTGTTCTGTAAAATCCAAGTCACAGAGACACAGCAGGACATTTAAAATACTCTCAGTGATGGCTGTCAGTTTTCCTCCCTAAGATGCATTCAAGGTGTAACGTACAGAGCGTACAGAGCGTACAGAGCGAGGGGGAGAGGTTCACATGACTACACGAGACGTAAACACATGGTTTAAAAATTCGAGCATAGAAACTCAATTCTTCATCACAAGTGAAGAAAAAAGAGATTGAAAAAAAAACTCATCAAAAAATCCATTTAGCAGAAATCATGTATTCCCCATTGTCATGTAATTGTAGATTGTTACATTTTTGAGCAAATTATGGATTTCTTCACCATTTTAACTTCAGAGGTCAAATTAAATCGGTATTCCTGAGCTTGGAATCATTAAAAATCTCACAACTATCTTTCTTTTTATTTGTGGATTCATTTTTCACAAATTCCTAAAACTTGAATGAAAAAAACGTGAATTTTTCAGTCAATACCAGTGATAGATGAGTGTGGTAGTGTAAAATAGAGATACTAACAACTAGCCCCTGATGACAGACACAGAAAAATTTGCTGATATTTTTTTTTCGATATTTTTTTTAAATCAGTATTTATGCAAAAGGACTTCTCAATGTGTATATAATGAAAACCTGGTGGTAAATAAGGCCATGATGTAATGATAGATGGAATAATACTCTATATTTACCAATTCTTACTGGAAATTTTCATTGTTAGCACAGGAAAATAAACGAAAGCTCTGGCTCTTCAGTTGTCATTTAGAGTTACTGTGACAAAGTGAAACATGGACAGGAGCTTTTAATTTTAAAGAGGAGCTATTGGGGTTTTTTAGGCTTTATACTGTCCTTCTGGTACCACTGTAGTAGTTTACATGATTTACAGATCAAAACAGTCTCAATTTTTTTCACTATGATCTTTTAAGATACCAGTATTTCAGCCTCTCCCTGAAACACTTTGCTTTAGCTTCTGTCTCTTTAAGGCTCCTGTCTCCATAAACCCCCTGCTCTCTGACTGGCCAGCCCTCTGGAGGCCTATTGCGGCAAAGCTAAGGGCTGACCTAGGTGTTTAAGGCCAATGTCATGAACTAGTAAGGAGATTGAATGCAATGACCTCATCATTTCAGCAGGTCTCAATGAGATGTCAAAAATTCTTACCCTTTTTTTAAATTTATTTTATTTTTTAATGTTAATTTTTTAACATTTTTTAGAATGGACCATTTTTGAGCAGTTTCCAACTGATTTCTTAAAGATATGAACATGTAGCATTTTCAGAATTCACGACTGTAAGGTATCGACAGCCATTGTTGCCCTTTTATTTCCATGTTTAAAATATGAGAAACGATAATAGCCCCCCTTTAACAAATCAAAATACTTACATGTTGATCTACATGTTAAGGAGAAGTAAACTAACATTGTATGTACAGATGACAGAGGTTTGACGCTTGAATTAACAATTTTTTTCAATAAAGGTAGCAGGTTCAAAAAAGACAAAACTTAGGGGCCGTTTACATGACAACGATTGTAGGGTGAAACCCCAAAAGTTTAGTTGCGTTTCAGCCTCGCGTTTACACGGACATGGCGTTTCAGCTGACCTAAAACGCAAACTTTTGTAAACGGCTCCAGAGTGGGATTTTTCTGTAACGCTGCCGACACCATTGCCATGTAAACAGTAAGCCGACTTTTTCAGTGGAAACTATGACGTCACACTCCGCTTTGTGCTTCATGCATACAACAGGACAGCAGTACCGTTGGTGCAGTCGTCGTGGTCTACCGTGTTGTGCTTGTGCTGCTCAATCTGTTGAATCTGCTGACTGTCTTTCAACAAAATGTGCATCTGTTGCTCCACTTTTTAACCTAGTATTCCTCTATTCACCAGATGACCAGCTCAACTCTACTTTGGTGGAGATCTCCCAAAAGCAGCTTCTGGACAAGATAAATATAGCACTACCTGCAGGTCTGGCATGCTTACTACAGCGTTTTCAGTCCATCAGCGTTTCTGTGTAAACTGCGTTTTCACTGCATTTTAGCATTTTCAGATGAATAATTGTTGTGTAAACAGGGCCTTAAATTAGTGGCATTTTTGTTTTCTTTTCTTTTAATAAATACTTAACCCTTCTGAAACAGAACTGATCCAGAGTTATGATATAAAATATGGTCAGGTATGGAAAGAACATACAGCTGAGAGTTTAGCAGCTGCAGGCGATGTCTGCCACACGTTGAATGCCACTTAAAGCTTTTTTCCCTTTTTTTCTGTGAGCCACAATAGAGAAAATAGAAAAAAAAAAAGCAGAAGAAAGGAACACTCAGTCTGGGCAGATCGAGCCATTGGCCTCTCTCACTGCACATCCTTTGTGTTTCTGAGAGAATGGTTCAGTGCCTTTTCACAATGAAAAAAACCAGGGGGGAAAAAAATCACATAATTTTTTTCAGCACTGCTATATTCTATCGCTCCATGCAACGGGAACAGCCTCATAAAAAGCTGTAAATGTCATATTTTGATTGTAGTGTTGTATGAATTGCATTTCTACTCATGCCTAACCACAGAGATATGTTTTCTGGCATCAAGAGGAGGTGGAGATGACTGAGGAGAAGAGAAAGGCTGCAGCAGAGTAATGATTTAATTGCTGGAAAGGGAAAAAAATAACAACAGCAAAGTTAGTGATTCTACCAGTTTAAATTCATCTTGGTGTCAGTTACAATTACAACCAAATACAAGGCTACAACCAACATTAAAGACACAAAGAGTCCATATCTTCTTTCGCCCTGGGAGCTTGAATTCATTAACAGTAGATATTGATTATTTCTTCTGTTTGCACATCGAAAGACTTTCTTTTTCAAAGCATTCAACTCCAATCAAAACTCCAGCCAGCTCTCCATCCTGCTGTTTGATTCCTGGCATCAGCACATTTTATATCCTTGAGATGTTTCTTCAAAAGTCCTGTGATGACTGAGAAGACGTGATGCTAGTGTTCTAATAGAATTTTATATTACAGAATCATACAAACATAAAGACCCAATAAATATGTAATGCAGATGTACCGAGGCCTGGTTTCACTGCACCTGGGATGACCTGCACTGATAAAAGAAAACAATTGGATAAACTTAATTAATTGCTTCAATTGGTCACACCTAAATGAAATATGTTTTTTGTCATGAAGTTAATAAGTGCAATTAACACAACTGATTGAGTCAAATAACCTTAATAATTTGATTGTTCTCAAATCAACATTTTGCATCAGTCCAACTTAAAGTTTTCAGTTGTTTCAACTCAATAATTTGCAAAACCCAAAAGTAAAATCTGAAGAGGTGTTTTTGTACTTTATTGCACTGTAAAAATGTGACAAGTTGAGTTTACTTTAAAAAATCTAGGAAACCAATTGCACTAAAGAAGGTTGATACATAAAACTAATAGTCTTAAGTTGAGTTTACTTTATGTGTTCTTGTAAAGTTTACGTTACAGCCCATTGTATTTACTTATTTAAACCACAAGTGAGGAGGGAATACAGTGGATTTTAGACCCTGCTGTACTTTGAGATGTTACTCTGTCAAGGGCACAGGCTTTCTGTGCTCCACATTGCACGGACCTACTGTCTGTGCCCTGTGACATAGAAATAGAAATAGAAATAGAATATACTTTATTTATCCGCGAGGGGAAATTCAGGAGTCACCGCAGCATTTAAGAAAACAAAAGTAAGAAAGAGTATAGAAAGTGCAAAAAGGCCCATAAGAAATGAGATGACGACATCCCGTCCACCACTCATCCACCACTCTCCAGCCCAGCCAGTCTCCACCTCCACAGGGTCCAGGACTGAGCCTCCCCAGCAGTCCATTCAGTCTCTGTCTCCCGGATTCTGTCTGCCCACAGCAGACAAAGCTCCTCCAATGTGGGGCCGGCGTCCGATGTCAGCTGCGTCAGCCACATCTGTGAACAGCACGATGCCGCTGGGTTAGCACAGCTAGCTCGTCCATCCCCCGGAGCTAAATCCCACGTTCCCAACAACGATGGATGGAAGGACAGGTCCACGTTGTCACCTCCCAGCCCACATCTGAGAACCAGCACGTCGTCCTCACCTCCTCCTCCTCAGCTCGAGGGAAATCATCAAGCCCTACACTAGTTAGCATTGACATGCTACAGGCTGCTAACAGCTAATTGCACATGTAAACAATGCAGCCATGGTTACATGTAGGATCTCCAGACAAACACAGGAGAAAAGTAGTAAAAAATATCACTGAAGCTACAAAAGTTTGGCGTCCATGACCAACAATTTACCATCCAAAGTAATGACCCAGTCCAAATACAAAGATTATGAAAAGAGACGAAAAAAATTACAAGAAACGGACAAAGACGAGAGGGCTGCTGCAACAGGCAGCTACTTGGGTAGTGCCTAGCAACCATATACAAAAAGGTATGGATATGTCGTAGTTTGAAAATCAACTTGTTTAGTATTGACAGCCGGCATTGTTATTTTATAGTCATGTTTAGAATGTGGGAGGGCATAATACCCCATGTTAAGTCCTTGAAGTTGTTGGGTGATGCCTTCATGAATCAGAATTTGAAGTCCAGGACATCAGAGGCTTGATAGGATATGCAGAATTTAGGAGCCACTTTCACACTTTAAACTCATTGTCACTCCTTTCAAGTCACCCAGTGCTCTGTGGTCCGGCTCTGATGATCATGTGTCCTTGTGTGATCCTAACAAAAATCAAGAGCAAATGTGCTGAATTCTTGGCCTGAGGCTAGATCTCATCCTCTGCAGGAAAAAAAAACAGCTGATGAAGAAGCCAATTGAAACTTCATGTGAGGGTCATGGTATGAGCAAGGCTTGCCAAAAACTCATAAAAAGCAAACGGTATTGTAAGTCTATGACAGGACAGTAATCCTTGGGTGTCAATCAAAACTCGTGCATAACTGCACTCCTTCCCTTCTGTTAGTCCCTGCATGCGTTTCATGAAATACTGGGGACTTTAAGTTACGCTGTACAGTGCACTGGACACAAACTGTGAAGTGCCAAATCATCCCATTGGAGTTTAATTTTCAGAGGTATTGCACCAAACTGTTCACTATAACTGTGACACCATTGCATACAGTTTCACTGATCCAAATTTATGCAAGAAATCATCCATTTTATTTGGCAACTTACCGCATGATTGCTATAGAGAACATTCTTTCTTTTATAACTCCGTTTTCTCTTGCGGCTTTTGCTCTTTTTCCCCTTAGGACACAAAACGGAGCAAAATTTAAGATGACAGGACAAGGTGAGTGTGAGGAGAAGAAGCTTTAAGTAACTTAAAAGTCAGAACTTTAAAAAAAGAGATAGGAGAGAGTTACACAAGCCCAGAGTGAGGGTTGACAGGGATGTCTTTGAGAAGCAGTAGAGTGAGAGTCAGCGGCTTTGAAAATGAAAGGAAAAGTGTAAAGGGAGAGGGTGAGAGAGACAAAAAGAGGGAGAAGGAGAGAGAGGACAGTGGTTGAAGGGTTAAGGGCGAAGTTGGAGTCTCTGTGACAGTATCAAAGCCACAGGAGCAGCAGAGAAAAGCTGTTAACGGGAGCTCACCGTGCCTTAATCGATTGTGAACTGTGCTGCAAAGCAGAGCCAATCACAAGAGCTCCTGGAGACTTCTCTGGGTTAGAGCACTTACACGCTGTCTGCCGCCCGATCAGAGAGTCGACACAGGGAGAGGAGAGTGAAAGAGACAGAAAGAGAAAGAGTAAAAAAAAACAAAGAGATGAGGAGGGAGGCTGGTGTAATTCAGAGAGGGAAAAGTAGGACTTCAAGATTGTGGTTTTGCTTTTTCATCTCAGTGACCTTGCACGCCCTTGTCAGGAGGAGAGTGTTGGGGTGAATATGCATCAAGTGGCCTGTCTTTTGCTCAATTAGCCTGTCTCGTATGTCTCCCTGGCTTTAAACTGTCTCTCCTTCAACTTCACATAGACCTTTTTCTTACTAGCAACATGTTATACACATGACCTTTAAAGACATGTCACATGGCATCCAAGGGAGGTTTGAACATTGTAACAGAGCATGACATTTTGAACAGGATGTCTTGGACAAATCCTTCTGACATCAAACTTCTGGAAGATCTTACACAACTGAGTGAAAGCCCTGCAGAAACATCTCTGATACAATGTCTGTCATAAATAAATTCCAGTGGAAATGTAAATAGCTGCAGCAAAGCAGTGATCTAGTTCTGTCCTCTTCATTAACGTGTTTGATTCCATTTTCCGAGTTTTGACATTATAACTGCCTCATTAGTGGAAACAACATGCAAAACATCCACTAAACTCAGCAATCCACAGGCTGATGTGACTTGAGACAGAATGAACTGACAGAGCAAATAATGCCTCTTTATCACAACTCTGGGACTCATCTTGTAAAGCTGTAAGTCTTTATGATAATTAACTTTTTTTCTTGCTCAAATTAGAAATATTTAAATGGATGCTTGCTCAGTGAAATGTCACTTTTTGGTTATTTGGGTGTGTAACAGCAAAGTCTATTAGGCTATGTATTACTTTCACACTTAGAAGGTGCTTCATATCTCTGAAAAGGCCTCTCCCCATTTTGGAAAACAATGATATTGCAAAATGACACAACAGACATTTTGGATAAACTAATCTTTTAATTAATTAAAAATCAACATATTTCATCACCACAAACGTCTTCTCTAAAATAATTCCCTCAAAGGTGTGACCTGTCGATCTCAAGACTACATTAGGGACTTTCTTGTGAATCAGATCTAATCTAGTCATCTTCTGAAAGTTTGAATTATGCTGAGTTTTGAAGCTCTAAAAATATCTTTACCTGCAGACATTTCACAGGAAGTTAAAAGTTCAGAAAATTAAATTGGGTCCAGGCTTCTGTGTCCATCCAATCTATTTAATTATATGTTTAAAGCCAACTTTGTCTCTATGAAAAGAACTAAATTTAAAAGGAAATTGCTCCCTCCCTTTGTTCCTTTTGAAAGCATAACCTCTGTACTAGATTTGCTTCATAGAGTGTAGAATAATAGAAGTTATGTTATTTCAGCTAAAAATACATGTTAGACAGAATCCAGGCCAGTCCAATCAAAATGTTTTATACATTAGGAAAAAAATGATCAGGTATTCAAAAACTGATGCTTTTGACCTTGGTACTAGGTTTAATGTAAAATATCATTAAATTGGTGTTATATAAAAATATAAACAATGGACCATATAATCATAAATAGTTAGACATCACATAATGCGCTATTTGATAATGCCTTAACATGCAACTAATAGGACTTACAAACTGTAACACACACAAAAAAAAAATTAAGTACAAATTCATTTCATTCACAACCACAAATTGTGGCTCTATAGTCAAGTTAAGCATAAAATAATATGACTCTATGTTAGTTTTTTTTCGTTCATTATTGTTGGTCAATATGGTGTTTAAGTATGTGGTTACAACCTCTATCTTTGAAAACATCTGTTTTGAAAAATTCTTTTCAATTGCGCTGAACACAAAGACCACTTAATTGACAATAGAATGAACTAAAGACAGTAGAAAAAAAACGCAGAGAACAGCAGCGATGCTATGAAAGCAGAACTTTTAGAGCTCCCACTAGTGGCTGGCTGTATGATAGGTCTTAAAGCTTGCCCTTGTCATTATAACACATGGGACATAGACCAAACTATCAAAATAATCTGAGGGAAAATAAACATCAAATATATTTTTCCTGATGCATACATTTTTTGTTATCTGTTGTAGAAATACATCTCTCAACCTGACCAGCAAACTTAAAATATTTGTTGGGTTACACAACTTGAAATAAGTAAATAAATAAATTAGTAAATAAAATTTTAAAAAAGGAAAGGGAGAAAGAAAAAAAGTTAGCAAAGTGCAGATGGCCTAGAGAGGATGTGCTCCATGTGGTTTTCCCTCGTGCTTGTGTCTGGGGTTCAAATCCCCCATGTCACAGAGTGCAAAGTTAACTCCTTTATCATATGTTTCTCTGCTTCCAGCACTTAAGAAAGACAAAACCAGGATGAGGGATCATCATTTTGCATCTTCTACAAATAACTGCTTGTTTTTAAAAAATATTTACCATTTTAGCTTCTCTCCTGATGACTTTTTTTCCCAACAAAATAACATACTCAATATGTTCTAACTCTGTCATCTTTGAGCCAACCCTGACAATAAAAAGGATTTTTCTCTGGTTACAAAACCTGCACAGGCTACTAATCCAGGGTGAGAAAACCCATTATTTTTGCTTGACTAGTTTCACCTATTACTGCATAATTTCAACATCATCACCCAAAGGAAACAGGAGTCTGGTTGAGACATCAGGCTCTGTGCTGATAACTCAAAACAGTATTGAAGGGGACCTCCAGCTGAGAATATCAGAGGAGGAGGAGGGAAGAAAACTCATCCACTACACTCTTCTTACGTGGTTTCATTTTAATTTGGTGGTGTGGTGGTTACACTGTAGGGTGCCTGTGTCTACATAAACCTGTTTCTCAGTTACTCTGCAGTGGCTGGCTCCATTTAGGATGATTTCCCACATTAAGCAGAGAGGATGACTCAAACCCACCCTCTGTCAAAATTTTGCTAGAAATAAAATGAATGAGACAGGGCAAAATGGAGCATCCTCAGCAGCTGTTTGCAAGAAATGTCATTGAGAAAGCCATGAAATGTGGTGCAACAAACAAAAAATGATTTATATAACTGCAGTAAAATGAGATTCACTTCACAGTGAAATGTTGTTGACATGCAAGACACTGAATGCACAACACAAGCACAATTAATTTTGTACGTTGCTGCATGCAAATCCATACAAAGAGTAAACAGACACACACACACAAAATCAAATTTACACCACAGCCAGTACAAGCAGTATCAGTGGATTTAACACCTCTGCAGCACTGCTTTGATGGGATGCTTCATGTGTAAGAGGATTTATTTCATGTTAATATACAAAAAGTAATGCACAACTACCACTAGATAACAGCTGACTGCCAGCTGTAACTAACGTTAGCCTGTGGCACAAGTACTCTAGCCAAAGCCTTCAACTAGTGGTGTCAGTGCCGCTTGTTTGGACTTCTTTATTGTCCTCTTTTTCATCCTCAGCGATGGAAATCAATGTTCACACATTAATAACATGTTGATGCAAATTCCCTATAATACATCAACATGCCCTGACCTTTTACTATCCCTGACTATCAGAGGACTCTGTTCAGTGAAAAGTCAAGTCAAGTTGTGCCGATGTTCTACTTGCTGATGAATAGCCTGTGAATATTGCGCCATAGAGACCCGGCATGGTATGGATGATGTTTAATAGAATGCTGAAAATGTGAAAATCCCTCCCCTGTTGTTTGTAACTCTCTGATGCTAACTTGCTATCCTGGGGCTAAACAATAAATGCCACTCACATTGGTTGATAGTTAGCTGAAACAAACCTCACTGAGCAGGTATGGATAAAGAATCGGGTCTTTGATTGGTTAGTTCAGTTTCAGAGGTCAGATGGTTCTCTCCACAAGAGCAAAGTTTTGTCTAATTACAGTTTTTTAGTGTGAGTTTCTGCTTTTTCTTTGTTTTCAAGGGACTGTGAGAACTATCTGTTTGACATGGATTGCAGCAACACCAGCAACAGCCCAGAGTTGCACGCACACTGTGTGATGACATGACTCTTAACGGTCCCATATTATGCTCCTTTTCTGCAGTTTAATATGGATTATTAATGTCTTCATGAAATGTTAGTAACATGTTTTGCTCCAAAAAGACAATAAATCAAGCACAGCAGCATTGTTTCCAGGCTCTCATAGCCCCTCTGTTCAGAACGGTCTGATTTAGTGGGCGTGACCTTCATATGTAAATGAGCCACTGCTGATACAGCTCCGCTCTTCCACGTCACTGAGAGCGGTGCCGCAAGCTCCGAGTTCACAATGTTTAGAAAACAGTGAAGCTCATTTACCATAACATTACAGGCTAAAACAACAGGCTAACCGCAGCTTAAGTGAGCATCCTGAAGCTAACACAGAGACAGGGGGGGACACTGAGGAAAAGCTCTTACATCTGCTTCACAGCACACAGCATTTAACATACTCACATTTCCAGGGTCCGAGGTTTGTTGGCGGATGGTTGGTAATGCCCCTGGATTCAGGACCAGTCTATTCGCTAGCCCTCTGTTGTACTGTCCAAAGTTGGAAAAGCAGTCGGCCATGAAGTGACAAGCACACGCATGCGCAGTTTTAATGAGTGTAGCTGGCACATTCCCTTGATAAATGAACTCTAGCCACTTAGTCATGTCTTCTTCCGAGATGGGAAGCTTGTGTATGGAACTATGTGGCTGTTTACAGCCAAAAACAAAGCAGTGATGGGGAGGGGAGAGGGCGGGGAGGGGGTTCGGGGGTATCTGCTCCGGTGGGCCAATCAGGTCAGACTTGCTCCTGATTGGTCAAAAAAGGGAATCACTGACGTCAGCAAATTCCCAAAATCCAAACAGCTTGTTTTATGTCAGGATTTTTTACCACGTACAGTGTAAAAGGTGGTGTATTTTTTAACAGTTACAAAGAACTATTGTTTAAAACCTGAAAAAAAGCTAACTGCGTCAGTTTGTACTGTAGTATAGTAGCTGGCTATATTTAGCACAACTCAACTCTGTAATCTCAGTCCTAATTTTATGGATAGACTTTGAAGTTTGACGAGACCACTGTGGTACAACTGCCACATAAGATTTGGAATGAACATTATCACTAATTAAACACATCTCAACCCGTGTTTTAGCCTTTAGCTCATATGATAGCTTTTAGTCTGTGCTGTATCACTCTCCCATTTAGCTTTCTTCTGCACTTCCGTCCTTTTTCTGTCAGTACGGCTCCAGTGTTCACTATTACTACAAAATTAATCTAACAAATTGTTTCAGCAGAGAAAAACAGATCCCTTTTCTCATGACTAAACTTCATCAGCCATTGTGGTGTTATAAGCTGCGTTTCCATTCCACCTAGAATTGTGCAAAACCTAAATATCACAACAAAAAAATAATGTGAAAACACCACAATTTTGAATAACCTCTCAAATGTCAATTAAATGTTTTTAAGCTCTCATTAAGTGGTTTTCATGTTTTGATTTTCAGGTTTTGATACTGAAAATTTTTCACAAAAGTGCAATTGAAACTCCTTTTTCACAAAAACATGTCACAGTGTCATAACAACCCACTTCCTTGACCTCCTTATACCTGTCCACTGCCACACATACCAACTCAGGCATTCCTATTTTAACAGCTCTGCTGTTAGTTATGTGTTCAGTGCTGACGTTGGTGTTTTTGACCGTGAGTAGTAAAGGCATCAAGAAGGCTGTCAGTGGGTCAGAGTGCAGCAGGAGGGAAGGGCAGAGGTGTGTGTGTGGTAGAGCAGGCAAGCTGTAAATGAACATGCCTTTAAGCATGAACAAAAAAGTAACAGCTTGACAGCTTCAATTTCAATAAATTATTTTAAAGGTTAAATAGAAGTGCCATAATAGAGCTTTGGAGAGTATGCTCTTATGTGGTTTCATGCAATAATTTACACTTTAAATGACCAATCACATGCACTGGTGCCGCCTTTGCCCCTCTTCTTAAGGAGAAGTTCACCTGCAGATTGAGCTGTTCTCCAGCCATCATCTGCACCAAGTGACAGTAAGTTTTCTTAGAGCTGTTGTGAAAAAAAAGTAAAGGTCACAGGTCAAAGCAAACAGTTTTTAAGTACAAGTAGAGTGTCATTGAAGGGCAACCGTCAATAACCAGAGCCGCCCCTTTAAATGTCAGTTGTCCTGGAAACAGGTGCAGAAATGGAGGATTTGGGGGATGGCTGAGCAACTCAGGAGCCGCTGTTTTGCAATGCCTAGGAACAACAGCAGCCGTCACCCTGTGGAGCCGAAACCGCTTCACTGAAGCACTGAGAGCTGCAAATCAAGCTAACTGGCAGGGTAAGAGTATGAAACACAGCAGACAGACCACCTGGTGGTTTAATCCTCAACTTCAGAGGAATTCAAGGAAATGACATGCAGAGGGAAATACTTCAAATCAAACTGTTCCTCAAATTGGCAAACAACATGTTTCTTTGGTGAAACACTCTCACAGATGATATTTCTACATGTTATGTTATTCATACATAAAACAGATGGAATTAACATTGGAATAGAAATAAAAGATATGTATTATTATCACCATTTCTTATCAATTATCATTTGCCATCACTGCTTCAATATAGAATTTTGTCCACCTCTACCTCACATCAGTCTGCATAGATATGTACTCTATAAATCCACCCATGACAGGTCACTTTTACTAAAAGAGGAAAAAACAAAGCATTCACGGGGAAAAGAAGACTGATGAACTCCAGATAAAAACCCCATACCTGGTGTGGACCTGTTCCATGTCTCTCAGTGGAAACTCTATTCACTACTGCCCCCTGCTGTGAAGACAAATGCCAACCTGGATGCTAACATGTCTCATACTGTGAACACACCTCAGACAGAGGCCACCAACAATGTCCCACCTTTGTTGAAGAAGTTCCCTAGAATTATAATATAAGAGAGGCTGCTTTTTTAGACAAGTAAAAGAGCAGCTCATTAAAAAGGTCAAATATGGTGTCATTGTTCTCCCCCTGAAAATTAACCAGTCTCCTTTTCTGAAAAGTTCTTCTCTCAGTTAGGATTGCCACCCCCAAAAATCTAAAAGTTCCACCAAAAGAATTTTGGTAAATATGGTGCTCAGAGGTACTCAGATTGAGCACTTGTAATTAATTTGATTTAATTACAAATCGCTGAGAAGCTGTAAACTACCTGATAAGCCTCAGTAACGCAGGAATTTCAAAGGCTGCAAACACTTCGGTGTGTCCTCCTCATCCTTTGAGTTTAAGAGTTTGAGATTTTTTTCCTCTGGGTAGAATGTACTTGAAATGCATGGAGCCCTGCGTGAGGGAAAAAGTGTCACATCTTCTGACTTATAAAACTTCTCAAAACCCATGACTCAGCTGGTTCATAAGATCATACAACATTAACACCTCAGAGAGAAGTGAAGGGTTTGGCATGTCATACTAAAACACCTCACAGGACTGCTAATGTGGCTGTGGACTCCAAACTGAGTTATTATTATCCCTCTCTTTAACCCCAACACAGATTTCCCTGTTGGTAAAGAGCAGGTATTGTGCTTCCAGGTTTAACATTCTCCCTCTGGTACCCATGTGATACATGCCAACAGCTAAAAAAACCCTTCTTTTTTCACCCTTATTTCCCAAACCCTTATTTCAGCCTCTGTCTGGAACACTTTGTTTTATCTGCTGTCTCTTTACGGCTCTCCATTCCAAAACCCCCTTCCCTCTGATTGGTCGGTTCTCTGGAAGCCTGTCAGAAGCTATAAGCAGATTTTGGTATTTGAAGCTCTCCCCTCCAGAGTGTCATGAATCAGTTTGGAAATCCTCATGCAAAAACCTCATAATTTCAGCAAGTCTTGTGAAAATCTTGTTAAGATCTCGTAAAGATCTTGTGCCATTAGAAGAAAAGACCATTACAGGCAGTTTACAGACAGATTGAGGGCATTGTTATTTTAAAGTTATTAAATAAACAGATAACAGAAAATTAAAAGAATGAATTTGTTTTTAGAGCAGATCAAACCTAATTCAGTCACATTATGAGCACGTGATTCTAGTCAAAGTTCATTATGTGTAATTTTGACTTTAGTCACGCCTATTGAAGATGATGGACGAAGGGACTCTTGCTCTAGTTTTTAAAAATGCTATGAGGAGGATCTGTTTTAATTGGACTGCCTTGCCACCTTCTGGCCCGGAGTTCCACCCACAGTGTTGTAAAAATCTGACTTTTAACCCAGTGTGTGTTCGTTTTGGAACTAATTTTCTTTGTTCAAGACAACTTTTTACCACAACGAGGTAAGGTATTAATCCATACAGTTACATAGCATTGTTGTTTGAAACGTGACAACAAGCATATGTTGTAAGTTTGTACTGTATGTCCGTAGCTGGCTTTATATAGCAATAATAGCAGCCCGGTGCTACAAGGTATCCGTAGGCTAACGTGACAAGTAAACGGTCAGTTTGTACAGTAGTTTAGTAGCCTTCCATACATAGCTCTAGCCCAATCCTGTGACACATGCCAGTAATGTGTGTCCTGCATTCAGATCCTGCCAGCACTCATCTGCCAAGCAGAGCTAACATAACCTCACTCTTCATTTTATTGACAGACTCTTAAGTTTGAACAGACCACTGCAGAATAACTGCTATATGTCGGGTGGAATGAACATTATCACTAACAGCTCTTCTCAGCTCTGCTCTTCTGTCCTTTTTCTGTCTGATAGTTAGGCTCCTGTGTCCACCATTGCAACAAAATTAATAACAGAAATTGTTTTACAGCAGAGAAAAACTAGATGTCTCCTCTCACTTCTAGACTTCGTCAGCCAGCGTGCTGTTGTCATAGAGACTTAGATGTGCTGTAAATCAATCCAGTCTTGCTCAACCCGATTGGGACGCTACAAAGAAGCTACAAAGTAGCATTTCGAAATAACTTAAATTGTCACTGTTAATCTCATTTTAAAGTGTGGATTACGATCAGGCATATATTTAGAAGGGAGCCTTTTTCAAGATCACTTTCAAATTTGTCACAGCCCCTTTAAACAAAGTTTAGAATAAAGTATCTATGATTCACATGGCTACCTAGAAAATTCCTCCCACCTGCCAAACAATTAAAGTAGGTCACAGTGATAACAGGATCTGAATGTTGAAGAGTCATCATTAACTTTATGAATAACCAGTGTACCTTTCAAAGTAAAGATAGTGAGAGAAATGCATGCCTTCAGTTTTTAAATGCAGCATAGTTTAAGTAATGCATATCTCCATTCATCTATCCGAGCTGACACCAAGGGCATCCTGTGATCTCTGAGGTTTGAACAAGGAGCTGGCATTGTCGGCTTCATAACTCATGACCCATTGTGACAGATACACATGTCAGCACTTCTGCATACACACACACACACACACACACACACACACACACACACACACACACACACACACACACACACACACACACACACACACACACACACACACACACACAAACACACACACACGCACCATCATCTGCCTCCAACAACGCCTACCACATCTGACTTTTAGTCCTATGTTTCCTACTGTTTAACTATCAAAAAAGAGCAGCTGACTTATGCAACCTTTTTTTCCTTCATTATGATCCCATTCTGTGTCATGATTCCTCCACACCACAGAGAGACCCTGCTCCTCTTTCTCCAGCCACAGCTCATTAATCTAGGGCAGCAGAGATGCAGATAAGGCGGGACAGATCAGATCCTTGAAACTTTGCGACATGCCGTATAGTTGCTGGTGTTGCTGAACTGTGGAGGCAAGATAGCTGGCGGGCACGACTTGGATGGGGACCTTTCAAATCCAATTGCGTCGCGTTGGTCCTCCATCCAGGCCTCAGCCACACTATCAGAGCAGATAACGTGCTCCAGTAAAGGTTACGACTCACCATGACATTTGTGTTGAGAGCCAGCAATCCCTGATTCCTGCAGACTAATCTTCAATTCATACAACTCTGTGTGTGTGTGTGTGTGTGTGTGTGTGTGTGTGTGTGTGTGTGTGTGTGTGTGTGTGTGTGTGTGTGTGTGTGTGTGTGTGTTTTTGTTTTCTGACTCCATACTGAAGTTGTTTATAATAAAAGTGGCTGAATCAAAACAAGAGAAACAGACAGTCGATTAAGATAGCAAAATAGGAGTCATGAATCCCATTAAAGCGCTTTCTGCCTTTGCGTATTTTAAATTCAGACATGGACCTCGGAAATCAAACCAAAACACTCCGCAGAGGCAGAGAATGGCTTTGTTGACCTTAGTCAAACGTATAATAATATAAAGAAGTGAAATCATCTGTAAAAATAACATCTGGGCTTCTTTTCCCTTGCAGAAACAAGTTTTTTTCTCGCTCTATTTAAGACAGTTTTTCCTGCCAGGAGTATTATTTAAAAAACTGCACAACATGATAGGTTTGAAAAGAAAAATCAGAAACATGATAAGAAGTCAATCACTTCAGTGTTTTATGGAGAAAGAAGACGAGGAGATTAGGGTGTCTAGAAAGGTGGTTTTGTTCATTTTAAAGATTCATCCTAGCTCTTTCAAATTTCATTTCAATCACAGGCAAATACTACAAAAACATCAATTTTCTGTCTCTGATGTGCCCACGTGTGTTTGAGTGTGCATGGGTGTGTACAAAGTGGGGTTTGGGCCAGTGCTCAGGCACCCGCACACACACATATGCTGGTTCAACAATTACTCAAAAGTCTTGCATGTGTAGGTGCATGTAATGTTTGATGTGCACAAAGACAGACTACCAGATGCTTTTATTTGTCTTTTGGGTTTTTTTTTTTTGATACTCAGCTCAGGTGCAATTCAACTGGTGTGAAAACATATCTTTGTACTGTTCACTGGCTGGATTGTGGGGTGTAACCAAGGGGCAACATCCTGTTTGTAAAAATGAAGCCTATGCCTAAGTGCTAATAGTGGCTGTTCACTGAGAATCCACTTGAGACTGGCTGCAGAAAGACTGGAAGTCACATACACACCAAGCAATAAAAACAGACTTACGGCATTGAGAGTTATATTTACAGCCTGGTTCAAAAAAATGGCTTGGGTCTAAACACTGATCACTATCGGCACACACTGTATGGTGAGTAATTTTTTTTCTAACTCTACGATTTAGAACTAATTAGGATCGTTTGATTGTCCAATCAGAGACACAGCTCAGGTCAAGTGACTGATGCACAACATCACGATGGGTAACGCTGCAATGTGTAACACTGATGTGTTACGTTACAATGTGGTACATCGTGATGTGATTTATCACAATGTGGTGAATTATAATGCATTATGTTATGATGCATTACATTGCATTAAGTTACATTGTATTAAGTCACTGACCTAAATTATGGTGTTACATTACAAATTGTTACATAACGATATGTTACCCCTTAAATCTTACGTATGATATAATGAAAAAAAAATCTTGCATTTTAGATATAAGAATTTGCATATGCCTGGTTGATCTTTTTCTTCTTTTTATAATAGTTGTGGATACAGCTTGTATCAGCACCTCTTGTGTCTTTTGGATGCCAAAAAGGAAATAACAAAAACACAGAATAATTCATCTGGAGGCTGGGAAAAAAGCTGTAATTTAGCAGAGTCTCTAATGTTCAAACCTAAAACTGGGGTCCTAATTTAAGAGCTGTATGAAGGTATTTTTGATCAAACTAGACATGAAATGATATTAAAAATGTATTACATGCGCCTATGTGCATCTATAAGTCCAGCTGTATCAGTACTTACACGATACACACGCATACACACACCCAGGACATTCATGGGACAATCACATGAGCTGACATGCATGTGTCCTGCATGTGTGCTGACCCAAATCTTGCTCCACGCTCCACATCTGTGTGTGTGTGTGTGTGTGTGTGTGTGTGTGTGTGTGTGTGTGTGTGTGTGTGTGTGTGTGCGCGTGCGTGCGTGCGTGCGTGCGTGCGTGCGTGCTTCCTTGCGTGCGTGCGCACTATCCTTGCATATTTTATGCATCATGTGTCTTGGCAGTATCTAAAGATGGAAAACACATCTTCTCTTGTTGGACAAAAGTGAAGCCAAAACATGTCTTGTGATGAGTGCTGACATTTTGCACTGGTGGACAGTTGCATTGACTGATGGAGCAGTGAAGTGATTTGATATCTCATTAACTGAAATATGCATAAAGTTATTTTTCCTTTTTCTTTTCAAGTGGGGTTGAAGAAATTGCACTAGCCACAACTAATGCTAGTGTTCTCAGCCACCTCCATGAAAGCTCCCTGGAGAAACAGTATGCAAGCTAGGCAGACTGAAGAGCCTGTGTGTGTTGCATCCAAAGTGATGCCAAACAAACAGGTGTTCTAATAGTAAAGTGCTGAAAAGATCCTGAGCAGAGTGTACACCAAAAACAAGATGAGTGCTCGAGACAGAGTCTCTTAGTTTGTTAAATCATGTGGCTTATTTGGTCCTGCCTGAGAGCACTTCATGTTTTGGCTTCACTTTGAGGGAGCATCATGTTATCCATCTTTTTGTACAGTCTATAAAAACAACATGGTCAATAATTAAATGTAGCATTATATTTTTGTATCCAATACCATAATCATTCTGTTTAAATTTAACTTTATATCATAATTTCAAATTTAACACTAGATGTCGTAGAAGTTGAGTGTTGCCAATTTTAACATCCACAAATTGAAATGTAGTATTTTTTGCATTGACTGTTCTCTGCACTACATTTATATTTCTAGATCTGTGGTGCTCAAAATTCCCATTCAAAAAAAAAAAAAAACCCGTTCATCACTTCTCTATGTCAACTTTGTTAAAAATAACAAATTATAATTAGAATTCAGTGTAAGATTGCATCTGGTACTCAATCAGCAATTTTCCCTGCTGAGGTGACCACAGTGACTCTTCTCAGTACCTCGACTGTCTCCACTCTCACAACAAAAGCCTTTTTCCTCTGAGATCCACTTCATTACCCAGACTAATATGGAGCAAAATGTTTATTTAAATGAGCCTAGATCAAATCCTTTAAAATGACTGTGAAAAATGCTGAAATGGATTATGTGCTTGCAGAAAAAAAATCACATTTGAATTAATTACAAACTAAAAGGGCACCAGAGTGGAAAAAAAATGCTCATTCTCCTTCTATTCCTTTGGTTATTTTCTCATTAGCTTGCATTTATTTATTCTCATCCTCGCCTTCTGCCCAGTGTCATCAATATTAGTCCATGAAAAACCGAGAATAATTACATTTTATCAAGATCAAAATGACAAACAAGAGCATTTTGAGTAACTGATTGGCCGTTGTTTTAAGGAGCGGGCCCATTGTGATGGTTTGATTGGCCACTGCCAGAGGAAAGACTTTCTATTAGCGATTGATTGGGCAGTGTAATTTTCTACCTGAATAGCTCCTAGGTGCACACTCACACACATATGCGCACACACACAGCAATTGTGTGGCTCTTGCAGGGGCAATCTTTGTATTATAAGTGTGTGAATGTGTGTTTCCTTTTGCTTTTAAATGGTATTCTGTGATGGGGCGTCTCAGGAGGGGGGCCAGGCTGTCAGAGTCACATGGGAGAGTCTGTCAAGTCACCTCTCATCAGGAGGCATGTGGTAGAGGAAGCAAATCCTCAACAGTGGTATCAGACACATATGATGTTTGCAAACAGAAAAAAGAGGCAAATTGATCAAATGCTACTGCACGTTACTGCACACATCTATGTGCATCTATTGATCATTCAGCATCTGGCTGTTCGATTAATTTCTGAAGGAAGGAGGAGATTTTGTCATTCGACTCACAACCTCTTCTGTGCCGAGAGATCAGAGCTTCATCCAAGACACAGGACACTCTGACCTATCTGTAACACGTCCCATTTTTGCCTTCTCATTTCATGTCTTTGATTCCTGCTCTGGTTTCATTTGCTTACTTGGAGATGTGAGAAAAGATGATTCAAGTGCCCCCTTTTGGCCCTGTTGTTACAGCCATTTACCTACCATCAGTTGCTTTTAGTAGCATACGATTTCAGATCATTTCCAATGCTAAGTCTACCATTCAAGGAATGCTGGTGAATTACAATGGGGTGTTATTCTTTTTCTTTTTTTTTCTTTTGCTTGTCAGGATCAAAGCTGTTCATCCCCACCTGTTTTCTTACAAAGGAGTAGTTTGTTATGGTAGGACAAAGGCTGGGCACAGGTGGACAGGAGTTCATATATTTCTGTCTAAAGGACAAAGAAATTCTGTTTTAAATGTTTTTCTTCTTCTTCTTCTTCTTCTTCTTCTTCTTCTTCTTCTTCTTCTTCTTCTTGCGTTTCTTTTCAATTAAACCAAATGGTTCTCCAAATGAGAAAACTGCCCACTATCTACTACATGTCAGTAAGCAGAACTACGGCTCAAATTTGTTGTTTGTTTCTTAATGTTTAACATTATCATAAATGCACAAAACAAACCATGGGTAGCTACATCTGGACATTTGAGTGGTTCGTATACAAAGAGACTGAGAGATAAAGAATTTTATATCAATCAGTGGTGAAAATACAGGAACAGAGTGTGTGTGTGTGTGTGTGTGTGTGTGTGTGTGTGTGTGTGTGTGTGTGTGTGTGTGTGTGTGTGTGTGTGTGTGTGTGTGTGTGTGTGTGTGTGTGTGTGTGTGTGTGGTCTTTTCATTATTTTCAATGGTTTAAAGTACGTACAAAAATACAAATTTGTTTCAAAGCACGACAAACTAAGGGGGAGGTTTCAGGGTACTGTTTTTGTGGAAATAAAGAAAGGCAAAGGATTATATTACAGCAGAATGATCATATTTGATTTTCAATATTACATCAAAAGTTATAACTTTATTTTTAAAATTAAGTGGAAATAAGTAAAAACCTTTTTCACAACAAGAAGTGAGATGATTTAAAGTTTTTTTTTTTTTACATCACTTCACTTCTGTCTTACAGACCATCTAACATTTGTGTTGTTGTATAGTTGTGTGGTTGTAATGATGACTCCTTCCAGTAGGTGTTAGTAATTCACTTAAACTTGAGTGTGACTTGCACAGACAAACAGGGTTAGTGCTGGGCATTGTGGGAAACAGTATGCCAGGTAGACTGGTCAGCTGCATACTGGGGAATTTTCCCAGCTCAGAAGGACATCAGGGAACTTTTGGTTTACTCCAGATCTCACAAGTTTTTGCATACTGCTAAATACGTACAGAATCCTGGTTAATCTGTAGGAACTGCTAGTGTAGTGAGTGGTTTGGAAAACAGCCATTGTGTTTAGCTGACACATAGCTGTACAACAAGATCTGATGCCATATTTGATGGTTAAAGTTGCATTGAGTTTTGACTGATGAACTTTTTGGTAATAGAAGATCATGGTTTTGGACAAAACATTAGTACATCTCAATGAATTAGAATATGGAGGTAAAGTTAATTCATTTCAGTAGTTCATTCCAAAAAGTGAAACTCAGCTAATTTCAGCTTGTCTTCCTTACTGGGTCTTGTGTTTCATATCTTCCTCTTCCGGACAGTTTGCTGGCCAGTCAAGCACAGTAATACTGTGGTCATTTAATCAGCTTGGAGTTTTGGCAGTGTGGGCAGGTGGCTTTTCTTATGGTCCTTTTCCACCAGCACGCCTTGGCCCTACTCTACTCAGCCCGACTAACTCTACTCATTTTGTGATGGTTTTTCCACTAGCCCAGTTCTTTGACCACCGGGGAGTGGGGTCGCCATATAACAGCTGGGCGACATCGTGTCCATGTCATTTTGAGCGCAACACAACAAACGCAAACAATCACCTCATCGTTGGACCAGGGAAAAACTTGACGTCATCTTTTAGTATCGACTCAGCTCGCTTGGACATTTGACTCCCAGCAGCCTGTAACGGACTGCCTAAACAGAAATTTGACATGATACCACTTACTTTCAGAGGTGAACCTATTTTAAAACTTTCGGCGATCTGTTAAAGCAGGAGCTGTGTGGTTGATTGAGCTTTTGGTAACTCCTTTCTGAGTTACGAACCCTTAAAAGACCCAGTGAAAATCAAGATAGGTACCAATGAATGAGCCATATCAGCTCTGCCCAAGAATCAATGTTTTTTTCTCCCAGTCGTTGCCATATCACTTTCTTTTAAGGAGTAATAGACTTCTGGGATTATTCCATGTGAGTTACAAACACTGGAAGCCATTTCCAAAGTCTTGTTGCATACTTAACAGACTGGCACATTGTGAATCTGGCTCTGTGTGAAATGATGCAGCTAAAACATATGGAGTGCAATCATTTGACTGACAAAATGCAGGACCACTTGGTGTTTCTTAAATGATGGTTCAACTCATCCACCTTTAGGGGGCTGCCCTGGAAATAAACATGAGGCTGACTCAACCCCTTTGCATTTTGGGTCAATATCAATGTCACAAAATCATAACCAGGCCCCAAATTACCTGGTTTAGGCTCATGTTCAACATTCAGGCTTGACTGACCTTGATGATCACATCTAACCCTCACCACAAGACAATCAAATATTTTTTTTTATCTAAATGTCAAACTATTCCCTCAAGCCATGTTATCAAGGTGAATTTTCATGCATGCGATAGTGAAATTAATGATCACCATCTTGGCTTTTGTGGCATTGATGAATCATGCAAACAAGTGTGCGTCAGATCTTTAAGAAGCTGATCAGGACCGACTCCTCTGAAGGACAAAGACACAGAGCGTGACAAAACAGTTATTAAACCGAGAGCAAGCGAGACGATCTGGAGACCGAGGAGTGGGGAGAGCGCAGAGACGTGACCATGGAGGGTTGACAGAGCGAGACGCCAAAATGAAGAAATGCAGAGATGAGAGGATAGAGAAATAGAGAGCCTGCCAGACCTGACAGAGGGAAAAGAGAGGACCAGTCAAACCAGATAAACAGATCACAATGACTTCTGTTCATGAAGAGCTCCTCACTGAAAATTGTCTAGAGTGTGATGCACAAAGGCTGCTTGTGGTGTGAAACACTCATTTTGTCATAGCAAATAAAAGCTGCATGTGAGCTTTCAAAGTCAAACTATATGTGTGAGTTTTGCTCCTGAAGCTGACAGCCAAAACTGCAAACAGGCAGAAAAATTCATCTATAATATTGAATTTACAAATATATACCCATGCCGGCTGAAAAACAAGCAGCATAATTATTATTCCCGGGTGAAGAAAATAATAATGAACAGACTGACAAGCAACACTGAATGTCAATCAGGACAGAAGCTTTTTCCTGCCATTATCAAGTAGCTACAGGTAAACACAGTGTTCCAAGAGAGATATTTAATTTGTCCTTGGTCTTCGAAAACCAATTGAGGAGTTTGTCTGGTTCAAGACAGCACAATCAACTCCAAAGACACACATTTACTTTAAAAAAAGCACATGCATGCTCAATATATCTCCCACAGCTTTCTAAAAAGGTGTCAATCTGCCCTTCATTTCCTCACAGTCTAATGTTAAAGCTGAAACTGTGAGGCCTTATGGGACTGTTTTTTTTCCAGTCTGCTCTTCTTCATGAGGGACATTATCAACAGCTACACTAGGGTGCAGCAGTGGTGATCAGATAAGGCAACATGTACATGCTGCTTGTAGATCAATGAAGGTCACTTCATGCTGCTTCTGCTCCTGTGTGATTAATTCACCATTAACACATTATCTACTGCAGAGTTTTGTAAAAGCCATAATCTGATCTAATTGTTAGTTTTCCTCCATAGTTATCTAACTCTTCTTATGATGACTTGCACATACTATATAACAGCTTTGACTTTGATATTGGACTCCAGTTGTCTGTCCCACAGCACCACCTGCTGGTTGCAGACACTTGCCTTTCTTCTTTAGGCTTCAGCCTTTAAATAGGAGTTTATATCACTTAACTTACTGATTTGCCAAATAAAAGAGTCTGAAAATACTAAGTCCTTCAACTGCAGTAAAATTAACAAATAAAAAATGCTCGGTTAAAGGCGTCCTGTATTCAAAATTTTACCTGGATTTAGTTTTTTAACTGTTCATGAAACACACTGAACTTCATATCCAAGAACAAAGCAGGCTGTCAGCAGCTAGATTGATCGTTTCTGTTAAGTAGTTTTGATGCTTGAAACCACTGCTGCAGGGTGCAGTATGCTGCAGAGCTAGGCTTTTCCAAAACAAACATCAGCAGTCACTGTGAAATTTGTAAAAAAAAAAAAAAAAGAGCTCATTTATAAACAAATTGAGATTTTCCAAAAATACCTTTAAGTACAGGGTACAGAGTAGATAAGAAGTAGGACAAGATTAGTTTATATATATATATATATATATATATATATATATATATATATATATATATATATATATATATATATATATATATATATATATATATATATATATATATATATATATATACATGTATGTATATATATATATATATATATATATATATGTATATATATAAACAAAGCTTGTGCTGAAACTTTTTCCAAATGCAGATGAGAGACATTTTCAGATACAGATGATAGTTTTACTTTTCCACAACTGTTTTTCAATCTGTTATAATCACAATCTCTTGTGCATGCTCACCTCTGTTTACTGTCGCCAAATGATTGATGTACAGCTTATCATGCGCCCTTGAGGCTTATTACCATTTACCATTTCTAAACCCCTGACTCACCATTGTTGAGATGTGCTCCTTGATTGGATGGCCCTCTCTGTTGACCTGCAGACTAACACATCTGCACTCCTTTCTGTATTTGTTCAGCAATTCTGGCCTGCAATCACACTATCCGTGTTTTGATCGCACAAAGAAGTGCTGGACAGTATTTATTGCACTCCCAGGACTTCTCAATGCCCCCTTTCCCAAAGGCTCATACATACATTAACCAAAAGGGTCTTGGATATTCTGAACCTTCGGTTCAATGTTGCTTAATGTAAAATGAAAGATTCTATAAGTTGTTGTGTTTTTAGATTACCTGGTAACACATCTGACAGCTAGATTTTTTTAAGTTTCACTTGTGCACTCGTATGTTTTAGCAGCTGTCTTTTTTAAGGTTTCCTTGAAAAAGTGTTTCTTTTGTTTTTGTTTGTTTGATTTGTTTAATTATTAGTATTATTATTATTTGGGGAAAGGGGGTCTTTCTTTGGTTTTTCATCTTCAACATTTTCTTGACCGTCATCATCACCATAAAGAAAAAAATCAACAGCACCATCAAGTGGACTGAACAAGCAATTGATTTATTTCTCCTTTACCAAAGACTTCATGTCATATTTGCAACAGATGTAATAATCCAATCTACACTCAGTGGCTGTGAAATAGTACAGTACTGCAATGCAGGTTAGACATTGAATAGCATTTTTGTGAATGTTGTGACATATCAAAGTGTTTCATTCATGAGGCTGATTTCTGTAACTATGCAAGTAAAAAAACACGCAAATTAATTTGAAGGCACATTGATCGTCACATGTAATGTCAAATCATAAAAAATGCACCATTTGTCACGTGGATTCAAGGTAGTAAAGGTAATCAATTTGTAAACACAAAAATTTCTACATTCACAGGAGACTTCATGCACTGATGCTGATAACTACTTCTGAGCCAAACAGCACTGGTCCACCTCAGGATTTGGTTGTTTTACACTTTTTATGAACTTTACTATAATTAATTTGACCCAAACTTCCCTTGAATTACCTCCCCAAAGAAAAGTCTTTTAAAATTGAGTTGGTTTGGAGCAGCTCTTACCACCCCAGCCCTGATAACACACACACCGAAACTCAGACTTTATGAGTTTTACCTCATGTGCTCTCAACTCTCCAAAAACTCTGTAGTTCCTCACTCCCTCTGGTCTCTTCTCTGGCACCACTTTCCACACTGCGGGGTCAAGGTGAAGGAAGGCCTCTGAATTTAGTTCCTTCCTCTGGCATCTTCCCTGAGAAGAGCAAAGGGTCTGACTGCAGAGAATAGCTGCTGATGTTACATTCACCAAGTATGGGCCCAGAGTGCCATCAATGTAGGATTTGACGGCTTCACATGTGGCCTGTAAGAGCGGAAGAAGACAGAAAAAACTGAAATTCAAATAAATTAAGCACTGCTCGCAGAAGAGTACACGCCTAAAAAGTCACACAACTCTACACAAGACTTTGGTGAGGTGGTCAGGACTGCTGCTTTCAAGTGATATGGTTCAGGGTTCAAATCCTGGACTGGGGCTTTCAATGTGAGATGGGAGTGAAACTCTTTCCTTACATCATAGGTTGAGCTGTGCCTTTGAACTACTTTATCAAAATTTAGGAATGAAAAGACTCAAACTAACGGGCACTGCTGAGCAGCCCTGAGGTGTAGTGAATAGATCTGCCTTTCAGTGAAATGGTTCTAGGTTCAAATCAAGAGCAGGGGGGTACAGGGTCGATGCACAGGGAAAGAGGAATGACGAGAGAATGTAACGAAAGCAGACTTCCTTAACAAAAAATGGCTTTGTATTAAAGATCTTGCGTTAATAAACTACTTAATTACATTTGATCTGATTAGTCTGGATGGTGTAATCCCATAAAATTTGATCTAAAAACCATACGACATTAATCTAGTTGGATGTAATCTGATAACAAATAATATGAAAACCTGCAATTTGGGTATTTAAGAAAGTAACTATTTATGATATGAGAAGAAGAAGAAGAAAAGATCATTTAATTTCTTGGAATCTTCATAAAATTTATCTTTCACATAATCTGATAACATATGTAAAAATAACCTGATGGCATGTACTTGCAAAGTAATCTGTCATATGTAATCTGGCTACACATGTGACAATAATTTGAATAATATGAATGAATATGATCAAATATTCTGGGGAAAGTAATCTTAAAAGGAACCTGCTATTTAACACCATGTTTTCTATTGTGCAATGGTAACTCTATAAACCATTTTGTAAGTTTTAACCTGCACATTGTGGAATACTAAATAAATACACCTGATTGATTTTTAATAGTCTCACAAAAAAATGTACTCTACACGTGAGCTTACAGATGAACCCTAAACAAGTATATATATTCACCTGAATTGTAATATCCAATTTATTTTAACTTTATGATCAAGTGTTATAGTTCACAGTTTTTGCCTTCACATAATTTGAGTAGTTGCAGCTTGTCAGTGCTTATATTGATTTATGCTGTTTGCATCACAATTTTACAAATTTCAGCACATTTCCATCATTGCATTTGTTTTGAACTTGAATACGTTTTCAAATGTACATCACTGAGACAAATCAACAGGTCTCTTCAAACACAGATCATTTGGACTATTGCAGATCATTTGCCCTTGTTGGCCATTGCAGAAGTGTAAACGTTGTATGGTGGCTCTGGAGCCACAGATACCACGCAACTGTCCACTCCTTGTGAAGCTCTTGAATTGACTTTTCTCACCAATGCACTAAAGGTTACATTCATTCTTGTTGCTTGTGCGCACTTCTCCTTTCCAGTCAACATTGCATTAATATAGTTTGACACAGCCTGCCTTTTCAGCAGTGACCGTCTGTGGATAACCTTTCACGTGAAGGGTGTTGATGGCTGTCTTCTGGCCAGCTGTCTAGTCTGCAGTCTTGCTAAAAATGGTTTTAAAAAATATATATTTTTCAAGTAACTCCTCACATTTTTTATGTTTCTGTATTAGTAAAAAGAAGCTGGTTAAAAGAGTCAAGTTTCAATTACAGAGCCTCTTTAAAACAGAGGCTAACTTCAAAAGCTACGAAGCAAACCACTGTGAACTTTAGTTAAAATCCATCACCATGAAAACAGCTCCATGGTTCCTCTTTTGTGCACCATCCTTGTTTTGATGCTACATTTGAGGATCTCTTGCCCTCATCTGGGTGAAATCTTAGCTCGCTTCCTGTTTCCTAATTTCCTGTTTGTCTCGTGACTTATGAATCACCATAGCACCAGAATAACATCAGTGTCATCATCTCAGCACAGCTCACAAATGCTTTTTAAGGATTTACTTAAGAAAATATAACCCATTATCAGTACATTTAGAGACACATTTATTCAGTCACTGTATTTATTTTAGGCATTTATGCGGCTGTTTCTCCTGTGCTACTCATAATGATAGGCTTTAGACTCCTGGATCAATAAGGCAGAAATGGGGAACTGTTTTCTCAATAAATCAGAACATAACACAATACAAATTTAACGATATATGCTTACAAAACAATTATAAGCACAATAAATGATGAGTGACTCTACCTTAGATCTGGCAAATTCATGATCACCCCAAAGCACCACCCCTGCTGATCCCAAAGCAGCGCTCTCTCCGATAGTGTACGCCAGGTGCTCCTGCAGGAGTACAAACACAAAAAAGGAGGTAGAACATTCAGAGTTAAACCCTTTTGGATCAAAAAAGGTTATTAAATCATCTGCTTCTTACCTGGGAGAGGAAATCTAAGGTGTATGTGTAGACAATGCGTGCGTAGGGAAACACAGGAGGTGTTGATGGAGCAGACTGAGCTCCAGTTCTCATGGCCTCCAGGATGCGGTGATGGGTGTAGAGCAGAACCTCTTTGCCAAGTCCTCTTAGTTCCAAGCTGAGGTAAATGTCAGGATAAAGAGCCGTGGAGACGTTCCACAGCCACGACAGCTCATTGTTCCTCTTTACCTCCACAGACGGACACTCTCCGGTGTAGTTTTTGCTTTTCTCGCTGTAGTAGTTGTAGCAGTTGGGGAAACCATAAAAACCCCACAGCCCGTTGGGTCTCTCCTCCTGCCCTAGTTTCAGAGTCTCTTCCATGAATCTCCTACCAGCTTTCTCAAAGTCCACTCGAGCTGCAGCCTCTACCTGTGAAGGGCTCCAGTCTGGATGCCTGGACTTCACAAGAGCTCTGGATCCCTCCCAGTACACCTGCTTGCTGTCCCAGTTCCTCTCCCAGACTGGCCTCCAGCTCTCCCAGTCCACCACAGCCAGTCCTTGAAAGTCCCTGTCAGGGATGTAGGTGCGGATGTTATCAGAGGCTGCCCTCAGGTGTTCATCCAGACTGGCGTTTTGTGGCACGCCACCATTGACTGCCTCTGATTGGCTGGTGTACCTGGGATACAGTCCAAGTTTTTCAGCATAGAAGATAGTGATGTTGTCACCCATAAAGGTTTGGTTCTTATTCCCAATGATACTGAAGGTGCCCAAGTCCAGGTCCACGCCATACTGGGAGAGACAGCTGGCAGTGGGGGCATTCCACACAGTGAGGAAAGGCAGCTGAGGAAGAGAGGAAGGTGCTGGCTGCAGCCCTGACAAAAGGCTGATCAAGTTAGGCCCCGTTTACACGGAGACTCCCGCAACGATTCTTCCTTTGCGTTTTCAAAAGCCACCCGCGTTTACATGAGGACGGCATGAAAACGATCCGCGTTCATACGACTCCAGGAGGAGAAGTCTCCTCTTCTGTTCTTTCTTTTTCTGCCGTTTTGTTGTGTGACACGGTCGGCAATCCAACCATAACGCGCATTACCGCCACCTACTGGTTCAACTGGAAATGTGGCTGAGCGCGGAGCCTTTACCTGAAACTGCGAGTGCGCATGCGGTGACGTCAGCGTTTCACCCTGAGACGCTCCGCTCTGTGTTTACACGAAGCTGGATGGAGGAGCGGATTCAGATCTTTCCACTCTGGGGAGCGTTTTCAAAAGTTTGCGTTTTCACTGAAAACGCAACGTGGTCTCGTCTAAACGGAAGGCCAAAACGCAACGAAATGTTTGCGGAATCGACCGTTTTCGGCGTCGTGTAAACGGGGCCTTAATGAGAAGCAGCAACTCAGGGGTCAAAGAGCTCATACCTGGAATGAAACAACAGAAAAAAACTGAGATTTATTCTACAAATACTACCTGACAAAATCGATATTGTTGACAAAGTTTTGAGGCAGATAAATATTATGAACAACATTCATTTATTTTGCGTCCATATATGTTTCACACTTTTATCTATCATAGTTTTCTTTGCGTTTTAATCCTGCTAGACAACACCACATTGTAGCTCTCGCGTTGATTTACGGCGAAAGCTTAAGACTTTATAATAATAAAAAGTCAAACAAATAAATATAATCGATAGCAGGTAAGACTAACTTGCCTGTTGTATCGCAACAGTTGAATAAAGACAGCGTTTTGAACTTTGTGGTCTGGATCTGAACACCCGCTCAGATGGAGTCTCATGATCTTCATGACACGGGCAGGAAAAGGGGAGGGACATAAACACAGGGTGCGCTCTGATTCCTATCAGCCAACCAGGAGTGTGCAGGGAACACACAAGAACCAATCAGGGAAGACGTGTAGTTTTTCAATTGAAGCAGTGCTTAAAGGTACAGAAAGGTTTACACCATATCAACACTGCCTGTCACAGATTTTAGTTTTTTCTCATTTAAAAATGAAAAGTAGGTCACGCCCGGGTTAAGTTGGCCTTCGTGCGGGTGGGATAGGTGCCAACCTGCAGCCTCTTTCTCGCACTTCACACTCTTACCTGCTCTTTCCACTGTCCAGTCCCTTCTGTTTAACGTCATAAAAAGCCCACAATTTCTTTACTATTATCATTTTAAATAAAGTTAAATAAACATAATATCAAAAAATATTTCACCAAAAAGACCTGGAGAGAATTACAGTTTTCAATCTAAATGGCTGTAAAGAAAGCCATAATGAGCCCTTCCTGCTCCCAGTTTAATTGTATGCTCTGCTAACCTCTTGAAAGCAGTAAAAATAACTTTTGGCTTTATGGTACCCTACAATTATAAGAGGAGGGGGGTGAGGTCTGTGTCCCTCTCTGAGGACTGGCTGGCTTTGACTCCCCTAAGTGGCCAGTGTTGACATGTTTTTCCTGTGGAAACTTAACTTTTATGGATAATAAACAGCAGATCCTCACCTATAAACATAAGTTTACTCTGGCATCGGCCAGGTCTGACTTAATTCTGGAGATGTTAAATGACAGACCTTAACAAGTAACTTTATTTCATTTGAGAAAACAGCGTTTAAAAAAGAAAGAAAACGTGAACATACAAAGGGTTGGGGTCTTTACATTGTGCTTTGATGTAACGTATTGCCTCATAGATGAAATGACTTTTTAGAAATGTTTAAGTATTGTAGTGTTTTAAGAGAAAGTTAGTAGTCATGTTTGACATAAAAACAGGACAATGTCATAAAAAACACCTAAAAATACATTCAAATAAATAGTAACACTGTAAAAGCCTCTTTGAAATCATCAGAGGTCATGTTAAAAAAGATCAGGCACTTCAGATATAGTGTGCAAACACCACATTTAAGTGCATCAATTCCACTTTCACCATGCAGCTACAGACAAACATCCACTTGTTTATCACCTTTCTCCTGCTTCAAAAAACTTTCTCTCTATGAGAAACATGGAATATGACACCTTGGGAAACAGTGACTGAGAGGAAACTGGGAGCAAAATGTAAACAAGGTCATTTCCAGCGAGTCCTCCATTGTTTAAAAAAGGTTAAAAAGTTATAAACAAGTATAACTTTGCAATTTCCACAGTGTTTCCTATTAAATTTCACTCTGTGTCATCATTTTACAGCATTTGAAAGAAAATATGACACTCTACTTCTTAAAATCTAACGCCTTGTAAGCTGGTGCGTCCCTTCTTTGAGACACATGAAATGCAGCTTTGAGGCTACAGTATTTCCGGTGAATCAACAGAGTAGCAGAGACAGAATCAGCAAGATCACACACTGAAGCAGTGGCGGGATGATTTGAGGTGCAGCCCCTCTTTGGTGCATAGGGTCTATCTGACTGCAGCCTTCTCCCTCATAGCCACTGTAACACTGACACTGAAACTCTGAGTGAAAACTCTTCTTCTCCTCTTCACTGAGCCCACCGCTGACCCTGTGCCGGCCATCCTGGCTGCTGATGCGGTGGGTGAGGGGGTTCAGATGCAAGTAAACATCGCTGTCTGGGTTTTTGCGCAGACAGCGGCCATGAGAAGCACACAAGGTCTGGCTGCATAGCTCGGCTGCCGTGGAGACGTTGAGGAGGTATTTGCCCAGCTGACCCCGCAGATACACGTCCAGGTCAGAGCAGCTGATCTGAGGAGGGGATGATATTACACAGTCATCACTCACCTGGAGGTCAATGCTCACAAAAGACTCAGACAAGACAAAGAAGTAATCCCATCACACAAGGGTGTGCACCTTTGGGTCCTTGCTTAAAAAGCACATGCAATCAAAAATGATCACTTTTAAGTATTTCAATTTTGTTATGTCGTCATCTCTTTTCATTGGTGGATAAATAAGCAGCATTTTGAGGTTAAGGTAGGTACTGTACAGTTTAATATACTATTGTTTAGTTATTCTTCATCATAATGTTATATTTATTTCAGTAAACAACATGTCTGAATACATTTTATTGAATCATTCATGAAATTAAGGCAAGATCCTCACAAATGGAAAATATTTTATGTTTTCTCAATTTTCCCCATCGCTGATGCTCTTTTTCCAATTAAAATGAAAATTTTCCTCAACAGAAAATGATGCAGACAAACAAGAAATTTAAATAAAAACTTGCATCATGAAACCTATTCCCTTCCAGTTTAAGATGTGTGTATTTATTCAAAACAAAGACACATCTATTTAGAATAAATTCAAGTGTTCTGCTTTTCAAACTGTTTGCATTTAATGTATACTCATAATGCCCTAGAACTAATTGGGTGAGTGTTTCTGAATTCATGTGGAAAAATAAGCATCATAATTGTGTTTGAAATGCTGCCACGGAGCACAGCATGTGTATGTCATTACTGAAGCATCACATGAGGATGTGAACTTATTGAAGAAATGTGTGGCTGTTTTATACAGATGATGGGGTAAATTCAAATTAACCAAAAAACCTCTCCTCAAGTCTTGTAGAGTTTGAATGATCTCAAAAAACACCACAGTGCAGAAAATGATTCACCATACCAATGGAGATACCGCCTCATTTTCTCATTATATAATCAGAGTGCTTCAAAGCTTCAATGTGACTAAAAATAAACCTTACAGAACAAATCTCTCTTGTGTTTCTGAAGATGTCCACGCGAGCCACAAACAGCCCAGAGGAGGGACCTTTAGTTATCAAATGACTGCACACATGACTGACAAGAGCAGCAGGTCCAAACTGACCCCGTGATTAAGGTGTGTCTGAGTGAGTCATGTTTGATTCATGATTAGAGTGATTGGATTCTTACATTGCTGCTTGCGTACATTGCATCTCCCCACAGGATGATCCCAGCTGCTCCCAAAGCCACACTCTCCCCGATGGTGGAGATGAGGTCAGTCTGTAAAAAGATGGCACAGTTTTTTAACCATATCAGATTTAACTTTCTGCAATTCTACAACAAGAGGTCAGGCTCAGGAAAACTTAACTCTGCATGGGGCAAATGTAAGGCTACATGTAAGGCTACTGTATGTACAGGCCTGCAGCTGCTCTATCTATTTATTCTCAGGGGAGGAAATGGTCTATAGGTTGTTAACGAGGTTTTTAACTTGACCAACACCCATCCTGCTCACTCTGCACAAATGAGGGTTGTACAGGAGAGTCCGTCTGGTACCAGAACAGGAAAGGAATGTGGCTGCGATAAGGAAAAGCAGCAACTATAGGTCTGATCTGAGAGAAAGTGCTGAATGTTAGAGATACAGTGAGTCACAGTTATCTTGGAACCAAAGAACAATAACCTCTGCTTTTAAAATGTCGCCTGACACTGCACAGCACAGGAACATGTTAGTTAAACTTTGTAAGAAAGTTAAAGAAAAGCAAAAACATCAGGTATCAAGCAGGCAGCGTCTCCAAAGTCAGAGTGTCACCTCTGTCAGCTGTTCCAGGGAGTTGGCGTAGGTGGGGCGGGTGTACACAAAGACAGGACGTGCCAAGCCTTCCACCGATGATGCCAACCGCATCCCTTCCTTCACGCGGTTCCGGACAAACTGGCGTCCGGAGGTGGAGGAGCGCAGCACGGTACTCATGTAGATTGAAGGGAAGAGGGCTGTGCTCTCAGCCCACAGCCACCTCAGCTTCTCATTGCGAGCTACCTCCACATCTGGACAGCGGCCCGTGTAGTTCTCCAAGGTGCGCCTGTAGTCGTGGTTGTAGCAGTCAGGGAACAGGTAGAACCCCCACAGCTGGTTGGGTCTCAGATTCTTGGCTTGCTTCAGTGTCTCTAGCATGAACTTTTTGGCAGACATCTCAAACTCCTGCTGGGCTACTTTTGCCACCTGATCTGGAGACCATGTTGGGTTCTTCTGACGCACCAATTCACGAGAATGTCTGCGATAAACATCTTTGGTTTCCCAGTTTCGTATCCAGAGTGGACGCCACTCTTCCCAGTCAATAACTGCAAGACCTTTGGCTTCTGGTTCACGTATGTACTTATTTACTCCCTCCGGCATCTTCTCAAGGTGTTGCGTGAGACTGGCCACCTGTGGCAGCCCGCCGTTGAGCGGCGTTTCATCAGACTCAAAGTGAGGGTACAGGCCCAAGCGGTCCTTATAGAAGATGGTGAGATTCTGTCTAACAAAGCCCTCATTGGGTGAAGCCACAATCTGGAAGAGGTCCAGCTGAAAGCGAACGCGATGCCGGGGGCCACAGTCTTCTGTTGGGGCATTCCAAGCCAGCAGCAAAGGCTTTTGTGAATACAGTGGCCATCTCGTGGGTTTGAGTCCTGAAGCACAGAGGTGGTCCCACAGCAGAGGAATCAGCAGCAGTACTCTCCAGTCAGGCAGAGACCAGAACAACATGTCTTCAGATGTGAATCGACAGACAGGACTGTCACGCTCTGCTCTACAAGTAACAGAGAAAACTAGACTTTAGTTTTACAGTTTCCCTTTTAGAAAGCTGCAGTCTCAAGTGCATTTAAAGTTTACTGTTCAAAACTAAACTCTGTGTTAAGTTTTATCATAAGAGTCTGATCAGATAATACCATTACAAAAAGTAATCACTGCTACAGTCAACCAAGAATCTACTTAGCTAAATGTCTGTGGCAAACTAGTTTCATTTTATATACTGATATCTTGTAAGACCTTAGGTAATGTGTATTTCAGTATCTACAGGAAGAAGATAATGTCTTCACTTGTGCTACTTCATCATTCAGAGGAAAGTGACTTTAAAATTGTGCATACCCATATGGAAATGTTATTTAACACCTTAAACATTAGAGCCTCTGTTGACTGCAGGAAAGCAAAATTAGGTTTCTAAAACAACCAAAATAAACTGCAGAAAAAAAAATCTAGTTTATACAATAACTTTCAGAAACTATCTCAATGGGGCTTTAAAATCACTTCCTCTGACAAGTTCGCATAAACTAATTTCAATTAAATTTTAGGCAACAAATTAGCAACAGGTAAATTAAACAGCAAAGGTACACTAACTCATATCACTGTAGCTGGACAGACTTACCTTTACTGGCAGACTGCGGAAGCATTCCCAAAAACCAGAAGCCTGCTGCTTCAAGTAGCGTTTTTTCTGGACTGCCTCAGAACAAATAGGAAAAATTCAAAATAGACATAGCTTTTGAAGGGAAAAAACTGTCGACGGAGTAAAATCACAAAGGCATGAGTTCGTGTTAAATGCCTTTAGAGTTCCGTTCTCTGGTTGCCTGTGGTTGGGCAAATAAAAAGAAGTGAAGTTGCCCCCTGCGATGTTGTCAGTTGCTGCTCGCCTGCTCCAAGTGCCAAACCACTTTCAGGATGTTCCATTCTGACTCGAAAGAGGGGGGGCGGCGAAACCAACCGGACATCCTAACATCTCCGTCAGCGTGTTTAATGTGCTGCAGCGACGTGTTTTTGTTCCATAGAAGTTACACGTAACTCTAGGAGTGAGCTTGCTGAGTATAGTATCCTCTTAAAGCCTATTCACCGAGGAATATTTTCAGTGCCCCGGTACAGCGCTGAATGAATCCGTCCAAAAAGTTTGCCACCACCACTGCTGTGAAACAGATACACTGTAACTAGCAATGACAAGATTCATACAAGGTCAGAGTGGGCCAGTGTACCACATCCCTAAAAATAAGATCAAGCCCACAAATGACCACTCTGTTCCAGTGACCTTTCGGCTACTTTTCCATGAGATAAAACTTTTATAAACACTTTCTGTGTGGTTCATGTGAAAACTGATGAGGTTTAAAAAATCAGATCCTTTATAACTGTATAAAATTCAAGAATCCTCCTTCTGACATTTAACACTAAGTAACTGTCTACCCTGAGAGCTTAAACTCCATTATAAGTAATTTAGCTTGCATAGTCTTCCAAGCAAAGTGACAGTGTGGAGGCAAAATGATCACTTTTAAAATGGCTTTTTGAATGAGTACAGAAGACTATATAAACACCTTTTATATTTGTGAAAGTCAGCTAGCATTTTTTGTTTTCCCCATTTTGTTGAGCTTTTACTCAACAACATGTAATTTGCCTTTACTTGACTCCAGATTAACTGATTGCCTTTATTATTTTCATTATTACTAATGCAAGGAAAGGGGGAAATGTAAATTTTACCTGATTTTACTACAACTGATGGGGGAAGTGGTGGTGAGGTCTTTGAAGTACATAAATGCTCCTTCACAGTATATAAAAGTACATGAATGCTCTTTAACAGATTTTGCCCCAGTGAAAGTGCATATATGAGTAACATTATTTATTAATCAGCAGTTTGATACACTAGCATATCAAAGCATCTAACTTACACCTCTTACACTCATAATTTAAAAGTGCTTTTTATCTTATATGCTTATCTGCACTGAGTTGCACCCAAAGATTGCACAAGTACCAAAAATATGGCCATTGAGTGAATACACTTGAATTCATGTCAGCCTACTTATACAACACAGCGTCTGCCAAATACTGTTTACAGATAATGTTGACTCACTTATTTGACAGTGTGTGATAGGAACAATTATGAACTCTTGATGTGCTTTTACATTTTAGTACTGCCACTTAAGTGAAGGGTTTTAATGTTTTTTCCACTAATGCTCTGATCACACTTCAGATAGTAGGCATGAGGCATCTGGCATGCAGATGTCACCAGCGCCTGAGGCATGTGATGACAGCCCTTGGCAGTGGCTCAGGGAAGTAACCAAGTACCACATGCCGTCATGTTGCCAAGTGCAGCAGATAGGATGGTGCAGAGCCGAGGCAGGCACGCAGGATAAATAGCCATGGGGGAAAAGGGTAGAGGCCAGGCACTGACACATAATTTACCAAATTTAACAGCCCGTTTTCATACTTTAAAGCCCCCCGTAAAGTGGAAGCCAGTAATCTGACTGTGAACAGCTGCAAAAGTGTCTCTGTCAACACTAAAATAATTCTTCCTTTTACTTGTTGAGTGAATTTTTGGGAAAGGTGTTCCTCTGAAAGCTTTTTTGAGGATACACGTGAGCCGATGGATGCCTTAGCACATGACTGGGGTGCGGATGGGGCCTTGAAGTGAGATGATTTCCTGTGTCAGAATCCCTATGCTGATTTTTTTCCTTTCAGCTTTGCTGATTCACATCACCATGTCATCAGTTTTTTTTCCTCTTTTTCCTCTTGACCTGATCTGCCTCTGAGTGTGTTTAAGGAAAATGTAGAGAATGGGTGAATGAAAAGGGAGGGAGAGGAGCAGAGAAATGGCCTGGTTTCCCTCCAGCTTCCCTCTGACCTCTGCCTCCTGAACTTTGCATCAGCAGAAGTCAGGGACCGTCAGGAAGTGAAAACAATGGCAAGGAAACTGGAAACACATCCCAGAACCTTCACATTGCGTACAAAACAATGCATGAATTTGTTATGCAGTTGGGTAATTGTGAGAAGCAGCAAACTGGGATATAGGGAAGTCAACTGGAACATTTGGGTTTAACCTGAATACCAATTGTACAGTCATCACTTCATTTACATCAAGCTCAAACACAGAATTTTATTTTGAATACATTAGACATGGTATAGAAGTGCACAAATGAGCTCTTTAATCAAATTTTAAAAAAGTTATTTTCCTCTGAAGTTTAGAGTATGAAGCTGTTTTCAAGTAAAATTGACCTGAGGAATCTGACACACATTTCACTTTTTATCTTTTTCTGTTGATCAGCAACTAAAAATCTAAAAGCATATACTACCAGTCGAATAATTCCTAGCTTATATTACCTATTAGAAAGTCAACATGCAACCTTTGCTGTCAGTAACATTAGCTAGTATGACATTCTAAGCTAGCAATATTATGAGCTGGAATTAAAGTCCTTACTTATTTTACATTCAGCTACTTTTACCATTAGCCTCAACATTAGTCAGAGCTAACAGTAGCATAATCTATGTGACTTTAAAACATTAACAACAACAAAAAAAGGTACACTACTGTAAAATAAAAACCAAGTTACTGACATTATCAACTTGCATTACCATCAGCTAGCGTACCTTAATCTTGAGCTTATATTATCATTTAGTGAACATTAAATGCAAAGCTTTATTTATCTTAAGCTAGCTAAAAAAAAATCTATTCAGGTGAAAATATTTGACTTTTCTACTGTAGCAAAATAAAAGTTGAGTTTAGCAAATGTGTTGTTTTATGCTTTTATCCAGGTGCACGTCCAAAGATGTGACTGGTTTTGTCATTCACCCACTTGAAATATGATAAGCCACATCACATCCCCCACCAAAATCTTACCCAAACCATCATTGCCAAGTCAGAGACAAAGCTCATTTGAGAATCAACTATTTGGTCTGTGTTGCAACCAAGCAGTATCCTCTGATCTCAAAATATGAAGCCTATGTGGAAAGGGAAAAAATGCTGTTCTTCAGAGTCTCCTTGGGGCTGGCTGCAGAAATATTGCAAATCACATACACATAAGCCCAAAAAAGCAGATTTTCACAGCAAAAATACAGCCTGGTTCTAAAATTAGCTTGGGTCTGAATAGCTCATCTCTCTAGTGGCATACATCAAATTGGGGATGGGCTTTTGTAAAACTCATTATTTTCAAAGAAATCAAACTTAAATGTTTTGTCCATGTAGGGGCATGGCTGCCTTAACTGACAGATGGGCACCTCTCCCTAGCTGATAGGTTTCAAAACTGTATCAGAAAAATATGGACGACATCATAAACACAACATCCATGTATTATAAACTAAAGCTTCAACAGGTGACCAGTATTTACCTTTTCATTCAGCACATTGTCTTCTCGGTTTTTAATTTTGAGAGTAGAAAAATTCTTCACAACTCTCTTTCACAAGACAGTGATGCCAAGATATCACTCCATCAAAAATCCCTGCTACAGTGAAAGGGTACTTTAATATGTGACTTGAGATGGACATGTACCATACCAAGTCCAGCTACATGGGTATAAAACATCTGTCTGACAATTTAACGTTGCCACTGTAACTCCTGTGTGAATGTGTCCAGATACTTCTTGGCAACCCTGTATGACAAACACCCCCCACCCCCCTCCAGTCAAAAGAGTCTGGACATGCCCTGCTACCATCATATTTTATCAAAGGAAGTGAATGGGCTATCAAATATATTGTATTACCATCTAATGCAGCCTTGGATCTTTCATATCACTTGTATTTTCTAGTTTCCAATCATTAACAAAATATAGTTGATTTGATTCCCTGTTTTATATGATTTGTCCATCTAAGCAGGAGTTTGACATGCAAGACACTGGACTCTGAGTATAAATTTGGGTCCAAAACCTATACTGGTAAGCTATATACATTTCACTGTTACATTTTCTTCAGAATCTACTTAAATGTGATTTTTCAACAGCTATAGCATGTCAAGTGGATCTTGAGAAGATAATACACTCTCTTATAACAATTCTTTGTCATTCAAGACATGGTGTAGTTCTTTTTCAAGACTGGTGATAATTTATGATGACCCTCAGCCGCAGCTACAGAGATTACTAGTCTCTCTTCAGACCCATTGCACACATCACAGAACATATTGTACAGATCAAAACAGTGCTACACATTGTAATACCATTCAAGATCATGTAATTTTATGGCTGTATGGTATAGGGTTCATCCTCATAATGCAGGCTGGACTGTTAGGAAAACATCAAAGAGCAGTGGAGAGGAAGCAGATCAAAGTGACTGACCTCTGGCCCAAAAACACTCCCAACCACATTCCACACAATTACAGACACCAGAGAGAGCCTGCAGAGGAAGCCCTGCCCATTTATTGTGGGGATTCGGCAACTGTGGACAAAAATATGTTTACATCACCATTACAGTTTGACACTGTGCCAGCTTAAAGCAAAGGCCTCCAGTGGTCACAATCTGAGTTTCTCTCCAACATTTAATTACATCTTTTGCTTTTTTTCTGGAACTGAGTCTTATCATTAGAGTTCAGAGAACAAACACATAAAGCAACCCAGACACATAGATAGTAAAGCTATAGCTCATTACATTTAGGGCAGATAGATATTTCTGCTGCATCTAGAAGCATTTTACCTGACATAACAGGTGTAAATTCATTGGATTTCAATAGAGCACCTACAGATTGTTTATTTGTACTTCTAAGGAAAAGGAAATTAAAAACTGAATCTGTGTTTGATCACAGTCATTGGCCTTATAGATCTGTGATGTGTGAAATTCAAGAGGGTAATGAGAAAAGAGCACAAAAAAAAGTAATGCTTACAGCTGCCACGACCGTACATTGACTCCATGTCTGTTTACTTTTGGTGGTTTACAATGGGGTTACACAAAACATAATTAGTATTCCCAGCAAAATGAGGAAAGATCCATTTAATGACTGAGCAAAGTTGTTGTAGATATGCTGATTAGATATGATAAACTGTAAGTACTGATATGACCCATATTCTAGTTTTAAAGAGGAAAGTTTGCACTTGAATTATCTTGTTTATTCTTTCATAAAAGTCCCTTCCAGAACTTATTTTTACATTGCAAACATCTGTTTTTCTTCAGTTCTGAATCTCCCAGTGTTACAATCAGCAGCCAGCACTTGTTTCATGTTATTAGGATGAGCCATCCTTATTGGGGATGGTACAGGTTGTTTTTAAATCCAACGTAAGGCATTGTACAGCCAAGACATAACTCAATCACATTAAAAACCAATAAACAACACAACGGAGTGTCTTGACTCAGGGTTTTCAGCTCAGTAAACCATTTATTCAAGTATTTCCAACTAAGAAATCTGATATTATTTACAGTACATTATGTTCACTAGTGCAGGTCTGAGCTTCGGTAACTGAGACAGACTCAGACATGACAGTACAGAACATGACCATATATACATTAAAATTCAAAACCCTTCATTATTCTACTCTGTCAGCATATCTTCAATCCCTCTCACTTACATACTCTCAAAGCTAAGAGCACACATGTACACGTACAAAGACACATACATCACTCTACGTCTCACAGAAGGCATTAACCATTAAAGCCTTTTCACATCGAGAATGTTTTTCCCTGCAAAAGACCTACAAGAGAAATACAGCTTTATCATGTATCCTCTATGACTGCGTACATATCAGCTGGATTATCAGTTAGGGTTTTTGTGAACAGGGCACCCTTTGACCATTCTTGAATTAAATGGCATAACATTTAATTCACACTATCTGTTTAATATGACAGAATTTTCCTTCTTCTCCAAATGCCATGGCCCACATCTTGACCACAATGCTTGTAGACCAGAACAAAACGTTGCTCTGAGATGAGTACCGATGGCAGCACTTCATAACTTATCAGTCATGTGCGACTTTTCACACCTCACAGAGCACAATGGGAAAGTCTACATGGATGCAGGGATGGTCCAACTTCACAATGCCCTGAAAAGAAAAAAAGACATTAAATTTAAATATATTTTGACATATCCTTTATTTATGTCTATTTATCTAGTAATGCAAAAGTGCCTCACCTGTGGGATCAGATTTTTCTGGATTCTCTTCAATTTGGACTTTTTTCTGCCATTTTTTGTCACCACTGTCTCTTCATAGAATTCGTGAGCAAGGTCCCCGTCCTCATCATAGTACAAAGAGCTGAGAAACATTCAAGATCAGTCAAAAGCTTGTCAGAAGGAGTCATCTGCTCCATACCAGACTTTTATCACACAACAGTTATCAAATTTAAAGTAACATTATATAAGATCTGGAGCAATTTTTGCTCCTACAATTGTATGATTCAATTTATTAGTTAGAGATTTAATCTGTTTCCAGCCTATTAGTCGGTGAGCTCACCCCTTGTTTTCATGATACGATGCAAACTATCTACAACAGAATTAAACAGGTTAACATTTTGCATAACAAAGGGTTCTAGTCCCAGCGCCATATTTTTTTTCATGAATTAGCAATAATAGGGATATAGCTGAGGTGAAAGACAGGTTGGCTGGTTGTCATTTGACAGGATGCTGAAGGCTGCCTCTTTAAAAGTCATCTGGTATCTTCTTGGGTGGGTGATGTCATTAAGAAGTTCATATTTTTAAAGCCTATGGTTTAAACTTGTCTGGCAGAAAGCAATGAAGCATAATGTAAGTGCAAGTGCCACAATGGGAATTTAGAAGGTGACAACAAAAGAAAGGTGTGTTATTATTCTTGTAACAAGGTAGCATGAGTGATTTTGGAGAACAATGCAATTGCGTTTTTTGTGGACCAATATTGCAATTGTAATTAAGCATGCTTTTTTATTTATTTATTTATTTATTTATTTATTTATTTATTTATTTATTTATTTTATTTATTTATTTGGGGGGGGTATCTTCTGCTGCATTCTTCACCAAACACAAGCACTAAGTCAATTTATAGTATGACCAACACAACAAAGGATGCTGTCAGCATATAACCATTATTTCCTGCACTTTTTAATTCAAAAAGAAAAAGGAACGCTGACGTGAACAAGGGGTACTGCTCTGCCAGCCATAATCATTCTGCTGCATGGATCTCTGTAGCTCACAGGTTTTTGCCAGAAAAAAACAGCATATTGACTTTTGCTGTTTTTAAGGAAGAACGAGTACAAGTTACTATATTCCCTCCAGGTCTGTGTACATGAAACTTTTTTTTTCATAAGATTTCAGCCTCTGCAATTTGAAAATTGCATTCTTTTACAAAGTGATGTCAGTTTCATTTCAATTAATTTTTCAGCCCTATAGCATACCATCTTAAAATTTGACTCTATATCTTTTAGGAGCCAAAATATTTTGCTTTCAATGATCTTTCTCTGAACCCATGTTGTCTACCTCATTATGGAAAGTGTTTCTTTTTAGAAAAAAGCAATTCTTACAAAGTCTGTTTCCAGTAACCACTAAACCCCTGAGAAGCACGTAGACCAGCTTAAAATAACAAGAAATATTTTGTTAGGGGCACTCTAGTGGCTTAGGGGTAAGGAAGCTATTTTGTTTGGCACATTTACCTCAGCATCATTTCTCTTTCTTTGTTCAGTGGTATATCTCTGCTTTCAGCAACACAATAGAGGAACACAATTTATGTTTTATGTAAAAGTTCATTTAGTTGCCAGAAACCTCAAGGATAGACATCACAGAGCTGTATCAGATACAAGCAAACAACATACTGTAGTTGTGATTTAGCTGCACCCAACATTAACTTTTTTTCTTGGCATGTGTTATTTACCTCCTTCTGGTAAAAACAAAGGGAGTAGCATTTCTGGAACCTTTGAGGCGGGCCACAGACTGCTCGTTCCCATCACTAGGTGAATCCCCTCCAGCTCCACTGCCTGAGAAAGGCCAGACCCCTTTGGCTTTGGACCCACTTCCTCCCATCTTCAGAGATAAGGCATGGTTAGTTTCCAGTTGAAGCTCTTAATCTGGTGGTTGGCTCAATCACTCAGCTCTAGAGCCAGGATCTGAAAAAAGATGAGTAAAAATATAATAACAACTATCAATTATCTTTGATTGGTTGCTTATGGTTTTTGAAATTACTTGTTTCACCATATCAATCACTATCCAGCAGTGTGTTTGGCAAAGGCTATTTGACTACTTTGCTTTTGTTTGTTTTATTAGGTTTCCTCAAACCTTAAGTGCACAGTTAAAAAACACTGTTAATGAGATGACTAGCATCCATAAAAGGTATTTTCTGCACTATGCACATAGCTAAATCAAATGCCATCAAGCTTTCATTAGATGCAAAGACCACAAGAAATATAAACTTACCACTGACATTTGAATTAAGTCGGTGCTTTTTAATTTAGGTTTGTGACATGACGTCAAGCTAACTATACTAAGAGCTAACATAGGGCCATACAAGTTAAGGTTACCGAGCAGAGAGGCAAGTTAGCTCGTTTGTAACGTTATTTACATGGCAGCACTAACTTATAAACGGACTCGTCGTTGAAGAAGTAACACATCCCGTCTGTTTTATTAAGCACATTCTTCATATTTGGCTGATGTTTCTAATAACGTCTCGCTAACAATGCCAGCCTATTTTCACTGGTTAACTGTTAGCCTGTTAGCTTCAGCTGCTGACGCAGGTTAGCCTCTAAGCTAAATGATGAGCAGCTAACTAAACGAAGCAGATTTTGTGTCCATCAAACACAGGATTACCTTTGACCTGCATGATTAAAAAAAGACACTGGTAAAAATACTTATGGCACGACGGTACCTTGTTTTAAACGATCAAACGGCCATGTCCGGATACAAGTTTTACCACCAGCTACAAGAAGCTAGCGGTAGCTGTTTTGGTCCGTGCGATGATTTGATCAGCTGATCAGACTGACAGTCGGCTGCACAGACGCAGTCAAAGCAAAACAAAGTAGTACACACTAGTTTCCTGATAACCTGAATATCCCCGTTGAGATGCAATGGCACTTACAATTTGAATTAAGAGAAAAGTTGCACTTGCCAAAGCAGCGTTAAAAAGTACAAATACATAACTTTACACCCTTTATAATAATTCTTTATCATGTGTGGTTTAGGAAATAATACACAAACTTGATAGAAACGGTAAAGTCTTTAATGGACACAGTGCACATTTGTCACATCTTTAAGTGTGCTACAGCATTTAAGTGTGCATAGTCATACATTCAAAGTGAAGTGAGAAACAGAAGAACATGTTAAAGGATAGAATAAAATACAAATATGAAGGAATGACAGTTTGAAGTGAAACACATGTATACTTATATTCACTCAAAATTCCAGTCAACCAAAGTGACTTCAACACTGCTTTCAGACATTCATAATCTCATACAAATGTCCATTCATCAGTCAGGCTCACAAACTGACAGTAAAATAAAAAAAAAGAGCTGCACCCATCAGGGGTGTCTAGAGAACGTGGCAGATATTTGAGGCTGGGTCAAACGAAAATCCAAAAACCTGTCAGCAAAAATGTGTATTTAACTTTATAACAGGGTAAATCTCAATGGGAAGTTATCATTATGGGTGGTTCAAGGACCTACCTGTGTTTATCTAAAACTTGGCAGCAATCTCATGATAGGACATGTTACAAGTTTAAATGTGTGAAACAGATGTAATATCCTTTTTTGAAATTCTAAGTTAAATGGCTGAGGTCAACAGGACAATCAGATGTTACCCAAAAACAAAAAGACATAACTGGATAAAACCACAGCCTCATCTGCAAGTCGGCACGTCTCTCAACTCATTCTCTCAGGCACATCAGACTCTCCAGGTGTAAGGCACTTCTCATCTTTCGCATCATCTCACACGCACATTCGCGCTAGCTCTAGCTCTCATAGTGTTGCGCCCTGTCTCACTCTCCCGTTCACCGAAGAGGTGTTGTTGAGTTGTATTCTCGGGATCTTTGGATGCAGCAATGACTGGTCATCTTCAGGTGATTATCCAGCCAAGAGGTGCATGTTTCAACCCCAATCCCAGAATGGACTCAGCCAGGGGTGGAGCCAGCCAGGGCCTCCTTCATCTTGGTGCGGGCTAGAGCGTACCGCTGCACTATCTGCTTCACGTGTTCTTCTTCTTCACGCTGCAGGATGCGCATGAAGTTCTTTAACTCAGGCATGGAAAAGGCATGCCACTGTAAGGAGGAATAAATAACATGAGTAAATTAACAGCAAAAGGAAAACTATATGTTTTTGATATTTATGCTGCACTCACGTTGACTTCTCCAGTTTCATTTTCCTTCAGAACAAAACTGAGGACTTTCTCATTGGGCCCAGCACACAGACGCAGGCGGAGAGGACGCTCATCATCAGACAGCTTGCGTATGTAGACTGAATGAGACAGACAAAAAAAAATTACTTCTGGAACAGTATTTAATGAATTCAAAAATATAAAGAAAATTTTAATTCAGGTAAAATCAAAACCGAAAGGAGTGAAGTTGGTGCAATACAATGTGCAATTAAGTCCCAAAATACCTTGATCATGACGCTCGCTGCGCTCAAATAGAGCAAATTTGCCAGGATTGTCCACCACAGTGAATTTTTTCAGCAAAGCCTCGATGACCTCGCGGGCAGAAGTGCGTGAGCTTATGTGCAGGTGTTTGGATGCATCCTTTGGCAGGTAGAAAGAGGTGCGGCGCTTCACCCCACTTGCCCTCCTCCCTCCAGCATCTTGACCTCCTTTCTTTGGAGGAGGCACTGACACAGGTCGTGCCAGCTTAAACTGCACCTTAATGAAGCCGGTGTAGGAACCATCCTTATTCTGAAAAGAAATAATAATGTCAAAGTGGTGGAACAGATATCTTCACGTTCAAATGCA